>NW_010973104.1:4810640-5203414 GCF_000737465.1 Haliaeetus leucocephalus
GGAAGATGTACCCTTAGTGGAAGAGAATCAGGTCAAGGAATACTTAAGTAAACTGGACATACATAAGTCCATGGGCCCTGATGGGGTGCACCCACAAGTGTTGCGGGAGCTGGTAGATGTCACTGCAAGGCCACATTTGATAATCTTTGGTGGATCATGGCAAACAGGAGAAGTGTCCAAAGAGTGGAGGAAAGCAAATGTCACTAATATCTTCAAGAAGGGCAAGGAGGAGGACCCAGGGAACTACAGGCCAGACAGCCTCACCTCAATCCCTGGGAAGATTATGGAGCAGCTAATCTTGGAAACCAGTTTCAGGCACATTAATGACAAGAAAATCATCAGGAGTAGTCAGCATGGATTCACCAAAGTCATACTTGACCAACTTGATAAACTTCCACGATTAAATGACTCGTCTGGTAGATGAGAAGAAAGCAGTGGATACTGTCTACCTGGACTTCAGTAAGGCCTTTGACGCTGTGTCCCATAAGACCCTCATAGGGAAGCTCTTGATGTATGGACTGGATGAACAGACAGTGAAGTGGATTGAAAACTGGCTGAACAGTTGGACCCAAAGGTTGGTGATCAGTGGCACAAAATCTAGTAGGAGGCCAGTAACTATCATTGTACCCCATGGGCCAATACTAGGTCCACTCTTGTTTAACATCATCATTAATGATCTGGATGATGAGGCAGAGTGTACTTCCAGCAAGTTTACTGATGACACAAAACTGGGAGGAGTGGCTGATACATCAGAGGATCATACTGCCAGAGAGACCTCAACAGGCTGGAGAAATGGGCTCCGTGGAACCTCATGAAGTTCACCAAGGGGAACTACAAAGTCCTGCACCTGGGGAGGAACAACCCCCTGCACCAATATATGCTGGAGGCCACCCAGCTGGAAAGGTCCTTTGAAGAAAAGGACCAGGGGGTCCTGGTGGACACCAAGTTGAATATGAGCCAGCAATGTGTCCTTGCTGCAAAGGCAGCTAATGGGTATCCTGGGCTGCATTAGGCAAAGTATTGCCAGCAGGTCAAGGGAGACAATCTTTTCCCTCTACTCAGCTCTGGTGAGGCCACACCTGGAGTACTGTGTCCAGTTCTGGGCTCTTCAGTGCAAGAGAGGCATGGACATTTGGTAGACCAATGAAGGACCACGAGATGCTTAAGGGACTGGAGCATCTCTTCTATGAAGAAAGGCTAAGAGAGTTGGGATTGTTTAGCCTGGAGCCACACTCAGGGTGGATCTCATGAATGCATATAAATACCCAAAGGAAGGGAGCAAAGCTCACTGAATCAGGCTGTTTTCAGTGGTGCCCAGTGATGGGACAAGAGGCAACGGACACAAACTGAAATACCAAAGGTTCCGTCTGAATATCAGGAAATCCTTTTTTAGTGTGACTGTGACTAAGCACTGGAACAGGTTGCCCAGAGAGGTTGTGGAGTCTCCCACCTTGGAGATACTGAAAAGCCATCTGGACACAGTCCTGGGCAACTGGCTCTAGGTGGCCCTGCTTGAACAGTGGGCTTGGACAAGATGACACCCAAAAATCCCTGCCAACCTCAACCATTATGTGATTCTGCCCTGTAGGCTACAAATGACTTAATCCACTTCTGAATTTGACAAACAGGGTTGCAAACTACGTGGTAAAGGTGATTAACCAGAAATGTTAAAAAAAGAAAGTTTCTTTTAAAGGGTAGCTGGGAAAGAGCAACAGATGTTTTGGAAAGGACAAGGAAAAATTTTTATTGCATTAAAACATAGCTGCCATTAGAGATATTAATATCATACTCCCTCACCTACCTTATTGATCTGCTACTATACATCGCTCTAAAATGCAAGAGAAAAAATTTCAAAAGAAGAATCATCCATGTATGATAAAAACCAAGAGCAAAACACAAGAAGGTTAAAATTAGTTCATAATCATTGAAGACATCCAGCAGTTAGTCAGAAGAAAGAAAATTACTGTTCCCTGAGTGACAGCTATTTACTCCACCTTACAGATGAGCCATATATACACATACCATTTTTCCTTCTGGAAATACTCTGCCAACCATCTTTTCTTAATACCACTTTAACAAGCCAGAGCTACTAATATCAAATTTGTCACCAGTCCAGTCTGCAAAATGCCTTTAATAAAGTCTTTCAGTAATGGAAGTACCAAGGTTGACAGTATGACAGTATTTATTTGGTAAATTGGCAGGGATAAGTTATTTTTCTTCCTAAAGTGTCATTCATTTGGGTATTGCTTTATATTACACTACACACTTGCTAACAACTGACTTTGCATAATAGGAAACCAAATGAATAATTTGGAATGAACCAGGAAAGTGCTTGGGTGGAGAAGGTATAGTATTCAGATAACAAACAGATCATATTCAAAGCAGTATGAATCAATTCATAACTATCAAATAAATATCTTAATTGATTTAAAGGAAGCTCTACGGTCCTCTTCTCTCCACTGACTTCTGTATTCTGCAGATCTCATCTTCTTACTAGTAACATATTAACACAGTACACTGCTTAGTAATGCTGAATAATTCTGTTGCATTTGTCATCCTACTTAAAATAAAGTGTTACTGTAAGTAGATTTGTAGGAAGAAATTTTACAAATCAAAGGTACCAAGCAAACAGAAATCCTGGATCCAAATATCCTGTTTTACCAATCTGAGATTGCAGAATTAGACCCTACATCTTGCTAGGGTTAAAATTTGGACCTGCTAAGAATGCAAAGATCAAGGTTTTGCTCAAAAATATATATTCAATAAGAAAACAGGTTTTTCAAGCTGGCAGGATTGAGTGGTTATTTCAAACAACTGAATTAAACCAAGACAGAGAAAAGCCACAGTGGATAATAAAAAACTTTCCATTAGTCAATTCAGGATATAGAATCATCTTGGAAGATTGTAAAGATGAAAGTTAACAAAAAATCAGTATGGTTTCATGAAAACCACAGAGAACCAAGTTACGGAATGGCAATTTAATCACTATTATTCTGCATCACTAGAAGGGGCTTTCTGGCTGCTGCTGTTGATGGCAGTCTCCATTCATAGTATGTTCAGTAAGACCAGGTACAGAATCACACTCCACATGATTCTTAAAACATGAGCCTGGGGGTTTATTTGGGTCAAGGAAGCTGGAACAGGCCTGGAGTTTTGGGGAGATTCTTTGCGTTTGTTTTTGCAAAGATGACTATATTAACCATTTAAGAAAAAAAAATTATGGAAGGGCATCTAACATCAGGCATCGTTAGATGAAATAGCTTTTGGATCTAAAAATAATCCAAAAGTTTTCCTTAAACTTGAGTCTAAAATTCAATTAGTGTGTCAATGAAAAATTAGTTGCCAGGGTTTTATTTCATCTTAGTTACTTTTCATCAGTAATTTACTGGCAGGGACAGACTTTTTTTACCTCTACCTTCATCTGCAACACAGTTTAAGATATCAACTTCCAAGATCAAAGTTAACACAAACAATGTGACAGTTAAACTGTAGTATATCTTGCTGAACAGCTTCAGAGCATAAAATCTCTTCTGTTTGGTGCTCTTCATAAGGTCATTAGCATGATTTATTATGAAGCAGGAAATTAGGTACTGGATATTTCAATATTGGGCAGAAACTTTAATTTCATCGTTGCCATAGAACTACTTTATCTCCAACAAACTTGTAACCATAGTAACTAGATTAGAAAGTATTCGTCAAATGTTTAAAAATTCTTTTATTCTTACTAACGACACCAAACACTGAAAAAATGGTAAATTCTTTTTATTTTCCAGTTTTCCAAGGCATCTGCTGCTCAAGTATGATTCTTCTGAAAGATCTTAAGTAAACAGGAGTATTTTAACAAGGCTTTCCATTAAAATTCTGTTAGCTTAAAGAGAACAAATGTATCCTGTTGGAATTGTTTATGTGACTATCAGTATTTTTTACAAAAGGCAAGTTTGAGGAGAGACCTCTCAGAAAAAGAGATAAATGTGAAGTGCTGTTTTCACTTAATGGTTTGTTAGGACATCAAATACATATCCTTTAATGAAAATTAATATGCTTTAGTTTAATAATTCATGTACTTGCATTGAAAGGCCTTTAATTTAATGGAGTGCTGTTCATTTCATTACATTCTTTGCTGAAGTAGGTTGGTATTTTTCCATGAAGGTCAAAAGTGTGCCATCCCTTCATGCAAGCCATGAATTTGATCAGATGTTAAACTCTGACATCTCCAACAGTCCGTTCAGGTCCAACTCGGCAGGGTATTACACATTTTCAAGAACACTAGAATAGCAGGAAACCTCTAGGTGTCTGTTCTTACACAATCAGAAGCAGCTGTATCATGCAGCTGTGATCGTATATTTATCAAACTTTGTATTCCCTCCTCAGTACTTCTGTGGAAATTAATTCCTCTTCTCTGGGGACTAGAAACTTTTCTTCTAAGCTTACGCCAAAATTTATATCCATTAGTTATTACACCAGTGTATTCCTTTCGCTTAAATCATTACACTCACTCTGGATTTACAGAAAACACTTACTGTGCTAGGCTGAACAAATGGAGCTCATATATATTTCTGCCCAATCTTACTGTACTAGTACCATAACTTGATTTTTCTCTAATCCCAATCTTTTTTCTTGCTGGATTAGAAAGAGCTTTATTTATTAAGACTGCCTTTATTGCCCAAGTGCTATTAATCAATAAGACTCCTTCCCCCCCACAACCCTTTTCTGTACATCTTTCTACCACACTTTGTTTGCTGCTTGTTTACATATCCTCATCTGTGGATGTGTCTTTTCCGGCATAGAATGATAGACACATACTTCAGCAGAGTGCTGTCCTTATATGCCATCAGATTTTGATGCAAGAAACCAGAATTCCTTGTACCTGAGTAATTCCACCTACTCTCTGAAAAAGGTCCTCACCCTGCAATGCTTCCCAGGAGCCAATCATTCCAACACCTCCCTGATGACACCACTTTTTCAGCTGTCACTGAAATATTCTTGCCCTCTGGACAAGTCAGGATTCTTGCTGATGACCACCTCCTTTTTTCTGAGCATGCTCTTTGGAACAGCATGATTGTTACATTCAATGTGGTGATAATTTGAAAACAACCAAATGGACATTAAAAAATAATTTTAAAAAATCCAGTGGATTTTTCCTGTAGACCTCAGACCCACTTCTAGTTTCATAATAAGAAACACATTCTCTTGCTTCTGCATCATTTTCAGTAACTGACATGAAGATTCAGACCTTTACCAGCTGAGAAGTTAGTAAGGAGTCACACAGATCTCTCTCATGGTGTTGGAAAGGCTTTTAGGTATAGCTCCTCTGTTCTGCGCATCATTCTGTTCTCTGTTAGCGCACACCATTATCTTCCACACTTGGACACCCATCCTAGCTAGGTCCTTTTCCTCCTCCACTTCTCTTTAGACTCTCTCTTCCCACCCCCTCATCTTCTGCCTAATTTTCCAGTAGAACAAAGGCACTTCTTAATTCAGCTTTTATTTCACTGTTGTTCTTGTTCCTCTGTTGTCTTTCACATATCCTCCTCTAATGTACAATCCTTCTCTCTAGGTTCTCTTCACAGGTTGGTGGATCACAATCATTTCTCTTGACACTTCTGTCACCTTTTCAAAATTTTGCCTGAAGTTTGGCATTTTTTTCCAGCTGCATCTTTAGTACTTAATGCTTCTCTTCTGTGAAGCATATAATTTATCATATATAAATAGCCTCAATCAGATAGCCACTCAAAAATAATAAGCTTCCAGCAGCTTTTCCATCCAGTTATCTTCAGTTTCTTCCCCTCTTCAGGTTTTTTTCTATTGCTGCATTAACAGACAAGCTGTGTTTTCTCTTTGCCTTAAATTCACAGCTCAGAGGAGGAAAAAATCCACCTCCTCCTTAAAGATTTCTACCCTGTTTGCTAGCCTGCACCACTTTTACTCCTGAGCTTTTGTTTAGGTCAGTCCTGCCATCTAATTGTCATTTGGCAGCTAACTGTCCATCAGCCCAGATCAGAGGCAGGGAGTATATATACAGTATCTGATGCAAAATATCTGAACAAACACCCCCTCCTTCCAACAGGACAAAACAGCCAAGTAACAAAGAAAAAATTCTCTTACCAGCAAAAAATAAAGTTTTGCTTTTTCCTCATTCAGTAGCTTCCTACAAAGTCTCCTGTGTACCTCTCTGTCTTCTGGCCTTCACTGAGCATAAAAAGTCCTGCCAATTTTTACCAGGCCAGATCTTATGTGTCAACAATTAAAATATTCATTCTTACAAAGGACAATTCTTTTAAATTAAATACTAGAATCATGGATTCATCATATGTCCATCAATAAAATCTGTATCAAAACCTTTCACAGCCAATATTAAAATACTCTAATTTTGCAGATGTCCTTCTCTCCTAATGCCTGGAAGAAGAGCTGGAACTTGTTGGCCATCTCTACAATTTCCTTCCTGCACTTTGAGGTCTGCATCACTGTAAGGATTAAACTTCAAAAAGTACCATCATGCAGTTGTTCACCACAGTTAAGGTGTGTCTGGAGATTGTCATCAAATAGGTGCATAGAACCACCACTCTTAAATTAGTCTTAGCAAATGTTTCCATAGTGTAGTGGTGAATAACCTATCACCATAATTACAAGATAATCCTGCATCCCACTGTTTTGTACTTCATTTGACTTGATGTGGACAAATAAACCAGAAAAGTAACATATGGAGAGAGACTAAAAATTGAATATCATATCCCTGTGCTATATCAGCAAGAGCTAAACAAAACACATCAATAACAGTCAACAGTTGTAGCCTGGGCCATCTGGTCACAAAGGCCCATATTACCAAGATTGTATTAAAATATTTTAATCTCAATATTTTCCCTCAGGAATGAAGGATAATATGCAAAAGCTTAAATTCTGCTATAAGGTGAGATTCCTCTACCTACAAGCACAGCACATCTATGATAGTTATTTAATTAAGAGATACCCTAATGAAGGGTGTGCAAATGGCAAGGCAATAACCTAATTCCTAAGTGGGCATGCTGGAAAGCCAGTAAAAGCACAGAGAACAGCCTCTACACATGTATTTCCTTGTTAGGCTAAATACTAATTTGAATTTTTGTAATTAATTAAAACAAACCATTTTTTCACTTGTCCAGTGCAATTTCTCCTTCCTGATTTGTATTACCAAACTTTAATGAATGAAGTCCCCTAAAATCCCCACGGTTTTTTTGTTTATGCTATTGTTTCCTAATTGTGAAATAAAACCTAAGTAATTGTTCTCCTCTGCTCTCCTATTTTTGCACATCTGCCCTGCTCCCAGCTAAGCACTAATAAACAGTTCAACTGTTGGTGGCTGCTGCAATCACTTCTAAACAACCTTGTCCATTTCCAGGCAACATAGAACGGGCTGGAAAGCAAGAGGCAGTCAGGACAGATGAATAAACTACACCAGTAATTTGCTAGAGCAGGTGAAAGAAAGGGAAAATAACACACTCAAGGTGCAACTGGAAACCTAACTTTTATGTGGACATCCAAACCAGACCACATGAAGGTATCAAACAGAACTAGTCATGTCTGAAGTTATCGCTATCCTGTATTTCACTCAGTCAGGGAAGCTTCACATTCCTGATGAGCAGAAAATGTAACATTGCAGTAACAAAGATGAAAGCAAAACAAAAGTTGGAATTATTTTTCACACTGGAAAACGTGTGGTTATTCACACACACACATTATTGTATTGGAAATCCTTGTTCCTAATTTATTTTATTGCTATGTCTGAATAAAATCTAAACTGCCCCGCAGTTCAATCTCACAGAGATTTTACTGGGAATGCCCATTACAGAGGAGCTCAGAAGGACACCGCTCACAGTGTTGGGCAGACAGGGCGAGTCCTTGCAAGCCTCCACAGCATGAGAAACTCTGCTGTTCCCATCACAGCAAACCTACACGAGTCCTCAGCCCTGACTGCCGGCAGTTACATGACAGAAGTTTGATCCAGAATCTGCTTTCCTTTCTTCTTCTGTCTCATTTTTAAGATTCTATTATAACATGCAAATTATCCATTCTCTGTATGTTTTCTCTCTTCCCCAAAACACTTTAGAAACCACTAAATAACCAGCTAAGTACATCTGCAATGTCCCTTCACAATGATTACAACAGACCAGAGATGGCAAAATTTAAGTTCAAGAGAAATTCATCCACATTAGAAGTTGTAACTCATCAGTCCATGCAGTGTCCTCTTGAGGCTTCTGAAGATAAGCCCCAAAATATTGTGGAAAAGAAAATAAATGTGTTTCTTGTGCCTCACAGAAGTGGGCAACTAAATAAAATTTTGCAAAATTATGAAGCTACAT
The DNA here is from genome assembly GCF_000737465.1 of Haliaeetus leucocephalus. NCBI lineage: Eukaryota > Metazoa > Chordata > Aves > Accipitriformes > Accipitridae > Haliaeetus > Haliaeetus leucocephalus. The sequence continues at coordinate 4,818,977 of NW_010973104.1, forward strand.
ACAGCTCACAATAAACATCTAAAGTTAAATGAGACAGATGATCAACAACAACTACAGTTTGTGCAGGATCTGAAACAAGTACATGAATTGGGTGTCTAAGGCTCTCTAGATTAGTACAGACTATTCTATTTCTGAAGACTTCATGGACTATCTTATGAAGATCTGTGACATGTCAAAAAGACCTTAAAAGAACTGCTTTTATTTTCAGCATTGACTCCTACTGATTTTTTTTAGTTAGGGAACAATAGACTCTCTTCCATACCGTCAGTATGTCTAAGGCTTCAAACCTTTTTATTTATGCTTTGTTAAGCATTCAGTTGCAAATTACTGCAGTTGACCTAGAATATTTCATTCCATTATTTTAAATGCCTCTAAAATTTTTGTCTCACTTGACACATACACACTCTACGTTACTACTTGCAATACACTATAGCCAAAACACTCATGTCTAGATACCTAAATTAGAAATATACTGAAAAAAGATTATATTTAAAGACTTCTAAAACTGATGACAGCTCAAAGTATTTCAAGATGCTGATCATTTGCCGTTCCTATAATTTAAACATTAGTTAAAGATAGGTATCTTAGAGCCTTTGAAAAACAGATCACCGGATGTTTTCGCACTCCTGTGTTTGTACATCATCTAATGCACTTGTGATCCCTGACTAGCATTTCAGGAACAATAACAAATCAAGATGACAAAATGCTAGGAAAATGTACAAATAGGACCCAATTCACCTCACTCTGCTTAAGGAGCCTCAGTTACCAGGACTGGCATTCTAAACTTCCAATAAAAATTCTTAATGAAAGCACTTCTAGAGTGCAACTCAGACTACCTCAGATCCAAAAATTCAGTGTTCACAAGCAGTAGGGGTGGAATGGGGCAGGGAGAAATAAATCAATAACAAAAAAAAGAAAGGCTATAGATCTGCATATAAATAACCTTTTTAATTCTCTGACTGCTTTAAAAATGGCACAACAGAAGTCTTAAAAATTAACTATCACTAACATATTAACCAACAATATTTACTTCAGTTATTGATCGTTAATTCTCAGACACTGAAATGTGAAGGAAAAATCAGAAATGTCTTTAGAAAGTTTAGGACACATTAAAAAATATTTCAGAAAGATAGAAAAACTTACATAACTTTATAAGATCAGTACAAATTATTGATAGGGAAAGGGGAGAAAATTAAATCTTCATAGATTATTCTTTTTACTGATAGGAAAACAAACTTTCCTAATTATTAAAGTAACCGATTAGGTGCCAGCTGGCTAAATGACACATCAATTGTAGAGTAAAATTCTGCCCTCGGGCTGCGCATTTAGGTCCAGCGATCATATCTGTGGGAATTAGGAATAGTCTCCGCAGCTGGGTAGGCCATCACGCCATTAACACACCTACTAAAGTCAGAGAAATGCATAGGAGTCCCTGTTTCAAAACTGCCAACATGCAAAATATATTCATGTATTTACAACTTCTGATGCCTAAAAGGTCATTTGAACGATTATTGATATTTTAGTTTTAATGATTTTGTATATACAAGCTGTATATCTGAAGTTCTGGAAAAGTGGCTCTTAGAACTCTTGTCTATCTGGTTGCCTGCAGACACAAGAAAAACTTTCCACTTCTTTGTCAGACCTTTGCAAATAACAAAAAAATAAAACTGAAAACATCTGCAAGGACTTAATTCGTCTTTGGACACAAGAAATTAATTAAGGAATGAACAAAAGACATTTTTACATGTAATACCTTATGAATTCCTTCTAGGTCTTGAGAATAGAAACAATATAAGCCACACTATGTAGGAGGATATTCATCATCACATTCCTGGCCTAGATTTCAGCCCTAGTCTAACACACAGATACACACGTAGGCAGCAACCTCTACTGAAGGTAGCAGATAGATGAAAACATACGTTGCCGATTAATGCTTTTTACCAGAATGTATGCTGTTAAAGTCTGCCATGAATACAAAGCCATTTTCATCTGTCTACATACTATAGACAGAAAAACAATCTTATCTATTCAGTTTTATGTTTCTTAATTTTTTCTGAGATATTACTACCAACATGACAGGTATTACAAAATTTTAAGAGAAATAGATCAATTATTTAATATCAAAATCTAATACAGTTCTTTCTTGACTTACTTTGCCAACAGATCTGGGGAACGGTGGTCTTTGATTTTCAGGAATTAATATTGGAGTTGCCAAAATAGCCCTTTTTTGTCTTGGAATTCCAAGGTTGCCTTCTATCTTTAAGATTTCCTAAAAAAGAAAAAGACCAATTACAAAGATTCTCAAAACAACATTCAGTTGTTATTTCCATTCCCTGCATCTTTAGACAAAATTAACATGAACTACCAGAATCTAATTTTTGTATTATATGTTTTCCAGAAATTAGTGATAACATATCAAACTATTTATTTAAATCTGTCAGGTTACTGGACTTACTACAAGTGACAGTAGACAGGCCATATTCATTTTGTGTTCCTGTAGACTGATTTTAAACCTAAGCAAGTATGTCTACCATCCTAACCTGATGACTGCTTAAATCATAAATCTTAAACAAGGTCTGGCTTACCTCAAATACTTGCATGAGACCTGTAAAAAGCCACCCTTTAAATGTCTTACAGAATTTTCACAATTTTCACCTCTCAAATTGCATTTATATTAGGTCGCTTCTCAGTGCAGACTTTTTAATGAGACAGAAATTACAGACGAATTTGCTGAGACTGTCCCCAGCTAATGAACTCTTAATAAACACCAAAAGCTTGTAACTTAAAAATAGACACCAAAACCCAGGTGTAACTTACAACATCAGCTAGTAGGTTGTTTTTTTTTTTTTTATTGGGTGTTTTAGGTTGTTTGTTTGGGTTTGTTGTGGTGTTGTTTTTGGGGTTGTTTTCTTAGAGAAAACTTCATGCTACTATATCAGAAAGAACAAAAGTAGAAATGGTTTAATACACCAGCCTTACTTTTCCTGCTGCATATTCTGGAGTATTTAGTTCTAGCTGAGCTTCAGACAACTCAGCACTTTATGAGCTACAGCAAACTCTTCACAGTGGCCTCTGGCCCCTAGAAAACTCTGTCACACCTTTGCCTTCCTTCCCCATCTGCTCTCTGATCCTCTGTGCTCTCTCTGCATGAGCTGCAGTTTCCCAGAGACCACCCTCTCCCTTTTGCTTCCTCCTATGGTCTCTGCAACTCTCTTCTCCAAGCACAGTTACTACCAAGGTCAAAAACAGCCTCTCCCCACCTCCCAAAGCTCCACCTTGATCGAGGCCCCTTTTTGAAAACAAAATAAACCAAAAAAACCCAAACCAAAACAACGCACAAATTTGTACTGTGTTGGGAACTGTGAAACCGAGAAAGATTTAGATCACTACTATTCATTCAAGTTGTTGTGACAGTTTTACAACAGAAATCATAGGTTGAAAATAAAAGTCTAATTCCAATAAGGTAGTTACATCCTACAGATGACACTTTTCTCTGCTCTCTTAATGCAGAAACTCCAAAACCCTAAGTTTCTCAGTTCTGGAATCCATGTTGTTGTTTTAATAGCTGCTGCTTTATTATATAAGGAGTTTTCTTGGTGGCACAATCTGGTTATCCATCAGTCAAGAACTCCACAGGCTGCTCTTGCTGCCATCTGTAGAGGTGCCTCCCATCTAATGAGTTTATCATCACCAAAACACTGCTCCACCTCTGCTAACTTTAGCATCACTTTTCAAATTTGACAACAAACAGCAGCAAGGGAAACTCAAGTCTTCAACAGTTAGCTTTAGTCACGATAAAGTCAAAGAGCAGCGGGAACCACGCAGAGAATCCCTTCTCACAATTTTGCCAATTTTCTTAACTTTTTGAGGCTCACCCTGATACAGCGTTCCCATCTCTCCCAAAGGCTTTGCCACTTCTCTCTAATCTTTCAGTCTGCAGGCCACTTGGGTCCCTATTTTTGTCTTTCAATTCCTCTCCCAAAAGAATTTTCCTTAATAAAAATTCATGAGAAAGTTCAAGACAAAAACATCTGAAGTGTCAAATAAAAAGGAAAGAGCTGAATTCTGTCCAAAGGCAAATGCACAGAGCAGTAAGCTTTCAAAATCACTTACACTGTAAACACAGCAGACAGTTTGGCTGGCATGTGTCTGTGACATTTCTAAGGAGAGTAAAAGTGACTACCAGTACGTCTAAAAGGAAATATCAGTTCTTTAGCTCAGCAGCAGCAGTGCTCAACTGATCACAGTTTTCACTTGGGCTAACTCCTATCTTCATGGTTGCCCTTCAGCTCATGAAAACATAAGGAAGTACTCCCAGATGCATGCTCTCTGGGAATGAGCAAGACATTTATTCAGATTTACATCTCTTTGTATCACAGAATCATTGAATGGTTTGGGTTGGAAGGGACCTTTAAAGGTCATCTAGTCCAACCCCCCTGCAATGAGCACAGACAACTAGATCAGGTTGCTCAGAGCCCCATCCAACCTTGAATGTTTCATATTTCTTTCTATGCTAGTTTGAGAAGTAGAAGAAATTTTCAGATTGTTCAATATCTAGTTCTCCCAATTTTGGTACTCATAGATCCATAAGCAATTAACGCATCACTTTCTCATGACAGGTTATCCTTACACTTTCCCAGAAGGTCCACACATGGAAGAACCAGCCAAATTATATTCAATGAGTCAACGCTGCAGTCATTAATACAAAACAATGAAATTCTAAAGGAAAGCAGGAGGGCGGTAAGACTTAAGGCCTTCAAGTCCAGACTTCCAAGCAGGACTTTGGAACAAAAAAAGGAAGAAATAGTATTATTGGTTTGTTTCTAAGCACAATTAGTCTGCTGCATGGAGAAGAAAGCTTCTGCAGATTGGTCAAATGTAAGCACTTCTCTGAGTATGCTTCACACTGTTTGTTCTTCAAATCTCAGTGTTGGTTTTTAAATAGTGATTTCTTCATGATTATTTCTCTCTTTCTCATCATCCCCTGGTGTCTAACAGCAACATGACTGATTAAATGAGTAGCCAAAAGCATCACTATGGAATGCAGGTAAACAGAAGGGAAGAAAAGGTCAAGAGTACTTCACCAACACATTTAATAATTCATTGCTGTTTGTGGTTATCATAATGATTTCCCCATTTGTAAAGAACAGGGAAAAAGAAAGAACATCTTGCTTAATGCCAAGCAGCCGCAACTGACAGTTTGATCTTCAACCAGTATATAAGACAGAAACCAAGGAATCTGAAATTGTATGTGCACTTAGCACCTGATTCAACAGTTAAAACACTGAAAAGATTCTCATTCATGGGTGGATATACTGCATATATAATAATTTTTACTGAATTCACCTATTTAATTTCTTGAAGAAGCAATTCACAAGGGATATGAAATCACTCCAGATAGAGTTGGTACTTTTAGTCCAAATTTTCTTGTAATGTCAGGCTAACATTATAACAGGAGCCTTCTTTTGCCCCTTGACATAAGTGAAGCCCACAAAGGAGTTTTCCGTCATCGTTGCTGGAACCAGCTGATCAAAGAGTACAGTACCTACCATGTCTTTGTAGCAGCCATGACTCCAGACAAGTATTTATGTGCCAGAAGTCTGGAGAGCTTAGAATGGCATTTTCCAGATGTGTGGTGTTCAACCAGCATCCAGAAAGCCAACGGCTATGATTACCATCTGCTTCTCCCACACCTGCTGCTTTGTACAACAAAAAGAAACCTAAGGTGTATGTCCAGAAATATCCATCCACAAGCAAAATTTTAAACATATATGTATTATAATAAATATATGTCTTCCTATGAAAAGTGCACCAAAAATAAAAATTCTGGTTTTCTGAGTGGTTCTGGCATTTGTTTGTTTTAAACCAAGATGGTAGGACAGAAATCCCACCAGGTTCTTTATTTTTACTATTTAACTGCAATATCACATTTGTGATCACTATCTTTCAGCTGCTGGTTTTCAGTGGATTACATTATCAGAATCCACCTATCATTTCAATGTCCACCATTCATAACCAGCTTTTACACCCTATTTTTTACTTCATTAAATTCCCTTTCTAGACATGGAATTGGTACAGCAATAGTTCAGCGCCCAATATGCTGATTCACTGGCAACAAAGCTTGATTCCCTATTCACATTAAGCAAGCAACAAACACAGCCTCCTCATTTTTCCAGCATTTAGGTTAGGCTTTTATTGAAAGATACCAGCCTGCCCAAACTATGATGCTACGCAAATTGCAATTTCCCTAGATCCCTTGAGAACTCTCCACTCTGTTTTGTTTTTCTTTCTTTTTACCAGGGGTTCTTGGGAGCATTGCAGTACTTGAACATTTGAATGAATGGCCTAGTCACTATCCAGTAGCAGGCACCATTACTCTTGGCAAAGAAAATTTCATTAGAACTTGTCATGGGAATAAGGTGGCTGAATACTGATATTGATTTGTCACAATAAGGGTTGGAAACATCACTGGAGTGGCAATCTGCAATCCACTATGGTAACCAGAAAGTGGTTGAGTGTCTTGCCATTTATTTGTTTTTATATACTGAGCTTGATGGTATAAAATGAGGTCAGTCCCAAACACAAAAAAAATAAAATTAATTGGATGCTTGTTGCAAGCAAAATTCCTCTGAAGTAGCAAATGGGATGTGGTATTCAGTGGTATATCAGTCTTCCTACAAAATAACATGACTAGATAAGACTGAAAAACTAAAACTGCATGCAGACCAACTTAAGAAGAAATAATCTTTATAAAATTCTCAGCTGAAATTTCACAAGTAGTTGCTTTATGTGTGTTATTTCTATCATCAGAATATTGTTATTACCAGCAGTATTAATAGTTAATGATTTCTAAAACATGTGCCGAAGCAGAATAATATTTCTCATGCTGTTAATAATATGAAAACCTAAGAAATGTGCTGGAACTTCCTTTGTAAGTTAAAGAACAACTGTTGAAACAAATAATTAACTCAATGAATAAAGTTAAGAATTGCAAAGGTCAATGGCATACACACAAACATCTGCTCAAAAGTAGTCTGTCCTCAATGCCTGTAAATGTCACCCTAAGAATCACATTGTATGCTTCAGAAGAGCAAACCCAGCTAAAATCTAGCATGCTAAGGGGAATCAGTTATATCAGAGCATATAAGCTTCCAGGCTTCTGAAGCATGGTCAGATATAACATCTGGGTAATGGAAACTGCTGGTGGAACTTGATTTAATTACGCTGGGTGTTTCTACTATTATAATTGTTACATAAATAGAGAGGCAGATCCTTACACTGCCTAACCAGTATACATGTTAACTTCATAGATACTTGGTAATCTCAGACTACAGCTTTGCTACTGTGCCATTCATCTAGCTGTGCTATATGTATTTTTATAGGATGGAGGTTCCTTTCATCTTTTGAAGAGTCAAGAACATATTAGGAAAAATTTCATTCTTGTTCAAGTCATTCCGTCATGTATAAATCATAACTACTTTAATGCTAATTTATTCTAAAGTGTTTTTGTAATGCATATGTGACAAAACGTCAACTATCGTGGAGACAAATATGAACTTTTGCTTTGTGAAATGATACTTTCCATTATTGCCCTGAACCTCTGCAGTATCTTTTCTGATGGAAAAGTCCTGTTTCTATTCAAGTATAAGTTTCGTTTATCTTCACACCTGTCTTATTCCGTGTCAGGGAAGTTTTTCTATAATAATGGACTAAATGCCATTAACTTTTCTTTTGTACACATTAACCATGGGAGTTACCTGTTCTGAGAATAATATAGAGATGACAACCAAGTGCCTTTTCTTTTTTTAATTAACATTTCAGACTTTCCTTATCATCATTTAGTGACTGTTGTTTTCATTTTGAACCATTTGTGAATCACCCCCTTTCAGGAAATCTCGTATTGGTTCCACACTGCTCATTAAATATAATGAGGTATCCCTTATACACAAACAACCAAATATGCTCCGACTGACTGCATCTGTCAAACAGCATTGCAAATATGGGCTTAAGGAAAAATACAACGGCTGACCTTATGCCTCTGTCTTCACTAGGATACACTAACAACACATCACTTATCACCATTAAAAATACCCTTCTCCCCATCTCCACTGTGTTTACACTGGTTGCAAAGCAAACAAAACCAGACTGCTTTTACAACATGCCAGAAAAAAAATTCAAAATTGTTAAAGATGTCCCAAAACCTTCAGCACCTTAAGTAAACGTAGCATAAATAAGGAAAGCACTTGCTGATGCAATTGCCAAGGCATATGAGCCTTAAGAAGTGTCCTATAATAAAAATTTACCCTGAAAACATTTTTTTGGGGCTTTGGTTTTCTTTTTGCTTTTAATGAAAGCATCTCCCATTGGGTTAGATACCAAACCGATATTGAAATTAGTACTAGACACATAGTGGAGTTCTGAAACAATTAAAAACTTTCACAGATCTGATCCTTTTGAGACTTAACCAAAGCCACATGGAAAATTCATTGCACAGCATGGACACAAAGCCTTAACTTCTTACTCTTAATATTCCTACTGAGTCCACTGAGTGGACTCCTTTATTCACTTCTATTGGAGGAACTCAAAATGTGAGAGCTTCCCTTTAACCCCCAGCAAGCTTCACACATACTGAAAACATCCTGATCTCCAGAGTGAGAAGGAGAAAGAACACACAGAACACATATCTCAATTCTAGGGCATGATAAATGAATCAAAGATGAAACTTTTTTGGTGGGGCACTAACCTATATAAAGCCACAAAATCTGTGGATCAGTAGCAGACAATTGACAACTCCAAACATGGAATAACACAAGCAGCCATGAACAAGCTGTTCCATGTTTCACTTCTGGGATATAAGGACAATTTCTAATAATGAAATGTATTTCTTATGTAAAACAAACCCTTGAAATAAATAGAAGTTGTCCTACCTTGGAAAAAACAGCTTTCTATGCCTTGCTGCAGGGCAACCAGCTATAAGTATAGGGAAGAAAGCTAACACATTTTATATCCATGTTCTGGATTGCTCAAGTGCTATGGAATTCATTGCATTATAACAGTGCTGCACAAAAGCAATTTCATGATACCCTAAAGCAATAATACTGTAAGTTAAAGTCATGTATACTGTTTAATAGATATAGCGGCTGCAGTCCCAGTCCCATGTCTGAATGGATGCATAAAATGCACTTCTTCCTACCTCCTACAAGGCTCCAAGCTGTGATTGCAATTAAAACCTTCTCAGTCCTGCTCCCCAACCATTTTTTAAAGGTCTATTGCCACATACTCCTTGTTATCCCTCAACTTCATCTTCATTCCCTCAACAAAACAACCCCTCATCTAATTCTAAACAATTATTATTTGCCTTGCTATTCTTCTCTAAATTCTGCATGATCCTTCTGTTCTTCATGTGCACCTCCTGCATTCTCAAGTAACACCTCACTTTCTCTTGCTCCAGGTCTCACTGTAATTCTGCAAGTCCTGTTTTTCTTTGTAAAACATTCATTTCTTAACATTTATTTTGAATTTGTTTCTCTTGAACACTGATGCTACAACTCAACCCAAAAAGAAGTCATCTCAAATTTGCATTTTTTTCCAGAAATACCTTTTTTTTTTTTTAATATGTTTATGCTTTTTTATGAGCAACATCTGTCTTGGCATTACCACTCCAAAGCTTCCCTATTTCACCCATCTTTATCAGATAGCCCATTCCATTCCCCCACCAAAAGCACAGCCAGTGTCAAAATTTCTGAAATCCTAGTAGATTTAGGAACACTTCTGGTACAGGTGCTTCAACTCATTCAAGACAAGAAAAGTAACAGCAGTTCCTCACAATGCCATATTTTAACCCCTGGCTTTCTCGTTAGAAGCTAACATGACATTCAGGAAGTACTGCAGCAAATAGACTTGTATATGCCACAGATCTGTCTAGAGCTGGTGAAATCCCACCATAAGACATCCAGGACCCTGTTCTCTCCTCCCCTGCCTTTTTCCCAATGCACAGCCACCCAAGCCAATTCAAGGAATCTATAAATTCTGTCAAATCACAAGAGTGGCATTTTAAACTCAGTGTGCATGGTGTAAGCAGCAATTCAAGGAGGAGGAGAGCAGAAAGAGAAGGCCCTTGTTAAGCTACCAGCAGACCCATGGATTCCAAAGCTTCCAGGTCATTGTTTCTCACTTCAAATAAAAGCAGATCTTTATTTAAAATGAGAAGTAATTCATGTCATGTTGGACAGATACACACATTAAATGTTATCCATTCCTTCTCTCACAATATATCACTCATCCTGACTGTCCAGAAAAACATCTTATTTTCCCATGCCATAAAATTCACAGAGCCGGGGGGCGGGGGAAGAAATGAGGAATTCAGCCTTTGGCCCGAGATTTCACAAAACTCAGTTAAAAAAAAAAAAATAAATCACAATGCAGACACTCACTGTATGTCCTACAACCCTACCCTATACATTTTGGCAACCTGAGCTGTGCATGTGCAATCAGTTGGGCACACCCAGATGAATCATACTCTGCACAGCACAGATTACATATAGGAGACGTGGTCATGGGTATTGCAAAAAAGTTGCCAGTTACCTCATGCTGAAAAACAAGACCCTTTTTATTGAGACTCTGAGAAGTCTGTTTCTTGCTGCAGTAAATCAAGGACAGTTAACTGGGAGGAAGTTTCAATACTTCTCTTTTCATGAGAACTGGTACACCCTTGCATGTAATATAATGTCGCAGTCATGTGCCAGTACCACTTCCTTCCTCCTTTCCATTAGATCAGAGCTGTTTTGACTCCTAGTGAAAACAATATGTTACATAAGACTGCAAAGCAGGAATGCATTATATTTAGATCATAGACCTGCACAACAAAAACATCTCGATATATTCTATTAGACTTGACTACGTATGCACAGTGCTCTACAGCGCTGGCATTCTTGTGGTTTCCTATACAGGAGCTGCCAGACTGACAAATGAAGTGGTAGTCTGTGATGAAGACAAAATGCCCACTTAGATCTAGGCTATGGCAAAACTCCTCATTCACCAAGCTAGATTTGAAATTTGGTCAAAAGAGCTGAAATGTTAGTGCATTAATCCACTTCACTGCTTGGTCCAGCTACTCGGAACAAATTAACAGGCATTAACTGAGTCCAAAGAGCTGAAATCATAGTGTATTAATCCACTTCACAACTTGGGCTGTCTTTTTACTCTTCAATACAGACAAATTAACTGACAATAACTGCCTGATACCAGAAGCTTAATTCTATTCTGTGATACAAATAAAAAGACAGTGTTGCACTGTCTTGTGAACAGCTTCTTATTACTATCTGAGCAGTACTCGACTTTGTACTGGACTTTGACTGCATTTGTCAAAGATGAAAATACAAGACCTGAACATGCCCTGTGTTATTTGTTCCCGCCATAGTGACCCAATTAAATTCACAGGACAATGCCCCATTAGTTCCAAACCTTTCATTAGTCTGGACAGTCTTAAAGACCCACATAGTATTACTGAAGAAGAGAATATGCAGGTGAAGTTCTGAGTGAGATGAGAGGTATCTAAAAATTCACGTGGCAATAAATCAACTTTTTAAAAAGTATGACTATCAAGACAAAAAAAAAAGTCATTCACTCAAATTTTACTTCTAGATCTAACTTCTATAGAACTTGTAAAATACACTAGTTAGAAATAGCAACATTGTTTTGCTTTTGCCATATCCATTTTGGGGTGGGAAATCAAAGCTCAGCTTTTTTTGCAGAACATTTCCAAAAGAAAAGTGAAACATGCAAGACGGAGACCCAGACATAGGGTTGAAGATCTCAGTGGATTCTCACATTTCTCCTTAATCACATGCTGGCAATTAAGTCTAATTCAAGAAATTCAAAGAGTGTACCTGTCAGGAATCAGGAGCAAATTAATTGCTATACTGGAACAGATCAATGATTCATGAGCAGTATCATCAAGCTGCTAACAATATTAATTGCCACACACTTCAGGAAAAAGAGCCTAAAATGGCAGGAATTATAGTTTACAATAGTTTGAAGGGGTTTTTTTCCTGGATTATAACTGCTGAAACTGAAGTCAAGTACAGCTTTACAATACATGAAATGTGACATTAATAGTTCAGTACTGTATACCATTAAAATTCATATGTTTGGATCTGAGCATTTTGCCCTAACAACCTGCAGCCATAGTAGCATAGAAATATTTGTATTCCCTACTTCACACCTGTTGACTTTTAACTGAGTGTCTCCATGGGATGAGAACAGTCACCACCTACACAAACACCAAGTAAAGAGGTTTTATTAAAGTTTCCTGGCCAAGAGAAGACAGACCCAACCTTACTCCCAGCCTGCATCCCATCTGTTCGGCAACTCCACTGCTACTCCTACAGCCTCGTTTTTGTAACACTGGCCATGGGCTACCTACTCCGGGTTTCCAGTCAGTGGGAAGCAGCATCCAAGATTAATAAAAAGAAATAACAGTCTCAAAACTGTCAGAGCAGGGTTGGAGTGCTCTATAGCTCTTTACTGACTACAATGGAGTGACTGAATAGGGACAGATAGTCCAGTGTTCAAAGCATTCACAGGGGATAGAGAAGATACAGAGTCCTTATTGTTCTAATACAATTGTCTCCAGAGACTTTCTAGCAAACCACATTATTTTAGCACTTACACCCCACAGATCTGAAAAGTCTACTCAAGTCTCTTGATTTCTAATCCAGTGTCTTTCTGAGAAAGAAGTAATGTGTTCAAATGCATTCAAAAACCTGAGCTCCGACCAAAACAGAGCATCATCCACCCCTTAGTTTCCACTTTACTTTTTTGTTCGTATTTCATATTTGTTCAGTTCTGACAGATGAGTTTTATTTTTATCTATATGCATTGTCTTGCTCCCAAAGACACTGAAGTCATTAAAGTCAGACCTGGGATGTCTGCTGCCTTTACTGACACATTGGAATTTAAACAGGAGAATTCTAGAATTAAAAACCTGAGTTCTCGCAGCATGAGCTAAATCAGCAAAATCTCTCTTCTGCTCATAATTATCCATCATGCAGCTAGCCCCAGAAGAATCTTGACTGGACTGTATTTAAATGGCATTATGAATTTGAAAGATTAATTCTTCAATTCTCGTGGCACATGCCAAGTACAAATGTTCTGCTTCAAAATGTGACCAAAGACCCATTGCGTATATCAGATTATTCACAGCATGTTGCTTCTATGAAGTGCAGAATTTCCAAGGAATATAAGAAAATTAATTCTACTCTCCGTTATTCAACTTTCTTTGTATCTGAATGTAGCACTGCAACAAAATCAACCTATCAGCTTAGTGCTTAAGGTTCTGGTTGCTATTGCCTGACCGTTTCAGAGTGAAGCACTGTGTCAGTTTCTTAGCTTAAAATAGCTTTATTTTGCTGAATTTATCTCATAGAGACAGGTTAATAAATTGCAGCATTCATAATTTGATACATTTTGGCTCTGTTTCAGTTTACAAACTGTCCATTAACAGACCTTGAAATCTGTGAACAAATACATTACCTACCATTATAAGCAAGTTTCTCAGATGAGTAATTTTTGATCTTCAGATTGCTCAGGCAGTTGCTTAGAAACATTTGTCTGTATTAGTTACACAAGTCATGTGATATTATTTTTCTTTTCAGATTGGATAGCTTCTGTGAATAAGCAACAGAGCATGAAATGCAAATTTCATGATATAAAATTCAAAACTTGCTTTTGGCAAGGATTTGATTTATTACATTTACAGCACAAGATGAAAACAAAAAGGTTATCTCTGTGATCTGAATGACTTGACAGGGTAAGTAATGCCTGTGCCACTTGGAGAACTAGTGGCATAAATTGCAAAATCAAACAACAACAACAACAAAATTTAAAAAAAGGAATTGCATGGAATCAGTGGAGAGAGTGGCCTAGGGAGCTTATTTGGCTGAAAAGATTATTCACAGAAACATAAGATGATAAATAGGATGGAAGTTTGGAATAATCTTGCTACGGAATGAAACAGAACTTGTGCAATAATTCATTTTACTAGTTATCTAGATTGAAATTATGGGTTTCATTTCTACTGATAAGTACTTTGCAGGGATTAGTACTTTCCTAGATTAAAGCATAGGTAGTTAGGTCAGAAAAAAATCATGGACATTCAAGTAAACTATTATTTGCCTTTTTCAGAGTTTTGAGCAAGCAAAGAAAGAGAAGCAAATGTTCATATTGATAGTAACAATCATGTCTCATTCAATAATTTTGAAAAAGTATTCACTAGTATCTCATTGTAGATTATATAAAAATACAGTAGAATCTTTTTTTCTGCTGATGCTATCAGTATGAGAAACACTGAAACTCACACCTTTTTGCTTCTTTTAACTTTATAAAAGAATGACTTGAATTTGCCTAAGTGTTTCTCAACTGACAGTAGTGATTTTTCTTCTCTATTGGATGCAATAATTTATAGCAGCAAAATCATTGGTTCAAAACTAAACATAGAATTTTACTAGCAGAGGGTACTTTCAGTTGAAGAGAACCAAATATGGTAAAACTATGTTGCTGAGCATGCTCTCAGACTATGATCCAGGCTACTTCTACAAACTATAAAGCCTACATTCAAAATATAGCCAAAGTCATGACGACCAAACCAAACAAACCCTGAAGGAGGAAATACTGTTAAAACAATGGAGAGAAACTTAAAAAAAACAAAACAAAACAAAAAAAACAACAAAAAAAAGACACACAAAAAAACCACAGTACTTCCCTCCTCCCCCCCCCGCCCCCTCAATAAATATTTAAACCCAGGCTGCAAGGACTGATCGACAATAAAACCATTTGCAAAGACAAAAATATATCTGAGTTTTTGCTGAATTGTAATGTCACATTAGAATATAAAGGCATTGGGTCTGATTTTTAGTGACACTTGTGATAGCCAACAGAGATGCATCTCATGCCACTACTAATCAGGTAAAGTCTCTAACTTCCCTGGTACTCCCTTTTCAAGCCAGCAGCAATGCTAGAAACTAGTGCCAGTGGGTCCCAAATGACAGCAAGTGTGCCTAGCAGCTGAAGCCTGACTTCAGTGCAAAATATTTGTGCCACCTATGATTTAAAACAGGCTTAGTTTTCAGTGGACTATGACTAACCCATGATTAAGATAAAATCCTTCTGCTAGCAGAAACAGCATTGAGCAAATGTGAAATATGTATGCACAGTCCTTGCTTACTGTTTAACAGCCTATCTCATAAATCTTAGTAAAGGCATTCCACAAAACCAGCCAGAAGTAGTGTCACACTCTGAGCACTTCTTTCAATATTCAGTCAAATGCCAAAGTGTTATGAATGAAGTATTAAAACACTGAATATTAATTTGATTTTTAAAAAGTATAAATTTTTATTTTTTAGCAAAACCAAATTCTTCAATAAACCTGAATTTCTTCACTGCATACTTTCAATGCTTGTATAAAAACTTACACTTTTCTTAAATACCAAAGAATCACTTTTTTTTCCCCTCCCTCTTTTCTCTATCATGCATCTCAGTCAGATTGTGCTCATCCACTTTAAATACTGTGTTACTCCCTTCATAGCTGCATACAGAAACTTGGTTTAAGGAATATGAGCTTATAAATTGCCATTCTTTGCCTGTCTTTTAAATAAGGCAGAAAAAAAAAAAACCCAAACACCAACATCCTGAGCTAAGATTAAAAGCTGCATTCATATTAAAGAATGGTGTCTTTTTACCATTGAAACTGAAGCTGTAGATTTTTCTGTGCTGATAAAGTACTACAGTGGGCAAAGAACTTTCTCATAATGAACACTGCTGTAAAACAATTTATCTACAAGAAAGGAAACAAGTTTGCATAATCCATTTATGGTTGATTCAGCTTTAAAGGAATTTGTTATATAAATATATCTTGCCCTGGGGATTTTTTTTGCCAAAATAACTAATGAAAGTGTTTGAGCAACTTAACACTGATAATTAATACGATTTTGCAGTATTGCAATGGACAACAACATCTTCCCACGTACATTAACCATTTAACAAGAGAAAAGGAAAAAACTTATAGACTCCAAGAGCAAAATACATCAGAAAGTGGAAAATGAATTAACTTAGCACTTGCAAAAATGTTAAGTAGGTGACGTGTTTTAACTGATCATCAAAAGGTTTTTTACAGTACTATCTAAAAAAACATTCCATAGCTCAGTAATTATCACTTTAAAAATCTTAATTAATAGTTCATCAATTGTTCAACTGACATTTCTAATATTCTGCTATCATGCTAGAATGTTTCACTAAACATAATCAAGTACCATTATGTTGTTATATACTTAGCTAGCAATCACAAGTTATGTTTTAAGTTTAGGTGTCAATACTAAATCATCAAGAAGGATTATCACAGGTAAGTCTCTCACAATCTCATCAATAATGCCTTGCCAACTACAATTCTGTAGAGACTTAAAATTTACAGTGAACCTTACCTGCTTTTGTGGTCACATAATTATTTTTATTATGCTTTGTGGCAATGTTGGCTGCCAGAAAAGGTTGTCCTAAAATCCCAGTGTGACAAAAATCAATTTTCAGATGCAAATGAGGGTGCCATAGGTGACATTTTTCATACCCAATAAATTGCCTGTCTGTGGCTTTGAACTAATGGACACATAAACAAGAGAGACTGGTGCCAAGGTATTGCATTATAATCTTAGCAAAGTTTTATGACACTCAAGCTACAAGCTGCAAAGAGAAACTAAAACAGACGGAGGGGGCATGAACAATTTGAGGAAACCTGTAAGAATAGATATAGCTATTTTTTTCTTTTTTTACATTATTTTCCTTTATTTTTTTTCTGTGCTCCAATCTCTGATCTATCTACTTCCCCCCCCCCTTTTTTTTAATTTCAGTGGTCTTCATGACCCCTTCTGTATGCCACAACTTCTACTTCATTATTATTATCCACCTCTCCTCTTTGTCCCTTACCTGTCTTCCCAGTTTCTCTCCTAGATAATTTGTACAAAACAGGATTCCTTCCTGTTAGTATTTTTTAATTCTGGCAACATAGTTTCTATTTATTTCCACCTCCTTGAGGTGATAGACATTCCCTGGCAGTGAAATTATTTGAAGCCACCTCTCTGTAGCTGACTCTGCAAAACCAGTGTGAAGAGCCACTAAGGAAGACCTCAAAACTTTGGCATGTACTTCCAAAGCAAGATGTCCAGAGGACAGCATGGAAACACAGTTTATCAGTGCTATTAGGAATCTTTACAGCAGTTAAGTACAGGAAGACCTCAGATTAAAGCGGCTGATCTGAATATCTGGGTAATGAAGCAGAACCAGCAGGCAGGCATCTCAGTGATGTCTCACCAACATCTCAGGGAGCCATGTCCCTCCTCAGGCACTGGGTCCACATAAGACTTCAGTTGAAGTCTGCAATGTCAGACCGCTTTGTTTACTACACAGATACAGGGATTTCAACCAGATCACTCTGACAGGTGTTTTTTTCTTTTTTTGCCCTTTCTTTTTCTCTGCATCACAAGCACTTCAATTTTTTTATTAAATAATGAAGGGATATAGATTAGTTCTGAGTTACTAAATCTGTGTACTTACACCACAACTACATTTAAACTTTCTGAGAAAATATGAGAAATATACTGGAAATAGCATTACCTTTAAAAACAACAAAGACTTTAAGTGACCCCACTGCTCATGTCAGATATGGCTACACTTCAAAAACATGGAGGTCTGCATTTGCACAAAACAAATAGCAGGGTTTTTATAGGCTTGCCTGAAGCTTATCTTGAATAATCACAAACTTCTTGAGCCTGTAAATTTAGGTTAGAAGTCCTGAGAGATATGTACACTTGCAATACAAATAGAAACATGATAAAAACAATATTTTTATGCTATGTTGATAGTATTGTTTCCAACTATAGCTAAAATGAAAGATATGATTACATAATAGCTTTTCAAACCCCTTCAAAATATTTAAGTAAAGTTCAAATCTTAAGCTTTTGAAACTTTAATCTTGAAATAAAGATCAATCTTTTTGTTATTTCACCTTTCTCTCACGTTACGAAAATATGAACAGTACTAAAATGACAAAGAAATGAATCCTGCATCAGACTTATACCCATGCATATCCAGTTGCAAGACTGGGATAATAATTTGGGAAAAAAAATTAAGACACACTCTTTTCAACCTTTCATCTTGGCATCCTCAATAAATAATAGAATCACTAATGGTGCTCCTTATTTGTGTTTTGAGTTCTGTCTGTTTTGAGGTAGGAGGGAGAAAAAGGTATTTTCTTCTGCTGCACAGCTAGCTCCCTCCTCCTGAAAAATCAGAGCTCTCTCTCTAAAGTCAGTAAACCTTGACTTTGCCTGTCAGCATCATCAGCATGACAGGGAAGCAGAACAGGCTTCTAATACTGTGCAGGCATAACTTTGAAAAGACAGTTTTAAACTTCTGTTTATGCCACTTGTCTGGTTGGCCAAATACCACTAGTGTATTCCTCAGAGGCAACAGTTTATTCCCATTGCCAGAGCAACGCCTGGCAAGGCGTGCACGTGGAATTCAGGGCAGTGTGCCACAACCATCTCCACCCTGTTTTTCTGAAAAGAGAAATCATGATGGAAAGTATGTAACATACTGTTCCCTGCCTTTTAAGGTTACCACAGAAATTTACTTCGCAAGCTAGCTAATATATACAGCTTTTCTTTCTTCCATCACTCCATTTCTGCATGGTCTTGTAACCCATGCAAATATTTGGAAAGCAAGTCTTTAATTCCAAAAGCCCACAAGTTACTTTGGTGGCCAAATTCCCTGATCAGATTAACTATCTGTATCACTGCTGGTAATGCAAAAAGGGCCTAAGTAGAAAATGCCCAGGTGGTGGAGAATTACTTTCTAGTAAATCTACACCACAGAAGAGTACCATGGTCTGTTCATCCTCTACAAGCACAACAAGTACTTCAGGGTTGCACACACTATATATTGGCATCGGTTAATGTAGAGCTCAATTTTACCCTGTTTTACAGTTCTTCCTTTCTGGAAGCAGCTTCAAATTGTATGGACAAAAAAAACTACCCACAAGACTAAGAAATAGGCCCTAGGATTTTCAGCTTTTTCTGATGCTGAACTAGATTTGACCAGATCAGAACTCCCAGCAGCAGAAGATGCCAAAAGATCAATTGCAACAGATTCACCAGTTTATCTGTGTTAAACAACAGCAAAACAGAAACTGGAATAATATATATATATTAAAAAAAACATCCAAAACACAAAGGAAAAAATTCCTAGATACCAGATATATTCATTGACAGTATATCAGGAGCAAAAGATTAACAAACAACTTTGGTGAAAAATCTGCTGAGAGGTAGCTCTACAGTTCTGATCTCCACTACTACTGTCTAAAGCTATTAATTTATACAAGAAGTTAATTTAAAAATAGAAGATATAATGCAGCATAGTTTTATGAACCCTTACTAAATGTAGAGCCCTAGGGCTCAGTGTACTTTCATTTTAAGTAATTGTCTTCCACATGTAAATATTAAAGACTTAAATATACTGGGATAAATGAATTTAGACTTGCTAAAAGGTTTCTATAAATAGCCCAATATTATGTCACTTCTCCAGATAGTCTGCTTTGTTGACAGTTATTATAAGAACAGAGCATTCTGGTTTCCCTGTAGTGAACATGAAACAGTCACCTAAGGAAAACCTTTCATAATTAGAACAAGGCAGGTACTAAACCTATGCCTTGGCTTATCTATGTATTTGTAGCTGGAGTTCATTAACTTGTCAGCATTGATTCCTTTTGAATAGGAAAGTGAAATGAAAAAATGACATGCAAATCAGTATCAACTGTTAAGTCATGTTCTCATTTAGCACAGTGTCAGTTATGAAATATTGAGAATTAAGAAGAAACTTTCTGGTGAAAAAACATGCTTAGTATGCCATTTTTTCAATAACAGAATTACTACCGTGAATTAAGCTAGTTGTCCCATGATGAAAGTTAGAGCATGTTAGAAGTTAAAGAAAATCTTCTAAACCCTATTTTTGTTTTCAGGTATTTTTAAAAACGACATCAAGCTTAATAAATGTGAAAAGCATTTAAGAATATATAATTCATGCTCATTAGGTGGCACAAAAGCTGTGCGGCACATCTATATCTATCTAGAGACATCTACTAAAAGGACTTTCCCATAACTCAGCATTGCACAAGTCCACAGACATAATTTCAGAAAATACATTTTACACATGTGAATTGCACTATTATCAGAAAGGACTACAAATTATTCTTCATGAACATGTGAAATGATAATAATGAAGTGTCAAAGGCCAGAGGAAATTTGTTGGAGGTGAGCATAAGGTAAAGGCAAAGATCTGTTTGTATATCCTGATAGATGCTGAGTTGCTTATTACCTTTCTAGAGAGAAACAGTCAAAGTCAGCAAGCTGTACCTGGTAAACTGCAGGCCACATCAAGACCTCCAAGATGCCACTGCATGTGCCCCCTGAAGTTGAACTCAGATGTAACCCACCAAGCAGATGACTTGAAATAGAGTTAAATCAAA
The DNA here is from genome assembly GCF_000737465.1 of Haliaeetus leucocephalus. Taxonomy (NCBI): domain Eukaryota; kingdom Metazoa; phylum Chordata; class Aves; order Accipitriformes; family Accipitridae; genus Haliaeetus; species Haliaeetus leucocephalus. The sequence goes on from NW_010973104.1 coordinate 4,839,543, forward strand.
CAACCAAGCGTAACAGTTTTAATTTCAAAATTGCTAGGTCTCCACCAGCAAAAGGTTAAAGGTGCCCATTACCCTGTACCTGAATACCTTACCTTTAATATACTTATTGAGCATCTCCATTTTATACACAGAAATCTGAGGCGGAGAGGTATTAAAGCAAAGATTGTCAGCTTTATAATACTTTTTCCTTTTGTCCAGCCTCTGTTTTGTCTGGAAGCTCTTTAGGCAGATGCTCTTTTACTATATGTGTGAACAAGGTCTCAAAAGCCACAATCTTTGTCAGTGCTTCTATACTACTACAGTAAAATGAAGGCGAAATAATGCAAATGCAGAATGTTTTTGCTCTCCCCCTTGATCCTCCTAAACACATACCGTTACACTGGAAACCAGTCTTATCTTCCTATTGTCTAGAGTCAAGATTAATTTCCTTCACCTTATTTTCTTATAGTTTTAATCAAATCACTTATCTAATTCACAATTGTTCTGAAACACATTTTCAATTAATAAAATGATCCTAAATACAGCCTAATGCACTGCGTGCCAACTAAAAGAAAAGACACGATAATTACCAGCAGTGACAAGCAATTGGGAAAGCCATTAAACAAAACCAAAACTTCTCCCCCCGCCAACCCTCTATCCCATATTTTTTGTACCACTAGAAGATACAGTAATTATGTCCCTCAAGTAAATTAGCTACTTTTCTGTTTAGTAGACAAATATTAAAGGAACTCTTTCCCTTTTATACTTCTAACATATTTCCCATATTTTTGCTCTAATTGAATTAAATATGACATATTAAAGCAGGAAATATTCCATTTGGGACACAGACGATTGAACTTTTCTGGCAGATGTTAAATTTATTAAACATAGGACTGAACAGAATCTGCCTTATGGTATTTACAAATTTGAGATATAATTTTAAAGTAATTATAGTCAATACACAAAATCTGGGATTAAAAGCCACTGCGTAAGTGTGAAACTTCTGAGATCCTCTAAAGAGCTACTTGATCAAAAAAGCATTAATTCTGCAGTGATTCAGCTAAGGCACAAACGACATTAAAAATAACAGAAGAATTTTTTTTCCTTGTTTTACAGACACAAAATATAATTGGGATACTGCAACTACCCACTAACATTATGCACAATTAATATTATATATATCAACTTGATGCTAATAGTATCCAATAGAAAGGACTATACCATATGATAGTCTCACTAATACATTCAGTTTTCCTGGCAATTAAACAACATGGAAGCACTAACAATTAACATCAAGGTCACCCTCAAATAAATTTTTATTTGGACACTCCTCACAGCAGATTTATGAGTAGATTCAAAGCTCATTAAAGTGAGTGGAACGACTCCTGTTGACTTAATGGAGATTGTATTTGGTGTACTGCTTTCTGTGTTTTCCTATGACAGATTAATTACACGGTTTTGTGAATAATCATGCCTAAAATCAACCCTGCAACTTAAAGCTTCAAGCCTTACCTCACATATACATGTAACTGTCAGCAATGAGTTTGAGTGTTATAGATATGAGCCAAATTCAGAGCCAAATCTTCCCCAGCTTTGACTTTTAATCTTTAAACTGAAATCTTAACATCCCCTCCCCTTACTTCCTCCTTAATTCCTGATTTGAGGGTCAATATAAAGCATGACATGCTTTTCTGACTTTAATGACCACATCAGCTTCAAAAGGATGGCTGTTGGGAGTTGGAGGGAAGAGAGCAAGCCACATAAGGACAACAAAATACAGCAGCACAGAGAAAATAAAGTTGTCTGCAGATAAAGTCAGAAAGTTACTTAACCTGCCCAGCACAGCTACATAAGCGATAAGGACACACAATTTGTACTATCCATAGTTCTTTTGACATAGATGGGAGAAATCTTTCCCCTACACTAATTCGCATGGGAATAGAATAACCAAAAAGGATAAGAAATGGGTAGAACTTCGCATCATATTAAGTTGATCACACAGAAGAGTTGACAGTTTTTCCCTTGACCTGCTACTGAAACAATTCACCTCTGTTGAATACCAGAAGAGGGGCAAACAAATAAAAATTGCTCAGTATCAAATTGCAGGCATTATTGAAACAGAGTGGATGGAACAACCAATTGTATTAATTTTGAGATTATGATTTTAATTAAGTAGCAGGAATATGACTTTTTTGAAAAAATGTCACATATTGTTCCTCTTTTTTATTGAAGAAACCCAACCTATACATATTCCTATATTTTTTCAACACAAAACTACAAGGCATGCATTGAAAAGAACACATTTGAAAGTCTCTCTTACAAGATATCGCACACTAATATATTAGCAATGTTTCTATAGACATAGCTGGATGTTAAATACACATGAACAGTTCCAATGAACCTCTCAGTACGGAGGTTCAGTTTTAGATATAATTAATGACAGTAAACGAATGAGTCTATAACTGATGACTGTTGACTGAGCCAATACCAAAACAACTAACGAAATCTTCATTTCCTAAATCAGGAGTTCAGTCTAAGTGTTTCTATTTCTAGCAGGCAATTCTGCTGCAAAGGGCTGGTAGGATTAATGCATGCTAAATCAAATACAGACTACTAGTGTAATAATCACCTTAATCTAAGGCACAAGTTTATGGTTTGCAGCAAGAACAGCAATAAGAACAGAAGATCTAGTCTGAATATTCTTGTTGCCAGATGCTGCCATGCTGGAGCACAATGACTGAGTACACCTGGTCCTGCCAGGCATTTTGTCTACCAACATATTCTTTCAGCAGTCATGAATTCCCTATCAAAAAGAAGTGGCTGCCTTTTTATTTCATCTTCAGGGAAAAGAAAAAAAAAAGTCACAGGTATGAAAATATTCTTCCTGTGCAGAGAAGAAACTGCAAAGTGTACTATTTGTCAGCCAATCAGGAATTTTGAATTTACTGCAATTCTTGTTTCCGAGTTCAACAATATCCAAATCAAAATGATGTGCCTCGTGAGAGCACTCAAGTTCCCTATTTCATAGGGGCTGACATGCTATTTTATCACCACACTGCTGTGCTTGAAGGAAACCCTCTGCATTTTGATATAGCTTTTTAAACAATTAGTAGTGCAAACATGAACAGCTTTCTTACTAGCATTTTTGACCTCCCCAAAAATGAAAAGTCAGATGATACTAATGTGTACTAATATCAGTGCATGTATAAAGTTTTCAACACCTCCTACGATAGTCCAGTACTTCACAGGATCATACCCTTGAAATCCCTATACAAAAAATTTCTGTGACAATATCTGAGAATGAAAGTTTGGTACAGTCTTCCAGTTTTTAAAAAACTTGTACTGTCACCTTTCTTCCAGGTGATTAGAGGATAAATCTTTATACAGCACAGCAGTGTTCAATACTGTAAAAAAAGCCAGAGAACAAAAAAGAAAAACCAAACAAACCACAAACATTCAACATATTAACATACAGCATCAAATGGGGTCTAGAAGAACCTAAAAAAACAAATTGTATTTTCTTTTTTTTTTAATAGCTTGTAGATTATCATCAAGTCTGCAAAGCATCTAAATCTTCATCTGATGGATATATTTTGCATGCTTGTTCTAGTAACTCTGAAAAGACATTAGGCATCAGGAGGATATGAAAATGCTTAACTCCATGTTGTTTCTTATTAGCAAAGTTCTTAAAGTTCCAGAAAATTTTGTCATTTATACTCATACAATATGCTTTGTCTGAAGGCAAAGTTCACACACACACACAAAAAACAGACTCCAAATTTCCATTTGTGAATACACAGGTCACATCACAACATGTTTGACAGAGGCCGTTTAAAAATCCAAACAAACAAAAAACCCACTACAATTCATCCATACTGCCTTGACATTAAATGTAGAACAGGGTGCTTAGCTACATAAAATATTCAGTAGTTCTCCAGTGTGATTATTACCATTATAGAGACAAATGTACTTTAAAGTTAAGCATTTAACCCATTTCTGATTGATGATGCAAAAAAAAGACTCTCTTAAGCAGTAGAAGCTACAGTATTGTACTAAGATCATACATACAATTTAGTCCACAAGAAGGCTGGTACACCAAGAGCTAGATCCAGCTCTCATTTTAAAAGGATTCTAGTCTATTCCTGATCTTAAAAAGCTGCATATACTAGATCCATGATTCATTTATCTCAAAACCACATGGTAATTCTAGAGATAGCAAACAAATGAAAGACAAAAGTATTTAAAGATAATTTCCTGCTGAGTTCAAATATATGCCAAATGGTTCAACAAGTATTGAACACCAACCACAAGGGTGTTTGCTGACTTGCAAGTAAATAAAGTGTATCTCTTCATAGTAGTTTGAACAGTTGCTGACTAAATGACTTTGTGTTGCCAGAACTTGAATCAAACCAGTTACCAGAACAATTACTAAAAATATTTTAATAAATCTATTCTTACTCACCGCGAAACTTTTTGTTTACTGCTACGCACCAAACTACAGTCATAATGAGGTTGTTAAGAAACTAGATGCAAAATTCAGTCTCTCCTTTCCTACTAGTACATCTGTTTGCCAGTTACCTTAAGCTTCTATCTTTTCCATAGTAATGAAGGACACTGAGGAATTTTAGTGGTGCCAAAACTATGAGCAGCAGCTAATTACCGTACATAGCAGGACTACTGGCCAGTTCAAATCGACCTGCTGCCCCCCTCCACTCTCTTCCTGTGTAATCACTATCCCTAGGTGCCCTCTCAGTAAGAGGGGGAGATAGATAACCAACTAGTAAAACTATTTTTTCTAAGACGGATCAACTGCTTAATGCAAAGGTTATTCAGTTTGATTTGGTGTTGAAATAAGTAGTGAGGAGCTGGATGATTAATAACTCCAACATGACTGTAAATGTTAGCAGAGTTGTTTATTATGGAGATATCAAATTATATTAAGCTTTAACTCTGTCATTCTTATGCTGAATATTTCTTCAACTTGCCTATTTCCTCTAGGTACTGAAGAAAACTAGCTGTAAAATAAGATGCAAAGGAATGTTCTTAAAAGCAACAGAATTGGTATGATCAACAAATAAGGAATTTTAGGTCCAGAAGGAGCCATCTGTCCTTGCAGTGGCAGAATCAATTCTTGGGGGAGGACAAATGTAGATTTTTATCCTGTGATGCTCCATTAAATGCTTAAGATGTGTGCTGAGATAGGTGTTACTGTAATAACCATAATAAATGTTCCTTCAGGTTTGTGAAAACCAGCATGGAACTATTGGGGCAATCATTAGGGATGATTATTGATGTCTCTGATGGAGAGAAATGACTAAACTCTTACTCAGGAAACCATCTTTTCATGTGAATAATTTCTCCTATTACAGCTCTCTCTCAAATCCACCCTGTTTCTGGAAGCTGATGGAAAAAGCTTATGGGGGAAAACATGAGCAATATTTTGTGTTTCTGACACAAAAAAGAACCTTGAGTTTAGTTCTGAACACAACTTAGCTTGCTCTCCTCTTGGAACTGTTTCTGTTCCTTAATAAATCTGAGGTATCACTGGTGAAACCAGAGTACTTGTCATACACTGACTGCACCATTCCTGCATGCCAGATGAGAGAACAACCATGGAAGAAATGGACAATTTTTTCTTCTGTACTAGAAGTCTCACAGGTTCTTCTGGTTTCTGTAATATCTCTTGTTCATTATGGATTTGAGGACATTAAGGATGTCATGGCAATTTTAATATCATATAGAAATCACCAAGTCTTTTTCCCAACCCCCTTATTTAAAAAAAATCACTCCGTTCCTATCCTGATGTGAAAAAGTATTATGAAATAAGTATCAACAATAAAGATATCTATGCAAATACCTTTTTACAGATGTGTATATATACATATAGACATGCACACACATATATTCTTTCTGTGTACTTAATAGTTACACTTTAAGGATCTTACAGGGTGAAAGCCACTTTATAAATGAAAGATATTACATATCCTAAGAGACATCTACTTATCCTTTATGATCTTGCTTAATGTTCTACTAAATCATGCTTAGCCTGTTGCTTTCCCACTTATATCCTCATTTACTACAATGAATTTTAAATTTAAACCTTTTCCAAATGGTTCTTTTAAATGTCCCCCACACCTCTGGCACAAATTTCCTCACAACTTCTTCAGACTCTGGAGATTAACACATAGGATTGGCATAGTTTTCTCTGTGTCAGAATACTTTTAGGCTGGACTCAGAACAATAACAATTTGAAAAAAAATTATATGTCAGTGCATGATGGTTTATCGCTCATCCACAAAATTTAGTGGATTTTTTTTTAATGGATAAAGGACAGTCAGCATCCCAGATCATAAAAAGAAGCTAATTCAATTCAAAATGTCTTCACACAACTCATCTACCATTCAAACTCTCATAAAAATATTTTAGGGGCAAGAGGTAAATAGGTATTTTCTTGGCACTCTGTGCCAGGGTGAATTTTAGTTCAGATAAAAGACTTCAGCAATCTTTGAATAATCTCTCTCACAAAGATTTATGGAAGCTTTGCCATTAAGTTTTATGGATGAAGAATAAGACCTAAGTGTGTTTTAACAGAAAATAGAATAAAATTGGTTGCATTCCAGAACTACATTTGGTTCTAAGCTTCCACAAAAACCTTAAGTTTTCACCAGAAGCACACCAAGCAATAATGAAAGTGTCCTGTGGATGATACCTGTTACTGCAGGGAAAACAGAGAAGTCTAAATGCAGTTCAGGGCTTGAAGGAATTATGATTTTTATATGTTTTCTAAAGAAATGTGTTCATTTAAAAGTATTTTTGCCTGTCATTTTTCATTAGTCTGTTAATTTGGAATAAGTAACGAGGTTTGGTTTGCATCTGTTTCAAAAATCACCTCATTTCACCTTTGAATCACTGTTAAATGTATTCTATACTTGTCTTAGCTCTACTTGCTACCAAAAAGCACAAAGTCCCTTTTCCTGGATAAATACATCCCTAGCTCACATAAAATCTGAATGTAGATTACTCAGAGAAAAGCACTGAACATTCATGGAAGCTAACACCTTCTTGTTTCACAGTCAATTATTCATGTTTCCAGTCTATAAGACCATTTTTCTCTCCTTAAATAACCAAGTACTTCTCATTTACATGCTGAAGTTGTGCACTGAGGGAAATAGAAGAAAAGCTAGCCCACACGTTTGATCTAAGCATTTATACATACAGTGAATAAACTTACAAGACACACTTTGCCCAAAAAAGGAACATTAAATTAATGAAAACCACCAGTGGCTCATGTTCTTTATAGTATTTACTCTGGTATTCAACACAATATGTAACTGTTGCTATGGCAACTGCCACATCTCTTGGCACCATAATAATTCCTAGATAAATGGATCTTTGTCAGAGCAAACTCCAAAGCCAGTGTATATGAAACCTGCATTTCTTTGGTGGTGGGAATCTGCAGAGTTAAGTTGGAAGTATAAATTCAGTCCAGGCCTGAGGGAAAGCGCAAGACTATCAATAGAGGTGAGGCTCTGCTGCAGAGCTGAGTAAAAGCAGGGAGCATGGCTATATGTGAAAAATCATAACCACTGTGTACTGCCATGGGACTTGCAGGGTCACTCAGAAACAGTCCAGCAAAGAGGTACGGGAGTCACGTCCGTACAGCACTGTCAGACAAAACTCCTGCTTTGAGGGTTTGATCTCAAGTCTGCTGGAATCTGATTATTTCAGCAGGTTCTGGATCAGGCTGAAGGATAAAAAGGGAAAGTAGGTGACTGGAATTTCTATGGAAAATAGCTTATTTCAGTGGTTAAGGGGATTTCTTATTTAAAAGGAGCTCTTTGTTGTTCCCCCAACAGCAAGTGGTCCGCACAGGGGATTTTTATAAAAATATAGCCAAAAAGGCAGCTAAATGAAACTACAGAATGACCCATTGATGAGAACAAGCTCTTGCTTTCATTGACATTAAGATGTATTCTGTGAAACCTGCAATGTAGCATTGCAGATTTAAAAAAAAAAAAAAAAAAAAAAAAATTTGCATCCTTTCACTGGTGATTAAAGCAGGAAAAAGTAACTTACCAAAATATCATCAACATACAGGTATTAAGTTCTAAAATCACTTATACCTCAGCTTTTTATGCACGAATTCCAAGTCAATAGGTGTTTGCAGTGTGATAACGAACACAAGTAAAAGAAGTAATAACAAGTTAATCATTTAACAGCTAGTAGAACGTTACTATGTTAAGCTTTCTGCCAAACTGAACGCAAAAGTGAAAAGATTAATTTTCTTTTGTTTGCTCTTTAAGAAACCCATCTTTATATGCCTGAAGAACATCTTCATATCCAAAGGCAAAATATCTCCACAGCTTTTCTGAAAATGGTATTCTATAAACTGTTTTGATCAGTGTAATAACTCAGCAGTGTATCGTAGGTATTGATGTACCTCTGTGACTTACTCTATTTTGTGCCTTAAAATCAAATGCAAAACATGCCATTTTATTTATGCAGTGCATTACTTTTTGCAGCAACTGCTATATGCAAAATCTAATAATATGAAACTCTTCTAGCCTGTTTGTCAATATCTCATATGAGAGTCCATCTTCATACTTTTGCACAGTCATTCTCAGCCTATTAAGAACTCTATTCTAAACTGAAAAAATGCTAATATACGTTAATGGGAACGATTGCTTGCTATATCAGAGAGACTGGTTCTTGATCTTATTTTCCAAATAAATTATTGAACTGCCAGATGACCAAACTCAACTATTCACTTCCTTGCGTGAATATTTTTTCTGAGAGAATCCTGATTCATAGTAAGAGTATTGATCCTTTATCATCTGTTTTAAGGCAGAAAGCCATGCATAAAGGATTTAAGGCTCTAGGCACTTTTTATCTCATATCAATAAAATTTGCAATCTCTATCTTGCAGGGATAAAGTAGAGAGTAAGACACAAACAAGAAATGCTAACATTTAAATCCAAGGAGCTTAGTTTCATTATTTCTGTTTGATACTTTAGGAAACAGAGGCACAGGCGTAAAGCAACTTGCACAAATACATATGTCCAGGCAGTGACTTAGTAGGAAACAGAATTCAAGTCTGCAAGGCAGCTGGGGAAGTTTTTGGCCCGGCTGCCTGTCCTGTCCCCGCTATAATAAACACAGCAGGGTACCGATATTGGGAAAAGCAATGGTTTGACAAAGGGTAAAGTAGAAGCAGCATATATGACTAGCCCTCTAGCTGTTACAAAGGGGACTGGACAGAGTAGCAGGACTAGAGCAACTTCATTTCCTTCAATCTGAGCTACTGCTGGAAATTATTTTAAACTTTCATTGTCTACAACATGCTGTCTCAGGGTGTGCTCCTCCCTCTTATCTCTTCTTTTCTTTCTCTTATTCCTTTTCCATCTAGTGCCTGAAAAGTGTCCTGAGGGTTTGACAATTTTATATTTAATCATTTCATCCTTCTGTACAGAAGACTGCTGAGCACCATACAGTGAAGTTACCACCAGCCTGGAAATTCTGAATATCTGCCTGCCCTCTTATCTGCTTTGGTGCCAGACTCTTGATATCTCACTCCCTCCCGCCCCGTGTCTGTGATGCTGTTAACAAGTAAAAGTTCTAAATAACTCCCTTTGCTGGGAGGAGGGGAGCTGCATTTTTGAAAAAAAAAAAAAAAAAAAAAAAAAAAGGCAGAGAAAGATTGTTTCTTTCAGCTCCCAGTGTACTAAGAGTATATTCATTAAAACCAGCATTAGATTACAGAGGGGGAGAAGGACTAGCAGACAACCATTTTATTTAGGCTTGGAGGACACAGTTCAATTCCCAGCTTGCTGCCTTTTGCAACTTACAGTCTGTTATGAGACTCTACAAAAGATTGGCTATAATTTCTGCCTTCCACAAAACCACTCTTTAATAATAAATAAATCCACTAATGTCTGGTCAAATGCTCAGAACTGACGAAAATTCCAACTTTCAGTTATCCTACTATTTCCATAAAACAAAGCAGGGACCAAGAATTGGATAAGACATGAATTTAAAAAAGTAATTATTTTTTTGAATTACGACAACTCATCCGCTCGGTCAGTTTTTTCCCAACTAGGGCTTGCAAGTGATTTATTTTTCCATCAGGGATCTGAACCTTAGCAATTCTATGAATTATTCAGAACGAACCCAAAGTTCATTGTGGGAATCCCGGGTAAATCAAAACATTTCCTTGTCTTTTTTTAATAGCAACAAGCACTCAAGTCCTGACTGTGTGAAAGGGTATTAAATGAACATTGGGCAAAGCAGAGCACAAGCACAGATGTGTGTGCCTTACCAGCACTACCCCATGGTCAATGCAAATTAACTTCATTTCTTTCCTTGAGTGCTCTGACTGCCTGAGGGTACAAGTGCATATGCACATAAAACTTATTAAAAAGATGACACACGGCAATGTTACACCTTCCATAGGCCCATAGCAACTCTTCTGTGCACCCATATTCCACATGCCTCTCAAAAACGACAGTAGCTTTTTTGAGAATACTCCCCTCTGTCAAGGCAGACAGAAACCAATATATCTAGCAAAAATCATAGGTGGAAAGGGGCACTAATAGCAGGTTGTAGAAAGCAATCTAACTAAATCCGATGGACAGATTTTTGCTCTCAATAGCAGGTATGCATCTCTGTAGGTATAGACATTCATGGGTTTTAGGGTATTTTGCAAAAACATCCAGACATCTGGAAAAGCAGCAATGCTGTATCTGCTCTTCTGTCACCAGACCCTGCAAAAGATTCTGTGATCAGAGAGCAACAGCCAAGTTGGCTGATGAAGTTGAGGAACCATCTATCTTCTCATATTGTAGTCATGGTCACCCTTTGATAGAAAGCTGCAGGCTCTGCAGATCTAATAGGCTTCTGGCAGAAGATTATGAAAACATGCCCTTCGGACTCAAAAAGAAGAGTTAAATAGTAAGTGGTATTCTAACAGCCACTGACTATGCTATGGCCATGAAGTTAATTTCAGTTAATCACACAGGACTGATCAGTGAGGCCAGCTGGAATCTTCCCACCTCTTCGGCAGGAAAGAACCACACCCCTCCACCACTAGAATACCAAAAGCTTTTCTGCACACTCCAGATTGCACCTCTAAATATTTTCAATATTCATCTAAAGAATGATTGGTAGCAATCAGAAAGTTTTAGGAATTATGCTATCTCTTCCTAGGCTCAGACTGCCAGTCAGCACATTAGAGATCATTGTTGTCAGTCATTTCCAAACATGTTGGGAATCTGCAATTAGAAACGTTAACAATGGGATTTCACAGATGTAGGTTACATGCTTTCAGAAAAGAAACGGCAGTTGCTGGCAGTGGGGAAATACTTAAGAACTACTTATCCCCTAATTAAACAAGGTACTGTACTCTAAGTACTGAATGCTTCGCAGTGCTCTAGCATGTGCTCATCTTAACCCTACAGAATTATGCTGAATTACTAAGGCTCCATCTGAGCATTTCTTAGCCAAGACTCCTTGCATAAACAGATGGAGCAGTTCTGCTGTTTCCACGCTGACACATTTAGACTGCAAAAGTACAGGATTAAGTTCAAATTTATCATAAAATCACTTTAGATAGGACGCTGTAATCTTTATATCCTTCTCAAGTATGACAAACAGACAAGACTGTCTGCGTTGTGTTTAAAATAGGCAAACAATAGCTGAAACGGTTGGTAAAAAAATATTGATTTAACAGCTACAGAGTGCTGGCTGAGGCCAGAGTAGGACAGCCAGCCCCAAAGATCTTTATATTCCCTTGAAGAAGGGGATAAACCTCACTAGATGGATTTCCCAGGACACATTAACGCATCATGTAACTCCCAATAGCACTGCAGACACCAAGGATCACCATACTAAAAGGGTAATCTTCTAGTTATGAGCTGAGTATCAAAATCCATAAAGAAGTGATGAATGCAGGTAGAGACGATGCAGTGATATTGCTTTGAGGAGTCACCTATATGGGAAGACTGGCAAGTGGCAGAATATGCCGGATTTGGACTGGTTTTCTCTCTCTGAAGCAACACGAAGAGATTGGAACAGAATCCAGGAGTGGGGCCAAATTGGACTTGGCTTTTGAATATAGTCTGGTAATAGATTTCAACATTAGGCATCAATTAATATTGCTGGAACATTTTGAGGGGAGACTACCCAGAACCCAAGTAGGACATACAGAGAAAAGGTCACCAACAAAGCTACGCCATAGTCTGTGAAAATACACATCTGTTAATTCCTACTCATGAGAGAAGATATCCCCTAGATTGTAACTTCCATAGAATATCTCCCCTCAAAGACATTGAAGGGCTGCTTCTCTAAGAAAACCAGAATAAAACTTCAGAATATGATTCTCAGAGAGTGAGATCTTTACACATAAACCAATCCCCTGAAGCTTAACTCCAGACCTCCTGTCAGAGATGTCTCAAACTCCTCTGTGGTTTCAGTAACTTTGAACTGGAGAATGAGAATCCCCATTTTGAAACTGCTCCTAAGATTTCAAAACCCGGAGTGAAAACAAAATCATTTGAACATTCTTGTGAATGCACAAGAAGGAGCATGCCTTGCTAGTTTGAGACACAGGACATCCAAGTGCCCAGCTCCTGCAAGTGTAGCTTTTCAACTCTGAATTTGGCAGTGCATGGTCCTAAATCCACATCTCCACCACGTAAGAGACTCTCTTGAGTATGACATTGTTAAAATTTAAATTTGTGAAGAAACAGCATATTTAAATAACATTAAATTCCTTTTAAGTGTTCAGATCAGCTCTCTGCAGTTACACATTCTGGTACTTCCTCTCCTGCTGACAATCTATATTCACATCGTGTGCTGCTTAAAGTGCAGATCAAAACCTTTCCTCAGCCATGGACTTTCAGAAGTTTGTTCAATCTTTCTCCTAAAGCTAATTTTTTTTTTTTTTTTTTTTTTTTAGTGGAAGACTTAAGTTATACTAAGCTACTGTTGGAAATATAATGAGAATGCTAGCAGCCCAAAGTCTAAATACCAAAACAAGACAATAGATGAGTCATTTTTATCAAAACTTCTTTATACTTCCTTGAAATTATAGGTCTTTAAAGGTACCAGGCTTAATTGCCTAGTAAGCCACTGTCTTTCCTGCCTCTCTCCTAAATGCCATGACACAGAAATGAAGGCTATCTCACATTTCCTTTTGTTACTTTTATGGGTGTGAAGTAAACAATCAATTTGTGAAGCAATTTTCCCCCATAGTATGTGGTTAGTATTACACTGAAATTCAGAAGTGGAAAAGAAACAACAGTGTCCACTTCAGTGGACAGAGTGGAACAAAAATCACTAGTGTATAGAGACAGAGTGTAAACATGTGTTGCTGTTTGTGTGCAAATGTTTATATAGTTTAACACATAGCAGTATCAGATAAGCAGACCTATATGAAAATTTAAATTCCACAGGATTGAATTCATTCTCACCTACTTAGGCTTGGAATGAATGTGAAGGTTCTGTAAATTCCAAATTACACATTTAGACTACGATTTTCCATTTTCAGTTATGGCCAAACTGTGGTTATCTGGCATAATGTACACCAGAAGAACCAGTCAATTTTGATACTTGGGTTCTTTCATTTGAATCTATTCTTTATGAACGTTCAGCATTTACACCTGAAGATGTAATACATCTTTCAAAACCTGGAAAAATTGTATTTTAAGTTAAACTAAGTGCTAAAAAGTTGCAGCAGTATCTGAATTGAAGACTGATTTTCACCTCTGCTAACATTAAAACTGCTTACAGTCCTACATGGCACATGTAAATATCTAGCAGCATCTTCTTGGCACTTTGTTCTAGTCTTCTGTATTTATCTTACCTTTAATGCACCATGTTTTTCATTTGCTCCAACAATCAAAATTTCTGCCATATCCTCAGCATGCTCAGACCGCGCGTGGACAAACAAGGCTCTGCCAGCTTCTGATATATTCTTTAGTGCAACTAAAGACCCATCACGTTCCACCTTAAAGTCTGGGTTAGAAACTTCGAAGTTCAATTTGTTATTCCCCTTGCAGTCATCAAATTCCACTGGGGGGACAAAAAAAGAAAAAAGAAAAAACACAATTATAAGTATCCACTTTGGAAGATAAGACTTCAAACATCTTTATGTTATTGGCTTGTCTATAGATCTCAGGAAGAAATCTCTCCCAATGTAAGGGGAAAAACTTTCAAAGAAACTTTATATTTGTGTGACTGTAATTCATAGACAAATCTTAGGAATATGCACTTTCGGAAGGATGAAGAGATTTTGACCATACTAATTGGGGAAGTACGGGATACACAAAATACTTTGGACGCGAACATTTTGTGATCACTCAAATCAAATGCGCAAAATACACACCTAGTTCTACAAATGGGGCAGTAGCAGTAGAGACTTTGCTATCTTCCTCATCGTAACCTGGGATCTCTAAAGGCTCTTCTGCTGACAAAGTGGTTTCAGATATCCAGTAAATCTTTATGCTTGGAATTCGTTGTTTACAGAATATTCAACCTCATAGTCTACTTCAAAAGTGTTACATAACAGAAAAACCAAACTATAACATTTTTCTTACTACCTACCAGGATCGTGATATAGCGCACAAGCTGCACTATCAGTATAGCTAAGGATTATGAGAACTTTTAATTAAACAGTAGCTGTTAATAATCCTGTTTCACTTTACTTGAAAGATTTAAAATATTTAGGAAGGCTGACAAATAGAAAACTGTCTCTAAAGTACAAAGGTTTGAGACTTTGCCTCAAGTTCCTTCTCTGAGTCCAGTAGATACACTTTGCACAAATACTGGAAAAAAACACTAGTGATGTAACTACCAGCTATATGATTAAGAGGTCTTCACCACAAACTTGTAATTGCTAAGTAAACTTTTCAGGTTTTGACATCTCTGAACAATATATTTGCATGTGAAGGGGTTTTTTTTGCAGACAATCTGTTCTATATTCCCTACCTGTTCCTTGAGCTGCTGTAGACTTTTCACTTATCTGTATGCTCTTGCTATTTTGATTTTATATTTCAGTTCTACTGGATCTTTAAAAACTGCATTATGCTTTCAGAAATTAATAGACAGGGATACAGATCACAGAAGATCAAAGAATGGAGTTTTACTGAAAATAAAGCACTTTGCATAATTGTTTAAATTCACACTATAGACTTCTTTTATTGGGTCATTTTTTTAAAAGAAAAAAAAAAAAAAATCCCAAGTTCTCTCACAACCTGGCCAATACCTAAGCTTTTCCTGACTATGTAATCTCTGTATCTGGTCTTAAAGCACAGACAATCTCATAGTGGATGGTGACAAAACAGTCCTGGGAAGTTACACAGAAATCCTCTTCATCAAATTTTGCATCTCTTTCCAGACGTACCAACTTGAAGACAGCGCTGCCAGAGGACCTTGTGGAGATCCTTCCTCTCTGGGCATTCACTGGGATTGTATCCCAAAGTAAAACCACCACAGGGAAAAAGAACTGTTGCTTGTTCCAGAATTAGAATACAACTTCATTTTACGACCAATATTGATGAGAAAGTTTAAATTAATTAACCAAATGCAAAATTATCAAATGCCCAAACTTCAGAATAAAGCAAAGACTATGAGACATGGGACACTATTTGCCGCATTAACAGCAGTAGGTTGACTTTGGGCTGCATCCTGACACCCACCCAGCCACTCTCTCACTCTGCCACCTCAACACTACTGGGGGAGAAAATCGGACAAAAAAGCTCGTGGGTCAAGATAAAGACAGGGAGATCGCTTACCGATTACCGTCACAGCAAAGCAGATTTGACTGGGGGAAAATTAATTTAATTAATTGCCAATTAAAATAGATTTGGATGGTGAGAAAAAGACAAAATGAAAACCACACCTTCCCTCCCTCCCGCTTTTCCCCCGGCTCAGCTTCACACCTTCCTTCCCAACCCCTCTGCCTCCTCTCCCCGAGCGGCACAGGGGTTGGGAACAGGGGGTTATGGTCAGGACCTAATGGCTGCTCTCGGAGGTTCCCTCCTCTCACACTTTCCCCTGCTCCAGCGTGAGTCCTCTCCAGGTTCCTTCAGGACAAACCCACCTGCTCTGTGTGGGGTCCTCCGGGGGCTGCAGGGAATTGCTGCTGTGGCACCTGCGGCCCTTCTTCTTCTTCTTCCTCTTCCTCCTCCTCCTCCTCCACCCCTGGGGTTCACACTACTCTCTCACACTTTTTTCCCCTCACCCCCAGGCAGAGTTTTGCCCCTTTCTTAAACGAGCTTCCACAGAGGAACCACCAGCCTCGCTGACGAGCTCAGCTGTGCCCTGTGCTGAGGCAGCTGCGGAACCGCCCGGAACCACCTGGAACCGGCCAGAACCGGCTCTGTCCAGGGTGGGGCAGCCCCACCTCTCCTCACAGAGCCCCTCCAGCCCCCGCTGCCAGCACCCGCACACCCTGTACATCGACAAAGGCATTAGGAGCCTGAGGTGGGATTTTAAAAGAATAAAGTTGTGATTCTGTGAATTTGTACCTGACTATCCTCTCACTGAGACGAGTCCAAACTCTATAGTCACCAGAGTCTCTTGCATAAAAATTATCCCAGCACCTGTAGGATCTCCTTCTGCACAAGTTTTAGTCTTGCTTACATATTTTTAACTAAAAGCTGCTCCCATTTCCTCTGTTTTACCTGAAGGCAAGTGAACTATCCTTGGATTCACACTGGGATAACAGACAAGAATTTCATCACCCCATTTTCCATTTCTTTGAATTTTGCAGAAAGCAAGGAGGATCTATAAATCAAAAAAAGAAACAAAAAGCTCTTCCCCTCAGATACTCCAATCCCTCCAGACAAACCTATCTCAGTCTGCCATGTCACAGAGCCCTGCTTGCAAAGTCTTACACTGCAGTAGAATCAAGAGGGAAAAACGACACAGAATTTGGGAGCCGTAGCAGTTTAAAACAATTCCGCGGTGCTCAGACTGTGCTGGTGTCTGTGCTGCTCTCCAAGGCTAGGAACCGCCAGGAGAAAGGGTCTTGTGCTAATGGTAGGATTTTGATGGAAGCCTCGCTGTTAGCAAGGCCTCCCTGGTGTAAAACCACCTGTTGCAATTTATGTTGGTGATCTGACAGGCATTTTAACAGATTCACTGCAATCTCCTAAAGCTATCAAGCCACAAAAAAGACAAAATTTTCCTGTCACCACAAATGTGAGAAGTTGAAATTCTCTATTGTGATCACTGTACACACCACAGCCTTGATGAATTATGAGAAGATTCTCTTTTAACGTATTCTTTTCCTCTCTTAAAACAAAACACACACCCCCCCCAAAAAAAACCAAAAACCCACCCAAACCAAACCAATGAAACAGGGTCTTAAGAAGGTACCTTGTTATACTGAATAAATATGTACTTCTCATATTCAAAAACTGCTGGTAATCTACTCTCTATTAATAGCTTACAACTGGAACAATTTGGCATCACTCTCTGAGAAATTAATTGTCAGGAGTAAAAGGTGAAAAAAATTAAAAGAAAAGCCTTACAAAACTATGATAAATAATCACTTGAAAACAAACAAAGTTCAGAGCTATAGCATCACCCAGCCAAACACTACAGGTCACATTCAGAAAGACTCCACGCTGTGTTGTGCTTCAAAAAGAGGGAAGAAGCTGGCTGGGAGTACACTTCTCCCACCTTGCTGCTCAGCATTCACAAACCTTGAGATTCCTGCATTGCTGCTGCGTGCATTGCAGAAATTCAAAGGCCACATGCAGATCCGACACATGGAATTAGGAGAAGTACTTGGATCTATATTCCCTTGGAGGTACGAATTTGACACTTTTAGACCTTTTATATTTTGCTCATCTATTGACCTTGCTTTATGAAACCCTGCAACTTTTACTAACAAGGGCAGAAGCAGAGTTCTTTGAAAGCGGGAAACTGTTTTCTTGCCATATCTCAGCCAAAAGCACTGATGCTTTCAATTCCCAATTCTACCACAGAAACAAGAGCATTTGATGAGGTTAATAGCAAGGAGAGGGAAAGAAAATGAAAAGGCTCTGAGAAGTACTGATATGTAGGAGAGAAGTTAGAAGCGGGTGGAAGCAGACGAAGTGATCATAAGGATAGAGAGCATCGAAGATTATTCGGACCAAGGGCCAACAGAGATGAAACTGAAGCCAATTGTTAAGAGACCTGAAGAGAACTGTAGCCTTCGATAAAATCCCTAGTCTGAAGTTAGGGGCAAATGTGAACTTTATCAGAATGATGTTTCCTGGACTGGGATGACCAGGGAACGCCACACGAGATTGCATTGCATTCCCAGTCGTTCTCATGATGCCCCTCACTGGGAACATTTCTTCCTTAAAACTCATGTGGCTTCTGGGGAAAAGCCATTGCAGATACCCAAAATTTGCAGTACTTGAGCTGCCTGTACCAGGCTCTAGTAGCAGCTACGTAGCCTAAGGAGCTGGCCTTGGCCACACTTTCTTGCCCTGCCAGGCACTCAGGAGAGATCTGAGGAGTTTCAGCTTCATCAGCTTACTCAGATTTCCCACCTGTGGCACTACACCTGTGTCTTAAACCTACACATCGTTGATGATCTAAAAAAGCATAGCCTGTTAAATATAGGGCAAATAGGATTTTTAGTTCTTATTCTCTGGTGAAGAAAACTTGCTTTGTACACAAAGCCTGTGTACAAATCTCTACGTAAAATATATAAAGAGTGATTAATGAATTACTCCTCATGTCCTCCAAGTACTAACCAGTATAACAAGAAACTAGACAGGGCTTTGTGGATATCATTTATAGGAAGGTTCAGATGGATATTGAAGAAGCTTTCCAGCTAACCATGAAAAGAGGGTGCTGAGGACATGCGGAATACCTACCATTGCAAGGTTTTAACACAAGGTTAATCAAATACCAGCTTAATCCCAAATCCCTCAAAACCAATCTCAGTATCTGATCCTGCTTCAAACTGAGAGGATGGACTAGCTGGCACCTGAAAGTCTTTTCCACACATAAAAGTTCTAGATTCAATTAATTTCCCTGCCCTTTCAGGTAATGTAAAAGTCTACCTATGTGGAGTTCATTCAAGAGAAGAAAAACTACAAAAACGCAGTGAACCAACCACTGTGTCTTACTGCGCAGCTTACTCATCTAGCTGAGTCTTGGACACTGAACTCTCTCCCAAAACTGAAGGAAATTTGGGCATGGGACTGAGAACTTCTGAGTAAAAAATGAGCAAGCACACACAAGAAAACAGAAAACAGCTCAGCTTCTCAGTGGAACAATCTAAATGATCAAAAGTGCCAGGTTTCAAGAAGAAGGTATGGATGTCTCTTTTCAGAAATAAAACATCCCATTACAAAGAGTTCTTCCAATAAGATCTTTTCAGATTAATATTTAAACAATCCCCAGGTACTGAAAAAATAAAAGCAGTTACCAAAATCTGTCAACTGGATGGCTAGCGCATGCTCCAGGGAGTCTGCCAAGGTTCATGGAAAGAAGAGACCAAACCATCTGGCAGTCTGCCTAAAATGAAAAAGTGTTCTCCCAACATATAACGCTTCACTGCTTGGCAATCATGATGACGTATGATCATTATGATGTACGATGGTGTTTACAATGCTCATGCATTTGTCGCAGACATGAGGTGTGAGGAAAGCCATGAGGTGGATAACTGACATTATTCATACTACCCAGCTGCGTTATAACAGATTTGACAAATGACAGCCTGATGAGAGTGGCCACACACACTACAACCTCCCATGTCCTCCTGCACACTCACTTAGTGCTAGAGCTCAAGGAGTTTAACTAGATCGTGAGGTCTTCAGAGCAGAGGCCACCCGTTCACTCTGTATCTGTACAGCACTTGCAACAAAATGATCCACGTTTGGTGCTCAAGGTGCTACAGCAGTGCAAAAAATTAATAACAGTAACTCTTCAGCGATAGCCCTAAACTAAAATTCTGATAATGCTACACCAGACGTGACTAGTGATTGTGCCTCATTGTCAAGAAGTCAAAGGGCAATTAAAACAGTGATCCAATATTTATTTACATGAAGGTGGAGTTCTTCATTGATTGATGCATATACAACTCTTTTGATGTTCCTAGTCATGCTCCAGCTGCCAAATGAGCATCTTTATTGTGCTTAATATGCCACACAGTATGAGACAGGCTTCAAAACTCCTTGCAAGCAAAATTAAAATATCACCAAGCGTCTCCCAATGAAAACCAACATGCACGTCACTCATCGCCCTCTGTTCATTTCTCAGCCTCCTATGTTAGACTTTTACTCCTTTCTGTAGGACAGCTTATTCACATGTGAATTGTACAGAATATTTCTGTCCACCAAGCAATATTTCTTAGTAGTAATACCTGCATGAATCCCAAGGCTTTAATTGCTGACTTCGAGCTTATCGTCATCAAAAGACCTGTTGGAAAAATGATTCTTGTGCAAGATCCCAAGTCCATTACTCTAATGATGGGAAACTGAAGTTGTGGTTGGAAATATTACCCTTTATAGATCTCAGCAAAAAAATCTCAAGTTCCTGGGATTCATCATTTCAGTGCATCCCATTCTCACTTTATGATATACCACATATGTGAGGTTTCTATACAACTGTGATATTTATGATAATGAACCACAGATATTTTAAAAAATACCATTTTTAAAACATTGAAAGGTTAGCAGTTGGATTTCTCATAAACTATGTAAAAAGAAAACAACCTGAAAAAGATTTCTCATATTCAAAAGCATATATTAGGCTGATCTATTCCTCTTCCAAAGTATTTTTTTTCCAAGCTTAATTCTCAGAAGTTTAATTTGTTTTGAACAGAAATATGGAATCCATAATTTTCTCTCTGACGAAATCTCAACAGAGTTATTCCAAATAATTAAATATACATATTTATCTATAAGCTCACAAAACCTTACTCTCTATGTACAGGTATTTGTATTTTTATGTTAGCTAATGATAGCTAGCAACAAAATGGCTCCTCAGTGAGGAAATTTCACATTGAAAATACACACCAAACACACACACAGGCAGACTTAATTACTCTATCAATGAAGGTTAGGATCCTTTTTGTAAATACAACCTAGCCTTGTTCATACTAGTGGGAATTATAGCATCAAGCAAATATTACCCTGTGTATTTTTTCTTACCCTTTTTAACAAATAACTTTAGATCATAGTGAAACCACAAGTTGGAAGCTGTACCTGTGAGTGGTCTAGAGATGCAAGAAAAGTACATTACATTACAGCTGCACAAAGGCAACTTAAGGTCCCAGCCCAGCAGGGATTCCTCAGCTCTGCTAAAACATCCTCCCTGCTCAACGATGTTAGCAAAATAGAGAAGTTAGACAGAAACTGGCAAAGCTAAGCTTCATTAACTACAAAGAGAGGAAAGTGATGGTTAAAGCAAATGAAAATGCTTCTGAGTGCTGCTATTGTATATAAAAATTCATAAAATACCATGACCTAGCAAAGCTCTTGTTAGCAATAAACGTTGACGCTGACTGAAAACAGCAGGCAAGTAACTAAGGAGATGGTAACAGGCCACCACATGAGAGCGTTTGTTGCACTGCTGAATGCCTGACTGTGGTACAGGGTGTCACGCAGCAGCCCAACACAAACTAATAGAAATGCAGAGCGTTATGAGTCTTCAAGAGATGAATTATCCCATCAATGTGGAGAGGATGAAATCTACCTGGAACCAACACATCTGGACAACCTAAATCTATCCAAGAACAAAAGAGGAAACTGTTACAACAGCTAATAACAAAGGCAGCTCAGAAACAAAAGAAATCCTGCTTTTCAAGCCAACAATATTGTCAATTAGGAGAAAGAGCTTCTCTCCCTTCCTTTGAGATGCCTTCAAAACCATCTCTGGAACATGGGTTCTGGCAGGGAGCCCACAGTGTGTTTATTTCTACTGTTTTTTCTGCACGAATACCTGAAGAGCAGAAGGAAAAAGAATAGAAAGAGAACAATGCTGCCCCATGACTCTTTTGGAGGCAGACAAGAGTCCAGACAAGACACTGTCAACAGTTAAGTCAGACAGTTCCTCAAGATATGAGTTTATCATTATTTCATATCTAAAAGTGCTCTAGAAATAATGGACTTGTGGCTCAGAAGAGCTACAAGCATGACTAAAATATTCCTTTACACAAATAAATCTTATTGAACATTTAAGAAAATGAACAAAATTAATTTTATGAAAATCTTTTTTGAAGGTTTTTTAATCAGTTCAATGTTAAATTCTAGCTCTGCAGCAGAATTGTTACAGAATGTTTTTTTTTTTAAATCCGACAAGCAAGTTATTATCTCCCACTGCATGTTTATGATTCTCTTGTATCTATGTAATTTCTTTATGTGCCCCTGAAGTAAATTATAATGACGACTTATTTAGCATCCAGATAGTCAAAAACTGAGGAAACGTGAGCAACAGTACAATGTTCATCAAAATATAACAAGGATTGCTTAATACAAACAAATACACATCTATATTTGACTTCTTTGGAAGAATAAGTACTAAATAACAGACTTTATCCTTGCACACACTTGTAATGTCAACAAAACCAAACTGATTACCTAAACTAGCAAACACCCCCATGCAGTTTGTGTGTGATTAGCAGATTTGTGCATAGCCCTCTTAAAATGCAAAAATTAGGCCAACGGTTCATCCAGTGGGCACTAGGGTGTACGTATCTGCCCTTCAGAGAATACCCTTTCCACAGTACAAATGGTACCTATTAATAGTCACAGTTTTTTTCTGTGCTGTCAAAATGCATAGCAAGAATACATCACAGGTAAGAGAGAAGCTTCCCATAGATCAAGATGAGGGATTTCACCCAGAACCCACCTGCAGCCAATAAAAGATGCAACATTTTCACTGGAAGAATCACACTGGTCCCCCTCCTGCATTACCTGGCTGCCACCAATAATCTCAGCAGAGCTGGAAAAATTGCTAAGAATTTGAAATTCTGTAGTGTGATTCACCTGAGCCATAAGCGATACTAGACTGAAGGCTCCCTCTGCCTTTGTGTAATGGGGATGATGTGCAATTCCAGAACGAGTGACTCCCTCCCCGCTGAAGAGCCATGTTAACGATGCTCTGCTCTCTCTCCTCACCTTCTGCCACACCCAACACTGTACTCTGGCATCTTTTCACATCTCACCAAGCTCTGCCTCTCTTCTCCTAGCACATGACAGCACTACTTGGCTAGAGATGAGTATTGCATCAGGTGCCCTGAACTAGAGCTGAACAACCCTGCCCTAAAACCAGAAGCATCACAACTTGTATTAGCCCTGCAGCACTGGGGCTGCTCTTTGGGATTCCAGTGAGTATTTTCACAGAGCACAGAGTACTAGGTGAGCAAAATAGCTCTATCAGCACCAAACTCAAGGATTCCTGCCTTTTTCAGCACAGATATGTCACTGCAGCTTCTTGCCTTTTTCCACCATACTCCCTCTTTCCTTTCTCCTAGAAAGGAAGATCCCTCAATGGCATCTCATGTTCTTCAGCAAATTTATTCTACCAACAGGGCTCCATCAGCAGTCTCTGGCTGCTTGAAATTACAGGAAAATACAAACACTACGATCAAGACTGAAGGCATTCCCTCCTCCCCCCAGCAGAATTCACCAGCTCACATTACATGATACCTTCACACATCATTTTGCTGCCCATTGTCTCATTTAGGGCAAAAATCTAATCAAGTGGAAGGAGTTGTAATGAGTTGTTCTCAGCTGGAAGTTATCTTGACTTATTCATTACAAGGTAGACACATTATTGACTGATCTCCTGGGTCAGCAGCTGCATTACAAGGCATGGTAATACTATAGCTTCTGCTCTAAGCCCTAGAGAAAAATTACTGTTTCAACAAAAAATATGATGTCAGTGAGTATGTCTGAAGAAAAACACAAAAATCAAAACTTAAGATGTTATATCACAGTCATTGATCTTCTGAGCACAACACATAGTTCAATCTAAATGGACCTCGTGTCTCTTTGTAAATGCAGAGGACACAAACTGATACTACATTTGTGGAGCTACAGTCTCAAAGGAACTGTCACAACTGTGGAGAATTATGACATTTCACTATTAAAACTGCATTGATTCTGAACAGTCCAAATGATCCCAAACCCAGAAGCACTATGTAGAAAAGACTCTTTTTAACTCTGTTAGTTTCAGTGAAACGGTTTCCCATTACAATGCAAATGATCAATATTATTCCATTTTAGCAGATTTACATAACATTTTGCCAAGAACCCCAGGAGAACATAAGATGAAATTAACTTTAGATTCTTACAAAATCTTCACTGGCTGACTGTGAGATACAAGCAGACAGAATCAAAGACATTCAAATGTATTCAATACGTTGTGGCTCTGCAAATTGCTGCGAGAAGTTTGTCGATATGAAATTAATTGTATCCTATCGTGGAGGAAGATGGGACAGAAGTCTGAGTTTGTACAAGAATCCCCAGTGGAATACAATGGGTATTTTCCTTTGAATGCTGGCTGAATAAAGCATTAAGAGGCAATATACTGCTGACCATGAATTTTCCTGGCTTCTGCACAAGCACACATGTGATCTTTGAGCAGTCACCTTAAGTGCTACCCAAACCAAATTTCTTGATATATGTAATTTATTGAAAACTAATCAGTTGAGGTTGTATTCAGGAGAAGAAACAGTGTCCCAGGAGATTTAACTATGTAAATAAATTGCTGCCAGCAGATGTCAAAAAGTAACAACAAGCAATCACTCACAGGAAATAACTACAGTGCAGCCAGCACAGAAAGCACCTTATTTATGTCAGTATGTGTTTAAAATGTCTCCAAAGCCACAAATTTATTTAGTAAGGGTTTTCAGTTAACTAGACAATTAGCCACAGGTCATGGGTATTTTTTCCCCTCAAGTTCACAATTAAAAATGTTTGTCTTCAAGGTCGGTTTGTTATAATTACAGTGATCTGTCATTTCTTAATGTGATCTGTCATAACTTCTTGTTTCCTTTTTTTCTATTTTTTTTCTTTTTTTTAATGGCACAAGCTTCCATCAACGGTCAAGTAAGCCTATTTTTCTACAAGTCTTAATTTAACTGAAATTATGATATACTATTAGATGAACAGAAGATTCCCTAAATCATGCACACATTTGTCTGAAGTTTGGGCCATTAGTAAGAAAGCTTACTAAATGACAGAAATGAAGTATCGGGCCTCACTGGAGGAATGGATGCTTTGTCCACTCCTTCAGTGGGAAGTACAAATAACTCAGTGATTTGAGGATGAAGAAGAAATTACTGCTCTAAAAAAATATCGTTTGTCCTACACCAAATCCATGGCAGCCACTCATACCCTTGTACCCTTGCTGTTTTTCAGAGATGGAAGAAAAAAATATTGCTTAATATATCTCTCTTGCTCTAGCAGTACATTGAGACAAGAAGTCAAAGTGGACAAGCTTTTCATTAAATGAGCTATCAACACAAAGTGCTTTTTACACATTACCCACAGATACTGTGCAGAGGCAATGTTGCCTCCATCTTCTCTATCTTGGGTCCTGGTTTCACCTTCTGTGTGAAATTACAACTAATCTGTAATTCAACAGTGAGTTGCATAGACTGCTTCCTAACCTCAACACTCTGATAAGAAGCAAAACTATTGGTCAGTACATGCTAGGAAAAGTTAAAAAAAAAAAAAAAAGACCAAATACACGGATATCTACATACAGCTGCCCTTTTTCTGGATTCATAATCATTATAAAAGTCTTTCCTGATGTACAATAATGTTTTCTTAAAAGGCATCCCCAGGAATAAAGCTTTCAGCTTGTGCCATGTGCAACTAATTTCCAAATAGCGCTCAGTGGTAGGAGTTTGTTTCAGAAATAGAGAATGACACATCGTTTACAATACATAAAAGGAAATGAGAGTGAGTAATAAATCCACTGTGTAATATTTTCCTTTCAAAATGGATACTGTAGGTTGCTGGCCTATTTTCCCAGCTGCTGAATGAGTAATACCATGCCTGAAAATCTGTTCAAACCATTTATTCAGTGGATTGTTCAACCTTCCCAGTAAAAAACTGAAGCAAAGTTCCTCCTGTTTCCAGGGGAATTCTTTAGCCTTCTCATCTTCTCCATCAATGAATCTGACAGAGAAATAACAATTTCTCTTAGTGCTTTTTACCAAGTTCTCTCAAGTGAGCTCCCTCAACCTTTTTTTAAGAGTCACCAGTAGAAAGCTGATTTTTCCAGAGATCTCCGATAAATGCACAAATAACAGACCTACACTCCTTTTCAGTCCTCAGTCTAAAAATTGGGTTATTAAAATACAGCCCTTGGACACAGTTTAATAGCTTTTCAGAATGCCTTCAAAAAATCTAAATTGCATTTAAATTTTCAAAATTAGTTGGTAGTTAAACTTTTGTTTTACTCAAGTATCAAGCCAATTCTAACACAGAGATCATTCTATAAACCATGGAGAATCAACCACTCAATTGCAGACTGCTAAAATACAAAACTTGAGATTAACGAGGAAAGCCACCTCTCAAAACTCTGCTGGATTTTAAACTTGCTCAACTTATCGTCATCTCTTTCAAACAACATCAGCGCTTGACTAACAGTTACAGAACCAAATAACCTTGGTTTGAATTTTGAATCTACACTAAGATCAGACAAGTAGCACTGCTGAGAACAATGTAATTAAAATTGCACCATGTAATCTTGCTCTGCACAGTCATTCCCAGAACAGTTTCTATTCACATCAAACACAGTCTTTTATATTTTAAAGAAAGACAGGCTTTGGCATCTTCCACAAAAGAACTGACCTGAGGGAAAGTATATTCTGTCAGTCAGGATCATTTATAAGCAACCTGAAATTTGTTTACATAGATAAATCAAGGAAAGAACATCAGGCTACAGAAGTTTCTGCCTCTTTTTAATAACTAAGAAACAATGGGGAGGGAAAAAAAAAAAACAAAAACCAAAAACAAGTAACATGCACAGCCCAATAGTGACTATTTGACAAGCCAGGTGACACTGCTATTCAGGTTTGCTACTTAAACAGGTGGCATTGCTACACATGCTCACATTTAAACAAGCAGCATTGCATATGAAGCAAATGACAAGGAAAAGTTGTGTCAACTACTTAACACAATCTACATTTCAAATATACACCATGATTGGTAGTACCGTTTGGCTGCTTGCTGGTTTCTAAAGGTGGATATCCACTTCCATTTAGCACAGTGTATGCAATGCTACCAGCCTATAGCTTGCATCAATGCAACCACAAGCTAAGGTCGAGATCAATGCGGTGTTTGATTCTAAGCCTTTCTGTCGGCTTCAGGAATACAGATCAGGCTGATAACTGACAGTTTCTGCAGAAAGCTGTGACCAACAAATAGAATTTTTCCTTATATTAAACCCCATAGTCAACAAAAGGGTGCAATGAAAAGCTACCTGAGCCAACATGCCAGGTATGAACAGCCACAACAGGGACTCTTTGTAGAAAAAAGCATTACACAAAAAATGAAAAC
The DNA here is from genome assembly GCF_000737465.1 of Haliaeetus leucocephalus. Taxonomy (NCBI): domain Eukaryota; kingdom Metazoa; phylum Chordata; class Aves; order Accipitriformes; family Accipitridae; genus Haliaeetus; species Haliaeetus leucocephalus. The sequence continues at coordinate 4,867,046 of NW_010973104.1, forward strand.
AGAGCATCTCTAGTGTGGAGATTAAGGACACCAGTATACCCCTAGTGAATACTAGTTCTTTAAAGTAATATAGTTTTATATTATTTCTTACCTTTCTTATAAATGTCGTATTTATTTTCATACGGTGATCACACTGGAGACAGATCAGACAAGATGCTGGCCTACCACACAGTAATTACAATACTAACTTGGTAATCAATATAACTAAAATTATATTACCAAGTACTCTCTCAGATTTAATAAATTACAGTTATCCCTAAAACTATGTGAATTCCATGTACCATCATAGCTGCCAACACAACAAAATTTGCCAGTCATTCAGTGGCAGTTCTACATCCACTCAATTTATTTTTTTTAAATCTAATATTTTTTTTTTTCCAAGTCAAATAGATGAGAAAAACGTGATTTCTCAGCTTCCCTTCTCTTTCCTTAAACTTGGTATAGGTACCATCAATCGCAAATGCTGTGATGACTGTACTGAGGATTAGCAATATACATTCCCTACACTATCACCTGACTTTGCAGTATTAGAATGCAGAAACCTTAGCATATCTGTTTCAATAACTGTCTCTTCTTTCACATTAAAATAACCATAATGATTACAACGCTTATGAAGTTTAAAGAGGTAAGACAATAATCAGTCAATCTTTACTTTGTTTCTGGTTATAAACCCATTAAATAAAAATAAACAAACAAACAAACAACAACTCTAAATCTGTGCATTTTTCCAGCTCATGTCCCCTTCCAAAGCATTAGTCTCTTGTGACAAATAAAGCACCATCCTTCTGTACACTGATACACCTCATTTGTGTTGCACTTTGCTAATGGTTACAATCATGACAAACTGAGAATTCATTTGGTAAATGTGATTTGCCAAAAAAGTTTTCAAGTGACACAATGTTATATATTTATACACATGGCTGCTTAGCAACTTTGTAGTAGTTCTATCCAGGAATTGAGGCGTAAATAAAGAATTATGCTATATCAGAGAGCGCATGAGACATTTATAGATTTAGGAACAGAAAGGTTATCAGAATTCATCACCTAGCAACAAATATAATATCATCAGCTCCCCTGTCTAGCAAGCATCTAGCAAGAAATAGATTATAAACTCCGCTGACTAGTGAGTTAACTTGGTAGCTTGAAGTTTAAATGAACTCTACAGCTAATTAAACTTAGCTCAGTGCTTCTGTAGGCTGTATGTTTGCATTTTAGCACATGCTTTATTCTGGAATAAACAGTTGCCATTCACTCATCACCAGATGGGTCACATTCAAAAGCTGACAGATTCCGAGGAAATGAGAATACAGAAATGCCATACGCTTTCTTACGGTTCTCAAGAAAATGAGAATGGTTACATAATGCTTGTAAATACAATGCACAGAAGCAATTCTGAGAACAGGCTGAGAGCCCTGCAGACTCCGAGAATATGATCAAACTGTAGTGTCAACATGGTTTCCACAATGCAACTTTGGTGATGATTCCAGTACAAAAGATTGGTTTTACAACTCCACACTTGTCTGAAACATTTCAAAGTGATGGATGCAATTATTCACTAGACTCATTTAACAATAGACTAGAACTTGCATCCATGAATATTAACTAAAAATACAATTAGTTTTCAAGTACCAAAGGCTTTGTGTATTCAGCCTGCTAGACAACTTTCATTCCCTCCCTCCCTTTCTCTCTCCTCTCACTGTTTTGCATAAATACTCTATGATTATAAACTCCCGCTGTCTTGAAACTGATGATACATATTATTGCATAGGCAATGCCTGCTATTGTATTTCAATGTAGAGTGATATAGGTGCAGAGTTACCATCATACTTTAAAGTTGCTCATCTTGTATTATTTTAGGAAAGCAAATTCTTAATCATCACCTCCGAGACCTTTGTTTTGCAAACCTCTATTAAAATTTCCTTGCAAAGCTGAAGGCTAAACAAAACCCAATTTCATTACAACCCTGATAGATGTCCATTAATGTTTTGAAGTTCTGCCAGAGTCAAGTCTAGAATGAGTGCATTCTTCATCATGGAAGCTTTCATAGAAGACTAAATTACAGAGCTAGATCCTGAATTGTCATAAACAGCGCAGCCCTACTATCCATTTCCTACACATAGAACAGTTATCTTAGATGTGTCCCAGTCCCAACATATGAGAATATTTCCTTGCAGAAGGAATCAGAGCCCAGCAGCCCCGGCTTAGTGAAATTTGGTTACATGGCCAATCACGACAAGCAATCAAGAAATAAAATATAAACTCTTGACGTTCACCCACATCTTTGCCTGTCTTTGCAGACCAAGCCTTTACACTGTTTGTGTACTCACTCTCTAGGCTACTCTGCACGGCTGTCATCTTCAGAGCACCAAGGATGAACGTGCTCCGTTCTTCAAGGAAGTGTTTCTCTCACAGCAATTTACAATTTACATGCCTGCCTTCCATCAGCACTTCTGCTGACGCTATCTTTCCACAGAAGGCTCCTATGCAGTAACTGACAATAAATTGTACCGCTCAACTTAGTTACCTTTCCAGGGTTGCTTCCCGATTCTACATTCCTCCTCCAGCTTTCCAAACCACCAGAGGAGTAGACACTATTTCACTCTTGCATTCACTTGCTGTTCCAGAAGGAGACTGCATTTTTTCCTCTTTTTCTTTTAAAGTATCTAGAACACCTTCCTTTATAGTTGTGGAAAATAAGCCAACTTTTATCCTGACTTAAAATACTGGGAGTTCCAGGTTCTGTAACTGTAAATTGCTCATTTGAGGTCACACAACCAGTCAGTTCCAGAGCAAGGGCAAGAACTCAGGCTGGCTCTCTCCACTGCAGGGACCTGCCAACTGGCCATAGGTCTGTAGGGCAGTACTCAAATAATGGTCTGAATCAGCACACTATGTGACATTGCACATACCCCAGAAGAACAGCAGGCATTTTGACATAATCATCAACGCTTGCCTGGGAAGAAATCTGGAACTGCAAGGATAGTTGATCAGCACTCTTAAAATAGGCACAGAAAGGTACCTACCACCTGAAAGCACCATTTGACAATAGACAGTGTTACAAAGACTGCCACTCTCAGAAACAGCAAAGCTTTTCATAGGCAGAGGCATGTTAAATTTATTTCATTGTCTCCTTGTACAGAAGCTGTCAGTTTTTTATTTGCATTGAAATGGGTTTTGGCTACTAGTACGGAAAAGTCATTTGTTCAAAAATGCATACTATGACCTACAGAAATCAGGCACGGCCACAGAAACTACCTGAGAAAGTTCATCTCAAGGGCAAGCACATATATAAATGTTGAAAATGTTAGGCAGAGATGCTCAAATTGGTATTTAGGATTAAATAAGGATATTTAAAAATTCAGTAGTACCAACATGAGCACCCGAATGTTGAATATGGAGAATAACTAGGCACTAATATTTGGAAACTCGACCTAGTGCTTTTCATTGTTAATAGGAATGGAATAAAATGCACCAAAGCAGCTTCAAATACCATAGCTCTATTCCCATTTCCAGCTAGGCTTTATTTATACAACATGGACCAGACTCTTAAACAGGCAGACACCAGTTCTCCTCCAGTTAATAGAAATGATACAACATGGAATAACATCAGCAGGAAAAAATCAAGAACCGGCAATTAGATTCCATAATGTGATAAAACATTATGGTTAAGAGACAAATGGAAAAGGAATTCACGTATTCAAAAGTAGAGCATTACTGGTTGTTTGAGTGAATTCTTTAATTCCTAGGCCATAGGACAGATGGAGGTTTCATTAATGTTGAGAATGTTTGATTCTATACGACAGAAATAGTGCATCCAAAATGAGTGCTCCTATTGCTGAGCTCCTGGAGAAAGATAACACTAGCACTATACTTTTGGTGAAAGCAACCCAACTTTTTTTTTTTTTTTTTTTTAATTCTGCCTCTACCAGTTATTCCAAACACGATTTTTCACTCTAGGTCAAACAAAATAATCTCTTAATATTAAGAGGATTTTTATTTTTAATTTAAGCAAGTGGGAAAAAAAACAAACCACCACACAAAAAAGAAAATGCAGGTTTTCAAATTCAAAAGAATTTCTGGGCCAAAAAGCAATTGTTCTCACAGGCCCGTAAGGTGCATTATGAGACATTACCCCAATGAACTAATGTGAAATATTACTGAAGAGTTATGTCAGAAACAGAATTTTAGTATTTTAAAATAAACAATGAGATTAAATAGATTTACACAAAATACAAAACCATCAGTGCCCCAGTAAAAACAACACCACATTCCAACCAGTAAGACTATTTAGTGTTCTTTATCTTGTTTGAAGTACTGTGTGAGGCAAACCAGATAAACAATTCTTCTATTACTTTTTACACAAACCCTATATCCATTCTATGTGGAAACAAATACTAGTGCTGTGTAAATTAATTTCTCGCTTATTAAAATAATATCACATTCCCAAAGGCACAGAAGGGAATTAGGGATTTCTCTTTTCACATGTTACCTCCTACATAAATCTTAAAACTTTATACATAATTAATTAAAAACAGATGCAGTGTATAACTCATCATTATATATATCAGCTAACATTTCTCATTAAGGCTACAGATTTTGCAAATGCAGCTGCTGCATGGCAAATAAGGTCTTTTTATATGCACTTCTCATAAAACTACCTATGTTACAAGTTTGTATTGTTTTGTTGGTGGTTTGTTGGTTTTTTGTTTGGTTTTTTTTTTCCCCGGCAGATATGTACACTTCTATTCCTTTAAGACAGCATTCACCTGAGAAGCAGGAGTTCAAATCCAGCATTTTAAGAAAGCCCCAAAAAAAGACACTTCTTAGCAAACATCAGAGCAGAGCAAATAATTCAGAATAATCATTTATTTATTGGATTTGCCATTTATTTTTCCATTCACCACCGATTGCTAAATTCTTAACATGTAAATTATTCATGAATTTCTGCCAATGCTTCTTCCATTTAAATTACTATGAAAATGTAGTTGCAATTATTCAGATTTCAACATTGGCTCTGTCAGTTTTTTGGAGCCCTGGTTCTGTTCCATGATTGGCTGCAACTTGCCAATTTGGAATACGTTTCAAGCATTACACTTGAGTACACAGTTCAAAATTTACTTTGTCAGTTCTATACTTGCAATTTGTGCTCTGAATATAATGTTTTCTGACATTTCCATACTGACAAAAGCGCTAGTGTAGACACAGCTATATCTTGGTTCAATGGACGTTTCAGTGGCATTATTTCAGTTATTTTCAGTGCCAAAGCCACTACCAAAATACCTAAGACAGACAGAAGAGTTCTTTGACATTAACGGCCTCTGTGTTTTCTACTATTTATAAAGGTGCTGCCTGTGCCTGAGCCAGTAGGGCTCTTGCTAACAATCCCAGCTGGTTGCTGCTCAGACTGTCCTTAAGCTGTATACCCAGGACTTGAGGGAGTAACACAACAGATCACATCACAAGAGTCCAAAAGACAAGTAAAGGGATAGCAAGTAACAGTCCTTCTAAACAGTAGGTTCAGACCTTGGCTCATCAGTTGATTCCCTCCCCCCAGGAGGGAGTACTCTGCCATATAGAGCTGTTAATCACTTTAGATAAAGCATCCTGGCATCCCATCAGGCCACCCCTGGCCAGAAATCCCTGTTCTTCTCCAGCACCTGAAGCTTATGTGTGTGCACAGTGGGAAGCCCTCCCTACTGCCCCTACAAATCTTCTCTGCCAAAAAAGAGGTGGTGAAACTTAAGGACACAGAGACAGTTCGCTACCAAATCAAAAACAGAGCTCCCCTAATGTAAGGCGAGTCCTAAGCGTTCTTGTTCTTCAGTTCCCTTGTTGTGTTTTGTTTCTGGGTTTTCTCCCAAGTGTTTCACTGCACCTGCTTCAAACTCAAGTGGAAGGATGAATGTAAAAAGTTTTTCACCTTGATATTGGCATTACTGAAGATCATCACATTTTCATCTCTAAACCTACTTGTGACTCCACATTTGCACCTTTATTATTGAAACATTGTTTTATACCCCGTGTGTCTGATGCATACCAACAGTCAAATGACCTGACTACCATGTGGTTAAACACAGATCAGAAGGAGGGACAGGCAGAAAAAAACAGAGCTACAGAAAATATTGCAAGTTGCAAAACGGTAATTCACCATTCTTTCAAACTTTCAACAGTTTACTTTTTCCCATCACTTTTTCAGAAGAGGTGTCTTGGAAGAGAAAGCTTATAATTGAATCTCCCAGTGTTAGCAGTAATGCATTTTACATTAGAGAGCCTGATCTTGCTTCACAAGATTGAACAATGTTTGCAAGCCAGTAAAGCCACACTTCTTACTGTAATACATTCCTCTTTCCTCAAAACAGTAAGCTCCAGCAGTGATGGAGAAGGCACTCGATTGAAAAGTTCCAAATAAGAAAGTATCATCATGTGAAATAAGGATAGATTATGTACTACATTCAGACTGTTTGAGAAGTGAAGTTTACATAAGAAATGCACCTTCATAATGGTTCAGATAAAAAACAGTCAAGAAATAGTAACATAATCTAAAATTAAATCTAATGTAATCTAAATAGTCAACCTAAAATTACATTAGTAATTGTAACTGGGATTTATAAACAAAGCAGTTTTTAAGAGGATATATTTTGTATAAGTTTTTCTTTGAAGTCCCTGGGCAGCACATCAAAGAAGGGAATATAGCATGCTTTTTCTCTAGGGATGATTCTTAAAAAATCATCCTGCCACAGAACAGGGACCCATAAAAACTGTATTGGAGACACATTTTGTCACTTCTCTCAGCAGAACAAATGCACATAGGCAGGTTCTGTCTATTGCCTTCAATGAAGATTTGATCAAATCACAGCTGTCTGACAGTTAGCTTTTGGTACAAAGAACAGCATACATGCTACCGAGCTGGGGAATTAGTCATTTCTCTTCAAAAACACACACAGGAACACGGTATGTTGCTCAGAGAATTACCCAGTGAGCCTTCTTACTGGGACCATTTGGAGTAGGTGGAGATTCTCTAATCACTGCATCCTGATTTTTAGTGGAAAGGCTTGACCCATAATGTACGAAGGCAAAACAGAAGAAGAAACGTTTGTTTCTTGCAACTTCTTTCAGCAGCACCAAGCTTTTCTTTTTTATTTTCAAACAAGTATTTTAACATACTTGAAGGATCAACCTGAATGCTTTTGCAGCCCAGACACTAGATAGAGGAGCAGAAGTAAATCAGTGAAATTAAAAAAAAAAAAAAAAAAATCTAGATGGTGCACTGCAAAATTTTGTGCAAGCCACCGATGCTGCAGAAAATTGATTTTCCCACAGGTTCTGCAGCTTTGCACTGCCTTTTGAAGTACAGAAGCTAGATATATTTTGCTACATATATTTCTCTGAACTAGAGCCCGTAACGGTTTTATATTTTGCTGAACATTTTCCAGCTGATTAATGTTATGTTTACCAAACTATAAATATGGGATGATGCCTCCTTGAAGAAGTAATTTAACTTTCCTCCTCTATTTTTGTAAATTGTTTTTGCTGTATTTTTAAATAAATGGTGTAAACATAAAACTAAAAATAGATCCCCACATTACATTTTATATACATTTTCTTTTTAATAATAAGCAGTATCAAAGTAGCTGTAACCATCCTATGTACAAACATGACTCTGTTATTAACCGTACACCATGTGCTGAAGTTTAATACATTAACTAGTTATTCAATAAAATACAAAATTATTGTTTCATTAATCAGATGACATCATAAGAGGTTTTTTAAGTAGAGTCTAAGTTTAGCAGCTTCTTCATGTCCTTTCTAGGAAACCTCTTTGCTGTCATAAACACAGCCTGGCTTCTTTGTTTACTTGTTGGCTTCAGAGATGAGATTCAAGACATATGGTTCTTTGTGTGGCTTTATCTGTTAACCTGATTATTTCTGCTTTTACTTCCTCACATGAAGAGGATACTAATTCTTGCCTGCTGTAAGTTCTTTCGTACCCACTGACAGAGCTGATTAATAGACTTGAGCTCAGATCCCTAATGTCAAAGGGGTTTTTGCATTGGTCTCAGAAGGTTTTGATTAGACTGTAATTAGAAAATATTCTCTTGAACTGATATGTAACCATACCAACATACCAGTCTTCACAAAAATATTTTTCCTTCTCACCTTTCTTCATTTTCACAATTATATACTGGCAGTGCCCAGAGTTGCTGGAGAAAATGGGGATATTTTCAGTACCCGGTGCAAGACACATATAGTAGGCGACATTTCCCCCTTGTCCACAATGTCATATAGATTCCTCAGCGCTTTGTGAAGCACTGGAAATGCCATTCTTCAAACTTAGACTACATCATCCCAGTGTAAGGAAATGTCTTTGCTAATGATTTTACTGATTCAAACAAGGGCTTCTTTCCAAAACTCATTACATAACAACTAATTTCTCATATCTCATTTTGATGTTTTTTTTTTTTTACAGAGCCTAGTGCTTTTCCCCTGTGCTAAGCATTCCATATTTTGTGTAGCGTACAGATTATAAACAATGCTAAAATTAATTTGTATCTCATGCATTCAGCTTCACCCCGACTTAATCATTCTGCTGTGTGTTTACTTAGATAAATGCCTGACAATGTTATTGACACTTCAAAGAAAATAAGCCATTTTCTTTATGCACATACATCAGCACTGCTTACATTCACACACACCCCCAAAAAAAAAAAAAAAAAAGCAGAGGGATAAGATCAAAAATAATCCTGGCTTAATCCAAATTCCATTCCCCCAAATTTGCAAGCATTGTAGTGTAAATATTTCACTAAAATATACTATTCTGCCCTCCAAACAGCAAGGAGCCATGAACAACACACTGATCAGTCAGGCCCTGTTCTGAATGGCATTAAAATGATTTGTTTTTCTCGCACCTCTCAACTATCTCTCATTTGAGAGTGCCATTCATTTTAGTCCTAGAATAAACTCCATTCCAAATACACTGATTACTCCTGACACTTATTGGTGAAAACAAATTATTTCCATCAGAAATAAAGAATCTAGCAAGGTAATAGAAAATAATACTTTTTTTTCCACTGAATGAATTGATTTTCCTGCATCAACACATTTAGATCTTATATTGGACTTACCAGGGTAAAGGAAATATTCATGTTTCTATAAAACTAATAAGGCAATGTTTCCTTACCTACCTTACCTAAAGCTCCATAATATAATTGAAAAAAAAAAAAAAACCAACACTAAAATAAAATCCAAGATTTTCATTTTTCTTTTAATATCAGACGACAAACACTTCACAGAAGCACGTTATGTTTATTTTGAAAATTTGGAATAAAAGAGTGTTTTGTTTCACTCTTTTTTGGTTGCACAGCTTCATTTCAATCTCCTCTTCAATTCATTTCAACAAGCTCTTTGGGGTCCTAGATATAGCTTTCATAAACTTATCCAATACTGGTGTTACTCAGAATCTGTTAAATATGCAAACAAAATGTTTTGTCATTAGAACTATTAAATGTTTTGCTGTGTTTACACTGATGTTTCTACTGCAACATTTTTCCATTATTATTTCACAGCTTTGAGTTTTTGTCCAGATCTAAAATAAATTAGTTTGATGTTATTTTGGGTTTTTTTGGTTGTTGTTTTTACAAAACATGCAAATTTCTATCAGAAAAAGATTTTTTCAATACCAGATTCAGTTTGTATTATGGCTTCTTAGAGTACTGCAAGGCTGTAACAGTGTGAAACATGAAGAATAAGCACTGACGTGTGCAGAAAAAGTGACAAAAATTAATGTTACACAACAAAGCAGTTTCTTAGCCTTTAAATCTGACATCCATAATAGCACCGACAACATTATAAAAGCTAACTTTATAATACAACTCAGGTTGACATCTTAGGTAAAGAAAATAAATTATTATTTTGCTAATGCTGATGTATAGACATACATTGTTCTGGCCATTAACAAATATATTCACTAAATAGTACAACTACTAGATTCCCTAAAAAAATGAGGGGCACTGCAGCTATGTCCATTTACGTATTTGATGTGATACTGATGGCATTAGCAATAAAACTGGGGGAACTCAAAATCAGTTTATCATATTTGGTTCTGCAGTTTCACACATTTGTCTTAATGGGACCTGACCTACTGTTTCTAAATTATGCATTACACTTTCTGCAATGCTACACAGAGTATTATTTCAGTTGGTAGGAGTAAGATCCCAGGAACCATACCTAGATTCACAAGAACATCTGCAAAGATGTTAGATCCAGATTTAACATCTAACCTTTCATGCAAAGACTACAGCGAAGCTATCTCATTCCAGATTTTCAGTATCACTCACTAGTTCTAGGGATCCAGATAAGGGCATCAGAGATGAAATTCTCTCAGCTTAACCCAGTGAGTTAGTGAAACTGGGATTTCTCTCTTGTTATCACAGCTTGCTCTTTCAAAACAAGTGGCTGCTATTGAAGCAGTTGCAGCCCTATCTCCAGTAGGCATATTTTTTCCCATTAACAGATGCTTACAATTACACATAAATACTTCCTTCACATGAAGGAGCTCCATTTCCTTTGATATTTGCTTAAAAATGCTTTGTGATTTAAAGATGAAAAATTGGTACAAACACAGAGTTGTCAGCAGCCATCCCAACTTGACTATATATCCCACCTACATTGTGCATTTGATTGCGGCAAGGCTTTGCATAACATCAAGATCTGCATCTATGGCGAACACTCAAGGAATATGTTATTAATATGTGCTTTTCAGGTCAGATTCTGCTCACTTTATTTAGCTGAGTAGTCATTTTGAAAAAACCTTGTCAATATTAGGAGTACGATTTTGAACTACGCTTTTATAACAGCTTGCTGGAAATTGTAGGTGGAAGTCACATCGGCAGAGCATTAAGCACACTTCTAAGATAATATGTAAACCACTTAACCAATAATGAATATCAATAATTGCAAGAAGTTTCTAAAACATTTTTCCATCTTTCTGTGTTTGGATCACTTTGAAATCTCTTCTGCATAAACATTCAGATGTATAATTTTTAAAGCTAGCTTACACTAGTTATTCTATGTTCTGCCACTAAGTAGTTATGTTACCTCATATAACTTTGCAGAAAAAAATTATTCAATAGAGATGATGCCAAATGGGGAGTGTTTCTGCAAATATCTCCTTTATCATAAATATTAACAATGTAGGCTCTGCTTGAAAGTTTTCCCCATGCTTATTAAATATTTAATAAATTTTGAGTGAAGAGTTTGTGATGTTCCCATGAATCTGTGGTCAGAAAGACTGGCAGTCACATCTTGCTTGTCTAGTGTCTCCATGACTCTAACCCAGTCACCACTGTCTGAATGCATAAATATGAGTCACGTTACACGCTTTGATTACCAATTGCAAAAAGTCATAGTTATCTTTCCCCAGTCTGAGCGCTTTTACAAAATACACGTCCTCCACGGTTCTTCTGGCACTCACCGGAAAAACTTGAGCCAACTGATAAGGTCTTGTGTAAAGTCCTAATATATTTAAGTAATACTGAAGCAGTTATGCACGCACTCCCCTCAGTCACAGGTACAGATGTATATTTGCGTACCTAATAAATCATCTGTGTATTTACCTACCATAATTACTTGTGTACTTTTGAGAATTGCATGCACTTAGGAGTGTGTGAAGTTCTGAAAACCCATGCCTTTTTTGTTTTTAACTAAGAGACCTTCTTTTCTCTCCCCTAGTTTAATGGTAGTGTTGCATGCAAACAACTAGGACTTCAGTTAAGGCTTAAAGTTATTTATCTTCCAAGAATGCTGCTGTGTTTAATTTGGAGAGTTAAACACACACACACATTTATGTAACACTTTCAACAGTTGATCAGGTGTTATTAAAACCTAGGAAACAGACCCAATTTGGATTTTAAGGACCAGGTAAAAAGATTTATACAAATCCACCTAATTAATGATAACTAAAGAAAATACCTTGCATTAATTTCTACCTCAGATCACAAAAGAAGCAGCCAACACTATGGACTTTTATCACGGATTCTGCAAAACTGAAGCAAAACAAAAAATCCCAACCTCTGAGCTGTCAATTAGTTATTGTGCTCTTCCATTGTGAACTTTTCTGTAAGTTATGCATTAAGAAAGTGTAAGTGATAGCTTCATGACTATATTTTCTATCAACTTGATGGCTGCTTTCAACAGTGTTGTTAACTTGAACTTGCATTTAATAAAGTCTCCTTTCTATATTATCACGAACAGCACATTATAGTCCATCTTTGTTTAGCACCTTTCTTTCCTTGCTGACTGTTCTTCACTGATAGTTTAAGCTTTATCAGCTAATACTTGCTTTTTTGTGTTCCTGATACCTAGTAAGCTGACTGAAGAATCATGGTTGGTGACTGTAGAAAATACTCCCCCAAAGCAACATGATTTTGGTCTCAGCAGCAGAAGCGTGCTTCAAAATTCAAAACCAGCTTGCCACACATGGAATAAAGCTAAGTATCTCAATAACTGTGCTGAAAAGTACAAGAGATTTATTTGTCATGCAGCATTCAACAAAACACTCCTAATGCTCCATGTAGTCAGCAAGTCACCCATCCACAGCTTCATTCTTCCAGAAAGAGGCAATCCTTGCAAAGAAGGAAAGAAAAGGAAAGCTCTCATCAAAGTACCTCCAATGGGACCGAGAGCACAGCACTTCAATACATACAAAAATGGATCAGCCTGCTCAGCAAGCTTTTTCACTGACCATCCTTCAAGGAAAGTTTGAAAGTGAATTCATGGGCTCTTCCACTCCTCCAGCCCTCTGAGACATGAAAGGAGGGCTCTTAAAGGCTGCCTCGGTAACTGCTATCTGCCATGCTTGTTTTTATTCTGATGGAAAATTTTGTGTAAAGGGGAGGAATGTCTTGGCAACTACCAATGAATGGAAAACAAAGGAGACTTTTGAGGAATAACTCTTTTCCAGTGAGGCACAGGGCACACAAAATTTTATCCAGCACCACATACTTTATCACAAATGAAGAAAAAAACCTAGGAGTTCAGAAACAAGACATTTTATGTGTTAAGAACACATTATATATGTTATAGCATCTTTTCACTGATTCTGCTGCTATCAAGGTCACACATATGTGAAATTCCTGAGTAACACCAAGGCCGTTTTTCCCTTGAACTATTATCACAACTGAACAATAAATTACTCAATGCAGTTTTCAAAAATGTCTAAAAAGACATTATAACTTTCCTTCTGTTCCTTATAGACTGTGAATAACGGTTTAAAGACACAGGAGAACAGAACAGAACTTTGAGAGTCAATTTATGCAAAAGAGAGGGAAAAGAGAGAAACGTAAGGATTATGAAAACAGAAGCTAAGTCAAAGGAACAAAACCAGAAGCTCATAATGAATTATAGTATCAGGCTTGAGCACTCACAAACCCTCCCCTCAGCACCAGCTAGAGACGACAAAATAGCAGGATAGTTTTGAAGTGATAGGAGCTATTAGAAGAAAGAATAGGAAATAAAATAAACTTTTACCCCTTGAGAAATAACCTTAGGGTCAAATCCTCCTGTCCTTTGTAAGGCAAATCCTTCTCTTAACATCAAGGACATGAAGGTTAAGATTCTCAGCTCCTCTCTTCCTCCAGCCTACAAAATGATACAACTAGGAAAATAAATCCCTCCATCTGACTTTCATAATCTTGGAGGAAGAACAATTCTATCTTTTAGGAATTCATGATGGGAAAGAATGCAAGGCCATGCATTATAAAGTAGAGCAAGAAAACAAAATCAAATATTTGAACAGTTAATTTCATTCTGCCCCAAGCAATTATTCCATAAAATATATTGCTATAGAAGAGCATAAAATGTCAACGTTCTTCTGCAAAAAGTAGTGCAAAATGTCTATAAATAAGCCCATAACAACTAACAGGTCTCTTTATTAGCATTATTATTTTTGCTGTAGATATTTAAGTTTAAAGTGTACTGACTAGAAGATGCTGCCAAACAAAGAGAGGAGGTAGTGAGGAAGCTCATAAATGTACTCTTTTGTGCATTTTTTAGTAGGGAAAAGCTGCTCTTTAGTTTTAGAAAACAGTTGCCTTGGCGACTAACTCACCTTTGAAAGAGAACTATAAACATATAATGGCCTGTTTTGTGCCATTTCATCAGTTGGACTCTTCCCATTGGCTTTGTTATCAGGCTCCACATTGGATTCACTAACAAAAGCATATCCCTTTAGTACAGTAATCAGCATACGAGTGCAGGAAGAGATCAAGATTTTAATTAACTGTAGCATTACACAATTTAACTGATTTCATTTGCCAGTTCCTTGTACATTCACTTCTGCAAACTACCTAGTCCTACCTGCATCTGCAGATCACAGACTTCTCACCATCCAGTGCTTTCATCTGCTAGATACACCTGACCAAATGAATTTTTGCTCAGTAGCTTTTTAACTAGCCTTACACTAACGTACCAACAGACATCTTGTACTTGGGTGAGTCCCCTAGAAGTTCGGCAAGAGTCAATATTTCCCTAGACCTGAACCAGAAAAGGTGAGAGAGCCTCTAACTGTGCATCTTGAAGGTACTGTAACATGAGGCTAAAAGCACGAGTCATGGTTTTCTCTGAAAATTTAGTTGTCAGCTTTGACCAAATTAGTCACTAACACACACAATTTAAGACATGCTTTTGTGAAACAGGCAGAAAGACACACATTTAAAAACTTCCTCCCACCACCCCATCACTTATATTAGCTTGTAATTCTACTGCCTTCTATCAAAGCCCTCCTCATTCACAGTAAATATATAAAGTGACTTGAAATAGAAGAGAGTGGGGGTTTGTTTGTTTAAGTCTATGGGACAACACAGTTGAACCATCTTAACAAAAGGATGGAAAGGAAGGATACAGTGGGTGTTGTTGATTCTCCTGGAGACAGAAGACTGAAAGCAAGAGAACAGCTAGAGGAGCTGTTCTCCCCCCCAGCTTCCTACCTAGCATTTTCCATTAAATTAAGGTCTTTATACCTATGTGAGATTAAAAACAAAACCAAAAAAACCTTCATAAGCACAAAACCCAACAAAAAAAACCCCTATCATTTCCATCAATGTTTCTGTCCTTGGATGCTTCATTTCATCAAGCAAAATTGACCCTATCTGCCCAGACTTTTCCTTTTTTTAAGCCTTGAAATTATTTTACATCTAAACAAGAAAAAAAAAAAAAGGTCATTTTCTCAGTGCAAGAAACTCTAACAATAAAAAGGCTGGTCTGTTTGTATGATCAACCACAAAGCTTACAGTAACATGAAATCTTATCTTATTTCTCTAGCTCAGTCTAAAGAACCAATACAAAAGTATATCTGTTCTCAACTTTTACTTCTTATTTAATAAACCTTTAAGTTAATGCAAACAATTCCATTTAATTCCAAGTAGATTTCCTTTCAAAATACTTCAGGTTTTGTTTGGGTGGGTTTGTTTGGGTTTTTTTTCCCATTTCAAGAACAACTTTCACGTAAATAAGAAAGCAGATTTATAACCACATGAGCATCCAGAAGGGTAAAAAGCACCATTCGCAGTAAATTTTGGTGTTAAGGAGCAGAACAACTAGTGTTTTAAGGAGTTGCATGTAGTATTGTGATGGTCTTCTACTCTTGGCTACTAGATAGCACCAAGGACTAAGTTTTGAGGTACTTCTCAGACTTGAACCATCTTTCATTTTGGATTCCAGAACAACTATTCCAAACAAACTCATTAAAACCCCTTAGATTCTGGCAAAGCAAGTGTAAGTACATGCCATTCAGGTCTATAAAATCTCTAGAGTAGAACCAAATTAAAAGAAAACTGTGCAAGTAATTTAAAAGAAAAAGACTAATTTAACTCTCCCTCTTTCAAAAAGAAGTCCACAGCTTCAGCTGAAGTTAGGCATAACTGTAGTATCTGTAGTCTTCTGAAGAAAGATCTCTAATAACCAGGATTTAGAAGTACAGGACTAGATTCCATAAGAATAGCTACACATGCAGCACAGCTACATTGAGGTACTGCATCAGCTCTGTAACCTAGTCCACAAGTCATCAGAAACTCTGCAGAAGTTAACAAGTAAATGACTTAAAATGCTTCAGAACCCCAACCAAATCCCACTGTGTAGCTCAAAAAAAAAAAAAAAAAAAAAAAGCATTGCTGGAATTGATATGACAATACTTGAATGCAGCCATTACCCCATTCAGTATTTTGCAAAGTACAGTTCCCAGGGCTGCAATCCTAAACCAGACAGTGCTAAGTAGAAAGAGCATTGAAGGTATTCTATTAAAATGAGATTGCTCCAGTGGCCAGTCTTTAAAGCCTCCCACGTTTATATTAGACAAAATACAGCTAGCTCAATGTTTTAGAGATATTTAAATTTAAACCAGGATATGCCCGAACTACACCACTTGCTGAGGCAAAGTATTTCTTCTACAAGAGAGTGTATCAAGGCACTTAATCTTTGAAATCCTGATAATTGCTTATACATTTGCTAGATACTTCAGGACCTTTTAAAACTAAAAGCAAAATATAGGTACAAGAAATTCTGTACAGACCTACACTCCAAGATGATGACACAATGATTCACAAAGTTCCATTAAGCATGTTCTCTGCCCTGCTCACCCTATAAGGTCCTAAATAATGGATGTCGTATAAAACAGTCTAGATTAATAGCTTTTTCAGTAAAGAAATTATTTTATATCCATAGTTAGGTTGGGAACCAAGTGACAAAAGATATGTTATACGTCAGGAAGCATTCTCACCCCTTGCTTCAAGCCTAACACCTCATCTACACAGTGATGCAAGTGTTGCAGTTGACAGTGATTTCCTTAAAAAGCAGTCTATTAGCATGGATTCAATGATGCCTGCACATTATACTTTCCCCGTAAGTTTTACATAGCAGCTGTACCATTTAACCGTACAAGTTTAAAACAAAGAAAGCAAAAGCAATACAAAAGCTTCAAAGGCTTTGCTCATTTTCTGGTCATACTTTCAAAACCCTTTGAAGTTATCATGGCCTTTACCTATACCTTCCTGCAAAAAGAACTATATATCAGGTATAGCTTCCAAGGTAACTGTGGAATATCCTTGCTAACCTTTCATTGAGGCGCATTCACCAAGGAGCAGCTCTTACCTTACTCTCACTGACGTTCTTTGGGGACTTCAGATAACACAAGTCAGAAAGTTCCTTGGCAAAGGTAGCAGGGTACAGGACAACTCACAAGCTGGGAGCGGAGCTCTGCAGGGCCATGTTCTTCGTAGCTCCACAGGGGTAACGGGACCTGGGGCAAGAGGTCACCTACTGGTGGGACAAGTGGAACGACTACTGCTTTCACCAGACAAACCCCTTCTGCCAGCCAGCATGAAACAGAGTGCTAGATTTCACCACTACTGACCCCTGTGTTGAGTTACAGATTTCATCAAGAACTTCAATTTCATTAATGTTTTGTGCAACCAAACAGGACTCTCCCCAGTCTGCATAAATGCAGAAGAAAACAAAAACCTAGTTTTACCAGTTACACATGGAAGTGGTTACAACATCAGAAGATACACAAGAGGAACACATTACTGCAATCAAATCAAGCACGTATTAAGAAAATCATTGCCTATGGTAATGTTGTATCTTCAGCATCCACAACCTATGTCTAACAGCCTCTCCGTAGCTGAGAGCCCACCACAGCTTCCAAACCTTCCTGCAACTCTGAAGGAAGACCCAGGCGCAACAGCAGCTTGCTGCGACTCCATCACAGCAGACTGAAGCAGCGTGACTGAGGAACAATGGTTAATGCAGCTGTTCAGCAGTTGGCCCTTTTATCACTAGCCAGGGAACACTAAAAACACCACAACTGAGACCAGAGCATGAAGCATCTTTACTATAACACAAACAACCTGTCCTGGCAGGCATTAATCAGACCATACAAGTATAGAGAGCTGATTAGACTAACAATTCCTCTCTAAGGCTCCATGATTAAAGCAGAATGAAAATACATGTACAGTCAAAGACACACAAGAGGATACTGAATACAATGTAGGTGTCAGCCCTGTTAAGACTATATTTTGTAGCAGCCATAACAGCCAGTTATTGAGCTGCTTTTTAACACTGGGCAGTTGCGTGATACAAACGTAAGGCTTTAAAGCCCCCTAAGTATTTCATATGAGGCTTAAAGGAAACTGTATAGACCTCACATGTGTTATCAGTGAAGTCATATTCAAACGGATTTCCTGCCAATACACCCAAGAACAGCCTTGTTCTGAGAATGTAGTAAATACTATTTTCTGAAAGTAAAGCGATCTTCTGGTGTTCACCTCTATTAAATGGAGCTTCAACCAGCACTTGTTCCCTTTTCATCCAGTTGTCCCAGCTGAATTTCCCTAGAGATCTCTCTTATCTAGGAACTGTTAATTTGTGATTCTGAGAATTAATAAGTAGCAAAGCAAACATCAGCTCACAAGATGCTTTCAACCACTGTCTCCCATTTGGCAGATGTTAAAATGCATCTCAAATAGTGAAAACTTCACGAAACTGTTGGCTCGTGTAGCTCCAATTTTGTCTTACAATTTTTTCTGCTGCATCTCCCATAACTGTTAACATAGGCATAATAATAGAGCATTCTGTACAGATGGAGAATATTACCTTGGTATTATTTAGCACTATGTATTGTTCTGGTTTATTCTGCAGTGGAGAGAAAAGAAAAAAAAAAAAAAGAAATCACACTCTGGTCTATCGTTTCTTCTGGTTGATCCCATTTTCCTATTTGGTTCTTGTGCTCTAGCAGACTGTCCAAATGACAGAACAGCCAGAAGGAGGTGAAAAACCACAGTAGCCTTTAAGTTCCATAAGTGCATTTGCATATAATGTGATGATATTCTTGCCTCATCAAATTCAGGATGCATGCATACTTTTCTGGTGCTTCTACATGTTGTAATGGATGTAAATCTCATCCCATGGATAGAGCCTTTGTTCTTTTCTAGCTTCCTTCTGACAGTCTCCTGTTATATCTCTCTGACCTCTTCCAAAAACATTTATTCCAAAGCCTCGTTTCCCCACAGTTGGAGCTACTCTTATCCTGCACCGCTTTTCCTCTCTCTTGCATTAAGCACTCTTTCCCCTACACCAAATCTTTTTTAAAAATTTCTTTTTCTCAGCTCCTTTTAAAGTTTTCTCTCCTGCTGTTACTAGCCAAATGATAGACTTCTAAAATTCATTCACCACTGAATATCTTTAAATTACAATAACCTGTAATTTCTATTGTGTTGCGTTTCCCTTGTACCACTTAATTCCAGAATGTGTTCTGGGATACAGACAATGCATTAGGTAAGTGGAACTCAAAACAGCAAATGGCAAATATATGGTTTGGAATTTTGTGTTTGCATTGAAATATGTGTATGTGAGATATAGATAACGGATGTTGCGGTATTGTCATCTTCAACTAATACAATACTAGCAAAATGATAAGTACATGAACATGATTTTTTTAACATACGTAAGCCAATGAAATATCACTGTATAAAAGTCATTTTAGGTATTTTAGAAACTAGAATAAGTTTGCAAAACATGACATCTTTTCCTGGTTTTGTTATGATGCGGGAAATACACCATTTCACGGGGAGTAGAAATTAAATTAGCCTATCATGTAAAAGTTGTGCCTATTTCAAGTGTTTTTCTCTCACTGGCTTTGACTGTATAATCCTAGCAAAAATAATTATTTTCTTAAAAATGCCTGGTTTGTGCTTTAAACTATTGTAGGGCTGATTTTCAAATGGGGAGGACAGGTTTGTGACCAAATTATCTGTTTAAAAAGTTTCCTGATTGGCCTACAATTTAGAAAAAGCCCTGGCTCTTTTTCTGCTCTTAAATATAATTTCTTCTCAATTCAGAAGAAACAAATTATCAGAATGCAAGAGAATTGACGACATCAACATGTAAATTATATTAACTTTCAGGCAAGCGTAACCTGACTGAAAATGAAAATGGCAGGTTTTGTCTGCAGCTCTGCTCTGCAGACTTTGGGCATAGAAGTTTTTATCTGTCAAAATGTGCATGACAGAAGCTCAAAGAATCAACATCAAAATCACCTAAAATTTGGAGTAAACAGATGATCTATCTTTCTAGAGAAACACAAGTTTTTCAAGAAGACATTAACTTGTTCATGTTTATGTTGTTCCCATATACCTGAATATTTCTTCAGAAGTCCTCAGAATTTTGATGCAAGCTTCAAGTACATCCAAGTGGAAACTGTATTTGACCAGGAAGAAACTCAGTCTTACTGGACCTCAGCTAATCATCCAACACTGAGGATCAAGGTCTTCTTCCTATTAAATTCTTGAAATCTGTGTGTTTCTGCATGGTATTAAGTACAAGAAGCTCCCAGTGAGAAGCCTCAAGATCCTTTAGAATACACAGCTCGAATGTATCAGTGTAAGTTTAACTTAATTCACCTTATTGGCACATGAGAAAGTTTACACAGGATTTCAGAACTGTTCTCAAAAGATGAAATCCTACCTGGTTTTTCCTAGTAAATGGCATATATTAGTTGATCTTGTTTATTTTAGATTAACCTAATCAAACCAATCCATGTGAAAGAAAACCATCACTAGCTGTCTTATTTCATCTTGGTCATAAATTCAATACCTGGAGCAGGTTCTCAACAGTAAATTCAATGGACTCAAAGCAGTTCCACATGCAAAGAACTATGTCAATGGACATTTTCTAAAATGTTTTTCTTAGGAGGGACACAGTGATCACCTATAAAGGCTAGGATTTTATCAGTGGTCCAATGAATGCCATATTTAAGGCCAATTAACAGAAAAAAATGTTTCTTAGTACACATTTTAAATAAAACAGTTTTGCAAATGATAAATCATCTTCTGTCCTATACAGACTACATCATGCCTACATGAATTTTAAATTTGCAAAATAAGTGCAGTGCATGTAGATACATAAGTATTCTATGGTTTGCTAAAACTAACTGAAAAGAACCTAGCCTAAACTTCTATTTGAAAATGTGATATATTGCAGCACATCTGAAAGACCTTTAATGATTCTAGCATAACTGTGCTTTTACCATGTCCTATCAAGCAACCAAGAAGCAACAAAAACATACTTCAAAACTTCAAGCTTAACTCTTGCAAATGGAGGTGGAGATGCACTCCAACACATTTATGTAAATACAGCATCACTAATGCTATGAGTAAGTGGGAAAAAATGCAAAGGAAATCTATTTTGGTATATAGATTTAGAACTAAAAATCATTTGTGTTTTAAAATCATGTCAGTGAGGTCGGCTGTGCCATTGATTTTTTTAGCAGAAGTCTCCATTTAATTCAACAGGGGAGTTCTGCTTGAAAGTAAAAGGCTACAGCATGCCTGCTGTATTTAGGGCCAGCTGATGTAAATCAGAACAACACTGACATATCCTGATTTACTTCAGCTAAAATTTGGCTTTTAAAAGCTGATGGAAGTCATTTGTATGTGCTACAGAAGTATAATGTAGAACAGAAACAAATTCTGAGATTGCATTATTCAAATGTCAGCTGGTAAACCGTTGCTGTAGAAGAGAATTTGCTTCTAAGCTAAATTAACAACAAATGGAAGTTGCCTTTTCAAAAATCTTTACATAAAGCTGCCACTGTGGTTGCTTGCTTACATGTTGATTTTATCTGACATGATTTTACCAGTCTGTTTGTGATCAGAACTGCAGAGGAACATATGTTCAGTTTCCTATTTCAACTTTATCTGCTGTTAATACAGTGATGTAAAAAAATTATGATTCAAGCACCTTTAACAGAATTTAACTGAAGCAGAATAAACTAGGCTTAATTTAGATCTTGCACTGTAGTTAAATCCCGCAACGGACATTTTCCCATTACATTCAGTTTATCCTGAAGAGGTTCTGTCCCACACAGACTCCACTTTAGCTTTCTGCTTGTATGACCATTTTACTTCCAGGAAGATATTGATAAAATGAAGTAGTCAGCGAGGAGCAAAAGAATGAGTAAAGGATTGCAAGGCATGCCTTGTAATGACAGACTCAAGAAGAGCAATCAGTTTAGCTAATAGAGTTTGCCAGAGAAATGTTTACAGGTTAACTTGATCACAAGCTGTAAGCAAGCAATACAGGGAGTACAATGGACACTCCACTTTCCTTTAGAAGACAAAATAAAGGAAGATGCTATGTGCAAAGGTTGAAATTTAATTGCTTCTCAGGTCTCCAATACTGGTAATATTTTTTTAATTATTTTTTTTCTCTTAACAGAAATGCTTAGGGTCAAACGAGGACCAGTTCAGGGAAATCGCCCGATCTGTGAATACTGGGGGTAAAGGTAAGTGATCTTAGGAGTCCTCTATGGATATGCAATTTTTGAGTTTCCTCCAGAGTAAGATGTTAATTAGTAAAAAACAGAAACATGTTTGTTGACCTCACAATGTAATGAAAGACATTAACTTCTAATTATAAATTAGAAATACTAATCTCATTAAAACATGAGAGGTAAGCAGAGTTCCACACACACACACACAAAAAAAAAAAAAATCTATTTCCTTCACCTTAATGCTTATTTAAACAAAGGCAAAAGTGCTTTTATCAATATACATTTTATTTTAAAACACAACAAAACATGAAGTTTAAGATTAACCCAAACCTGAAATTTCCACTTTAACATAATTTTATCTTATTTTTCCAAGGAGTATGTCGATGTAACAAGAGAATTTGCCCTCCCCAGGCAAAATGTAAAATAGGAATTAAATGGCTCGTCAAGAACTATAACAGCAATGTTGGTCCATTTGATAAAAGTTTGGTAAGAACTCTCTCATGTGAAAAAGCACTTTAAAATGAACCTTCACAAAAACTTCCTAGCATCACGTTCCACAGTTTATTGCAGTCCCAGCGCCCCCCAATAATATTTCACCGAGTCTTCACTGAAATCTCAAATATAGTAGCCAGATACTTATTCTCTGATCACCATTCAAACTCACCATACATAAACCCCTACCACTTCACTGCAACAAGAATGAACATTATTTCTTAGCAGGGTTTGATAAACTGAACAGTTGAGTACCATGGTCTTGGAAAATGAATGGTTTCTACTTTGAAGCGAAAAAGACTTTGATAGATTGATCAAGACAAAAACCTTTAATCTCTAACCAAGAATCTAATTCCTTGCATGAGTCTACTAGTCAAGCTCACCCATTTTTATGACATTCAGCAATAGCTGTCTTGTTTTTTACATTGCAGGGGGAGTACAACAGACATTCATCTTCAGCAACTCACAGAAGTTCAGGGCATCTCAAACGACAGAAGGTGAAGCACAAAACCAGTTGTAAGTTTACTGCTACAGTAAAGATGTGAATCTCACTGGAATTAAATATCTGCTACTAAACTACCTAATGAGTGTTCTGATTTCATAGCTTAATGGAATTTTCAGGTTGGTTGTAAAGAAAGGTACAGGGTAAGCTTCTTGCCAAGAACTCACCTTTGCTTCAGAGTGAAGGCAGTGGCAGAAACAACTAATTTCAATCAGGGTAAAAAAACATGATGGTATTTTCAAAATCATACTAACACTCTCAGCAAAAGCTTGTATCATAATCCACTTTAAGTCACAAGATTCTGTATATTAAAGCTAAGATACAGAGAAAAAAAGAAATGTGTTTATTATCTACAGCAATTTTAACATACTTGATATACTTACATTCATCTTCTAAAAGTGCATTTTCCAAACTTAAGTTATGCTATACTTTGACTTAGCATTTTCTGTCTCAATAAATAAAGTAGGGGTACGTATTTAGTAAGCACAATCCATGCTGCCCAGAAACATGCAAGATACCTTCTTATGTACTGTTGAATTACACAAGGACAACAACAATTCTGCCAGAGACTCATTGGTCTTCAAAAAAATTCCCATATTGAAAAGGTCAACATCTTACAGAAAATTATATATAACCCAAGTAAGTGCCTAATCCATATGAGTTTTTAATATCACAATCAACTCAATTACAGCAGATGACTTCATAGCCACATGAGAAAAGAACTTGGGTACAAATGGAAATCCAACTTAATAAAGTATATAGGCAGGGCTTTTTCCTTTTGTTTTTAAAGGCAGTCAATATATGTGAAAGGAAAATTGAATTCAGAATTAATATTAGCATTATTTTGGAAAATTAATTATATTAGAAAAATATTGTAATTTTCTACTTCTCCGGGGAAACCTCACAACTGTCCCAACAGCTTTTTACGACACTTTTTAAATGCATTCTGTGACATTACAACACACAGTTTGAAAGAGATAGTGGAGTCTTTTCTAGGCTAAACAGTTTTACAGTATATTATACAACAATTAGAACTGATTGGCAGTTAATTATGTAGTGTTACTGATTGATTATTGATTCACCATTGGGAGATTGCACATCTCTCTTATTTTAATGTTACATTTCACCCTTGAACAAGGTTATCAGCACTACCTAATCTCATATCTCAGACACAAAAATAGATTTTAATTAAAATTAACTAGTCAATAAAATGTTATATTGAAAAAATTCAACAGCAGCACATCCCTGCTTCTTTTATATTCTTATTCAGAGGTGATTCGGATATCTATTGAGATAACAGATTTTTCTGAGCTTCTGAATCAGAGAGAAAGATAAAAATCAAGTGGAAAAAAAGCAATTAACACTATTCATGGTTTTGCTATTTTATTCGATTTTGTCCATCTATTACCATGACTTTGCTGTATCCAGCATCTAGAGTTCTTTAACAGGATATTTACCCACATGCATAATTTAAAACTTATTGACAAAAAGTCCAAACAATTGGTGAATAGGGACTTGGACTTTAAATTAATCTGGGAAGGGATCAAATCTGCTTCTACTTTTATTTGGAACACAAAGCGTGGTCTTTGCTTCGGTATATCTACATTATTGTCATGTAAATAATAAGTATTGATTGTCTGAACAGAGGCCGCAGAAACACAAATACATACACAGTTAAGTGAAAATGATAATGTTGTTCTTGAACCATTCCACTAAAACCATGATCCCTTGCTATTTATCTAGCTAAGTAGATAAAGGGTAACACAATTTAAGGTGAGCTAATTATCTCCTGTGCATTCATGGCATATCAGATGCACAATATGCATCTTTAGTCACCCTAAAATTACTTTATTTATTGAGAACAACAATTATAGCATTAAACCAAATTATATCCAAGAAGTGTTCTTTCCACTAGGGTGATGTACAAGTGACACTGGTAGCTAGATGCCCTCTCCCATTCCTTCTGTGCTATGTATAACAAAATCCAGTTTTCAGAGCTGAGCATAAGGACCAAATGCCACTTGGTTTGGAGGTGGTGTTGATGAGGAGATATGGGGAAAAGCTACAAAAGGTAATACCCTTCCCTTAGGAAAAGGCTATGCAATTTTAAACCTATCATCAAATTTGCATCACTTAAAAAAAAAAAAAAAAAAAAAAAAAAAAAGAGAGGAAAAGGAACATCTTGCCCTTACATAAAAGGCTGATTTCCTCTGTCAGAGCATGGTCACCTGATAATAGCCAATTTGTTCAGGACTTTCTTACGGAGGATCCTGCAAGTAAATACTGAACTATTGCACCTTATTTCTGCATATGTAACAAGTGTAATTATCAAATATTCATTTAAATAAATTAGAAAACAAAAACCCTTCTTTCTCATTAGGAAATTCCTCATAAATGGAGGAAAAATGATAACAAATCGTTTTAACCAAATTATCCTCCAGCATAAAATGAACTAGCTCTATTGTTGCAACTAAAAAGTTCTCAGAGTATAAACCTGTCAGAAATGAGGGATATGTCTTAGACTCATTGAAGTATCATGTGCTACTTGCAAAAATGATATTTAGCAAGTGAAGTGCTAGATTTGAACCTGGACCTCTAAGAGGCTATCAAGCATTATTTGCCCAATTTAATAGAATGCTCAAATCCACATATTATGTAAGTACCCTAATAATCCTTCTGAAGTCAAAGGATCTATCCATGCATTGAATATTTAACATCAAGCGAGGCACTCAAGTACATATTTAACATTAAATTCATGGGTCCTCACAGAATCTCATTAGCTCAGTTATTTAGGTAAATTGAATGGTGGTTTAAGCACTCATTCCAAGCCAAGTATCCAGCCTTCCAATTTTATTGTCCCAATCTTTTACAGACACTAATTTATGAAAACAGATGTAAAATTATGCTTGGTTTGGCTTGTTGTGCATACTATCATCGTTAGTTGACTCTTCAAACAATATAATGTTTTCTCTTATTTAAAAAGTAGTACTTCTGGCATGTCATGATTCCACTCACTTTTACTTACTCGATTACAAACCCTACTTCCTTTGCAATTTTCCATTGGATTTCATCATCTACTCACAATAATAAACAATATTAACTAGGTCATCATCATATACTGCTTTAAAATCGTGCATTCTTTAGGATCACTACAGTTAGTTAAAAAATTATTTCAAGACTGACTTTGGCAAAAAAAGGGTGGATGCTAGATCAAATGAAATTTGACACAAGTCAAAATAATACCGATCCTATGTGTGGAGGCCACTAATCACTTTCTCTTAATGATATATCCTAAGATCACTTTTTAGTAATTCTTTTTCTCTCTCCGCTCTTTCAAAATAAAATCTACATTTTGATTAAAAAAAAATTGCCTTCACTCTTCCTCAAAGTTTTCCACGCCTTTGATCTTTGAAGAGCCCCGAAATAATGATTTGTCTAGAAATACTTCTTCCCCAAGGATAGAGTGTAAATATATTTTTCTGACTATAATATATTCAATAACACAAATAAAAGTAAAAAATAGATGTAACTTCTGTACATGTCATTTTTGAAAGTTTAACACCTAAGACCCAAAATATGCATCCTTAATCCAAGATGAAAGAGCAATTGCTATCAAGAGAAAGACAACAATTTACCAAACAATTACTTGACAATAGTATCTGAAACGTTGCAGTAAGGGCCTGACTGAAAAACCTCTGAAGTCAAAGGGAATATCTTCCATTATTCCAAGCAGAATTTGGGCTAGGTTTTTGCTTTGTTTTCCAAAGAATCCTGCTTAGGCGTGACTTGTAATGATGAACAACACGTACAAATAAAATACTCTCATAATACAGCTGCTCAGTGTGTTTGGGGTTGCAGGGAATAGCGTCCTGACTTCAACCAACATAGGGGCAAAACACACACACCACAACATGGCAAAGGGAGAGATTATATGCATTTAGGCAATAGTTACAGCACTATCACACTCTTGACGCAGGAAGACAGCAATCATGCTTTTTATAGCTCTGACATGGTGGCATCTGGAATATTGCACTCCCCTGCACAAAAATATTGACAAGTCACTGAAGTGAAATACAAATAATCAAGGGGCTAGAAATATCGATCCAAGGTAATGATTGAGAGCGCCAAACATACCAAGCATGGCTAAGAGAAAACAAAAGGTGGGATCTGATAACTCTGTAACAAACATTAGAAAAGGGCAGCTTTCAGAAGGAGAAAAGAATTGTTTAAAAAAGAAAGAAATTATTTAAAAGAGAAAGAAGTATTTAGGGTCTTTCACAGCAGAAAGAGCAGCAGTAATGGGGAAAAAAGTGGGGTGGCACCCTCATCTCATTCCTTTCAAAGACAGATGTACTCCTCTGATTAGCAGAAGTTTGTGCACAGAGAACGCAGGGGAAAACTCATGGTAGCTAACAAATAACTGACTCAGAACTGACTGAGCCATGCACAGAGCTGCCCTGTGGCTTTTCCCTTGTTTGCAAAAACCACTTGACTTTGTAATCAGACTGAAAACTCTTCTAGGCAGGGCACGGCATAGTGGAGTTTATCTTAACTGATGTTCTGGTTATAAATAATGCACTGAGCTAGTTAACAACAAACTTAACTGGCTGGAAAGCTTTAGGCTGGCAGCATGTAACTGCAGCGGAGTTTCAGCTGTATACAAGTACAAACTCCAACAGAGCAGAGCTGTAACATTAGGGATCTAGCATGGAGAAAGTCTAATTTGGAGACTTTTTGAAATCTATATGAACATCTGTTTTATTACTGTACTAGCAATCTGTAAACCCTCCAGTTGTGCAAACTCCCTTGCAGCAAGAACATTAGTGGAAGAAAAGCAATAACAAAAAGAGTTCACCAAATAGCCTTCTTCAAGGAAACCAATGTGCTTCTTCGTATTTCTAAACTAGGAATGGAGTATAAGTTATGAAATCATGGCAATATTAAATAGTATGAAGTAAATTCTCCAGTATTCATCTAAGATATACATTTTAAGTTACTAAAAAAAAGGTTAGTATGAACTGAACGTGAGCAATGCTAATACAATAAACACCACTAGAATCACAACACAGAAAATTGCTGTTTTCCTGTTGCACTCCAAAACTTCGTTGTGTTGCTGTGAATATCCACTTATTTCCAAGCTTGTTTTTAGCTACATATAGTGACAGATGGGCTTTAGGTCTGAGTTCTGGGAGTTAAGTTAGGGAAAGAACTTGTCAGATAGAACATTTACACTTTTTCTAGATTCTGAAATATTTCAGAACTTGTTTCTTTTCAAATCATAAGAATAAAGTATGACCAAAGAACTCCTGGAACTCAGGGGGGGAAAAAGTATTTTAAAAATATATTTATAAAAACTCAAATTCCTTGAATTTGACAGAAATTTGGTGCTCTGGATGTCACAAGACCAAGTCATAGGTCTACTTAAAAAAAAAACTATGAAGATTGCAAATTCCACATGGACAAGAAAACATCATCCATGTAGGTTGTTCATTGTCCAAAGAGAATAATTTTCAAATAGATCAAAAATGGAACTGTGAGTTTTTAGGTTGAGTCGAGGTTAAGTGACTGAGAACAATGAAAACCCAATGTCACAGCTCCAGGTGAGACATAGACCATTCTTGTTTGAGATTCATCCTCCTGCTTAATCTGATGCTGGGGCGTGGTGTGTGTGTGTGTGTGTGTGTGGAATCAGAGTAAAGCAGAAACTTCAGTCAATATACAGATTTTGCCTTTGAGGTGACTAATCCTGATTTAAAGCAATACAAATGATAATCCCATATGTCCTTCATACGCTACCCAAATCCTTGCAGGCCTCCTGGGACACATGAACCTACTCAAAAGCCCTACAGGCATATATCAAGTTTATTTGTGCCCTCAATAAGGAAATGAAAAAAATAGAAAACAGTAAGACCTATAAATCCTCTATATCCCCTCAAAATTAGCCCTGTATTTCCACAAGACCCACTAAATAGCTTGAGTATACTAGCATAATTCACCTCACTAACACTTATTTACATAAAATCCAGCTCACGTTATGTTTTTAGTGTAATGATTGAATACAGAAAGGGGGGGGGAATAATCCTTCCAATCCAGACAAGCGCTTTCCGCAACCTGAACATGGTCTTCAGCCAAGGCAAAGAATAAAGGGCCCAAATGAACAGAAAGCGTCCAACCTTGACTTCTCAGCCACGTGCTATTCTCATAGGCTTGGTGTGTTTCCTATTACGAGCTCCATATATTACCTGTAATACATAAACCCTATGTACTTCATCTTGAAAGCTTATTTTCTTGAAGTATGAGGTTTAGTTCTAAAAAAGGACTGTGTTTAATTGTATGACAATGGAAGGATTTGAAGCAAAGCTCTGAATAATGGAACTTTATCCTCCTGCAAACAAGAGAGCTGACACAATGTATTCAATATTATAAATCCTGCTGTGCTGCCCAAGTTATAATACGGCATTCTTAGAGGAGAGCCTAATGATGGGGGAAAATACAACATTTTTTTTCCTTACATGAATTCATAAATTTTCTCAGAATCACATCCAAACAGAAAGGTACTACCTGCAGGAAAATAAATTAACATAAAGCTGTTATGTTGGTTTGGGGTTTTTTTTTGTAACCTGTTACAGATTACGCCTTCTTCCTGAATACTGCATTAAATGTAGGTATTACAGCAGAGCTTTTAACCCAAGCAGTCTGAAATGTATGGAAAACAACTTTGGTGAAAGAGATTTGTGTCAGCCTCCTATCGAATTTGTTGAAAAACCTCAGAATAAGTTCATATCTGGTTAACTCTGAGGTCTACAAAGAGATAATGTTACTTCTGTTGTGCAGTTTTGAGGATTAAGATGTATTTGCCAGGAATAACCCCAGAGCATTAGGAAAACATCCCTTTCTAGACACGAGGGGGGGGGGTTTACCAGGGTGAGGAAGGATTGTACAAAGGCCTTTGGACACCAAACAGTGGAAAAACTGAGCAAAGAGCAAGTGCTCCAGAGCAACAGAAAATGAACTTTTTCCCCATTATTTTTACTTTGTAGTACACAGACTTTCCCCTTTTTTTGGTCATCCAGTAGAAAAGAAACACAAGGATTTGCAATATATTCCATATTCACTAGATACAGGAATATTCCTAAGTCCCTCAACTTAATTTTTCAGTTTAATTATGCACAAAAGATGTTTATTGACTAATATACTTCTCTGTTACGAGCAATTAATTAATGTGAATATTCCAGCTAGGGCTCAGCATGCACAAAAACATAACTGTGCATTGACATGCAAAGAAAATAAATATTTCAGGTAGCTCCATGTGGAAGCTAAAGCTAACTTTGGCTTTATCTTATATTATTATTGTTAGGCCATATAATTGAATGACCAACATTTTGTTTCCAGCAAAAACAAAATTCCTGAGAACATGAGGCTTTCAAAACCATGGTCTACATGTTGCACAGCAATCCTCCATTCGTCACTGAAAGCTACACAGAAAGATATCTTATGCAGTGGCAGGTGTCGGATACTGTATACTGAGATAACGAGTACTACTTTAACAGGCTCAACACTCTGTATTGGGGAAAAAATGTGAGGACTGTTATTGCTTCTGTGAGATCTAATAAGCATATTATCCTTTGCTCTAATAATAGTAATAAATTAAATCCTGGTTAGATAATGAATTGCTTCCTTCTAGGTCTAAGGGATAAATCATACTTGATCACAACATTTCCAATGCCATAGATACTTACATCCAAGCTTCCATGGGTCAAAAGACTGAAGGCTGCAGAATTGCACATAGCTGGATTACTTGTTTCGTGGTAAGGAATTTGCTTTTTGTTCATGCCCTCATTTAAAAACACCTACTCTGACCCATAATAGAGATTTTAGTGGTTAATTCTGGCTTAGGAAGAGCTAAACCTTTCACACTCAACCAAAGCTAAAAATAGATCCCTCGCAAGCTGGGTTTATTGGAAGTTAATTCTGAACTCAGCACGTATTGAAATGCTCTCTCCAAAAAGGCCATCTGTTCCCTTTGGCTTCATTGGAGCTGCCCAAACACTAAGCCATGTGGGATGTGGCCCGTGGTCAGCGAGGTTAGACTTGCTGCCAAATTACAGTAAGAAACTTTTACAAAGTCCAACGCTGACAGACATAGGAAATCCCTTTTCATTTAGTGATCTTCCAAACAAGTTTGGGGACAGCTCAAATTTGAAGTAATAACTATGAAAACAATAACTTGCACTTTTTTAGTGCATCTTTTCAGAGATGAATGTCTGCAAGACGTCACATTAAGGGAACTGTGACACAAAGCACCAGCGTTATTCTTGTTACCCAATTCTGAGCTGTCTAT
Source organism: Haliaeetus leucocephalus (assembly GCF_000737465.1). Classification (NCBI taxonomy): domain Eukaryota; kingdom Metazoa; phylum Chordata; class Aves; order Accipitriformes; family Accipitridae; genus Haliaeetus; species Haliaeetus leucocephalus. The sequence continues at coordinate 4,898,696 of NW_010973104.1, forward strand.
TCTTCACTTTACAGACTTTACCTGGACTTTTGCCATTTTTTTTCAAGGGGAACAGGATTAGAGTCTTAGAAACACAATTACTAATGAAAACCTGTGTAAGAATTATCCAAGACCTCTAAAATGAGAGGTCAAGCACCACGGTCATAAGCCAGCACAACGCCACCACTTTATAACAGCTAGGGATATGCCTTACAAAACAGGTGTTTTAGTAGGGATTCGGGGGTGGGGGGGCTGCAGAATGTGAAATGAGTTCATCGCTATGAAAAGGAAACAATAATTAAAGCAGTGACTAATTCTGTCCTGAACCTTTGTATGGGCAGAAATAAAAATACTGAATAAAAAGCAAGAAATATTTTAAGAAAACATTCTAATCCTGATTCTTTTGAGACACATAGCCTTAAAATAGTATTTCTGCAGCAGTGACAAAAATAATTTTCAATAATTATTAAAAAGTCATGATTCTGAATAATTTGCTAGGGCAGATTAACAGAAGAGTGTAACTTCATAAATACTGGTAGAGTTTGCATCCCAGAGCAATATGTTTCACTTATACCCTCTGAACACAATCAGGGGTTTTTCTTCTACCAGCTGGTGTGTACAGCTTCTCTATGAAAAAGGACTGGAATAGGGTGGTAAATATTGCATGTTTGAGGTATTTTGCAATAGACACATTAACATTTTATTAGTTCCATGACACATCGGACTATCAGCTTAATTCTATAATTATATGGTTTAAAACACATGGGTAAACAAAAGCTACAATCATTTAACAAATACATACCATGTTATTATTCCGAAACACCAAGTCTAACGTGCATTTGACTCCTAAACGAAAAACCTTTTATCAATTATATTAGGTATTAAAGTAAGCAGCAGCATCAGGAGTATCAAAGGATTTAATTAAACCATAACCAGTTCGATAAACTGTTTTTTACACTATCACAAAGCATTCTTGTCTGATAAATTTAACTTTGACATTTGAGATAAATGCAGAGATAAAAAAATGGAGACCCCATTTTGTATAAAACCACCTTTTACCTAATTTCACTTCATGAACTGATACGGGAGACAAAAAAAGCACCCATCTATCATGTACTTCTTTAGAATGGTGTCTAATTTGGAGATCTGGAATTGAATGTCTGTGGACAGACACTTGGGAAATGTTGCCAGTGAGAGATAAGGAAGTAGGGTATACTTTACAAACGAGTTTGTGAGGAGCTGTGAGGGGAACTTCTGAAGCACAGATGTAATAAAGGTGAAGGCCCCAGTGGAGTACATCTCAAACAGCCACGTTCCATATGCTAATCTTGTTGTAAAGAATTGCTCTAATTAAAAAAATAAATTAAAAAATAGACAAAACCCAGAATTCTAAAGTTCAAAACATGTTTCCTTGTCATTAGATATAGTCCATTGAGAAATACTGAATGCTTCTGTAGCATGTTCAAGAAGAAAGCCCTCAATAACTAAATTATGCTCTGAAGAAGCCTTGTAAGCATGTCTGTCTCAAAGAGATCAATCCCACAAAATCTACTGCTTTATGGACCTGAAGTAGAAGAGTTTTCTAGCATCAAAAGCTTTTCTTCCTGAAGTTTTCCAGTTTTGTCTCAGCTTTCTCATTTCTAGTGGACAAGAGATGGTGATAGATAGTAGGGAGCAGCATAAGAAAAACACCACATTACCTGGCAGCTGTAAACAGTTGAATCAGGAGCTGCCTTTATATTTATCTTCATATTGCATCCAGCACACAGAAGCGTTAGCCTATTTCTATGTATTACCATATACTACACCAAATCATAATCTAGGTCACTAGGGTATAATAAATACAGATGGTACAAGAGATGGATAAACTTTTGTGATTAGTCAGCTCTTTACAAAGGTAATGAAGGTAACTGAGCTGAAAACAACTGTTTCTAGATCTACTTGAGCAGGAATCTTGCTCCCTCTGCTTCAGAGCTCAAGACTGACTTGTAAAGCCAGAAGCTTATCTGTTTCTTCTAATTATATCAATTATTATAATATACTTCTACCTGAAAATGCCATCCTACTAATATTCCAAAAGCACCATGGCTATAAAATAATATTTGTCATAAAACTTCTGAAAGATACGTAACCAATATGATTTAATGGAAGCAGGACTCAGATTAAATTAGAACATTTGTATGTAAAAGCAAGTATTTCTGTAAGATCTGGCTTTAAACATCCATATACCTTTCAGAACTATTTTGAACTGATAACACAGTCACAACTTTTGTGACCAGAAGGTGGTCAAAAGTGCGCAATGCTTTGAGAATACTCCCCACTAATGGAGATAGTTGCATGAACTGGGTTTGTTTACGTGGATTAATAAAACGTTGCAAATTTAACATGGAAACTTAGCTTGGTAGCATAATGTTGTGCCTCATTACAGCAAAGCTCGCTTTGTCCCGGTATCTATCATTTAAATTCTGAAGTATTAACACTGATGCTGCATCAAAAATAAAATCAAACCCTATCAAATCTAGCTTCTTTCACATTAACCACTTCTAAAAGAATATCTGATTACATTAAAAAAATCCCACATTTTAAACTTCAGTTGTTCTATTGTAGCAGGTTTGAAACATTTATAAACTCAGCCTGTGTGTGTTCTAATCCCAGTGGCTGGCATAACAACGGCCTGAGGATCTTAGGCTGTCAGGAACAACAAATTGCCAACAAGAAACACATCCTGTAAAACACTGCCTGGGTAGTTTATTTAAATTTGAATCTGTATCTCTGTTGTTGGCACATAGCATTAGTCATGACTTAAACCATTAGTAACAGAACGCTCTCTCCCACCTAACACACAATGCAATAACAAATGCGACTACCATATCAGCAGGGAGCAGGCTTTTTATCAGTTTATTTTAAAATGCTAGTTATTTGTAAAAATAAAATAAAATCACAAAACCCAAATAGAGTGTGTAGCAGTTTTCAACTGGTTATCTAGCTCACAGAGCAACTACAGAAATCAGAGTATTAAGGGTTGTGGTGTGCCTGTTGCATTGATTTTCATGCCAGCATACTTGGCATGGTGCAAGAGCATCAGTACATGATAAACTACAATGTATTTCATAATGGGATGGTTTGCATTAAAAAGGGAAAACAATGGAGGCTTGCTGGGTGTAGGCCATGGCATGCAATTTTTACTGTCTTGGGGGCAGCATGATTTATTGTACGCTAGCAGACACCAGTTTATATCTAGCTCTACCAGCTGTGTTTAATAACCTTAACTCTCCCTTTTGCCAAGAAAAAAGCACCCACAAGCCAGTGGTACAGTCAGCAGGGGATTACTGTGTTCATACCTATGAGAAACCGATGCAACCCAGCTTGAAACGCTAGGAGAATCCACTCTCCTAATATGACTTGAATAAACAACCAAAAAAAAAAAAGCACGAAAATGAAGACATTTTCCACTCAATTCAGGCTTATAAAAAACCTCCAATAAGGACTGAGTCAGCTTACGGTCACTCCACAGTCAGTGGATGGATGGGTCACCCCCAGAAATGGTGACTATGCAGATCTCAGGAAGGTTAAAATCACCCTCTGATGGTACCCGTCTTCTCTCCATTGATAACACAGTCACTTACTACTATCGTGGTACATCTCACTTTTGTATCTCTAAGTGTTAGAGAAAGGTGGGATGAATCTATGCATCTGTACACTTATTTTGTTCGCTCTTTATTTCCCCAGTGCCAATGGCTAAAGTCTAGCCATGCTTCCAGGTGCAGAAATTAAGCAGAGAAAGAACTAGCAGCGCCTGGGAAGCTTAGGTCTCAACTAGAAGACATTTAGCAGACTTCTAAAAAGATATAACTTCTCATGATTTATCACAATTTTAGTGACTGTGATGTAATATCTTACAAAAGGATACAACATAACATCTGGCAAGGTAGCCTACCACAAACAGTAGGGCTAATCATAAAAGAGCATTAATATGAAACTATGGCAAGCTGCAACATAGAGTGGGATTTAAACCACAACTTTCAATTTCATCAAAGGCTGAACATAAACTGCATTTTTAACATCTCTTGCTCCTTTTAAGCAAGTACTCCAGAGTCTGGTGCTTGGGCAGTAACAAGACAACCAACTGATTTGAGGATTCATAACAATTCTCCATTCAGAATGTCATGACCACCTATGTTCATGGATGTCACAAAAATAAATTCTTCAAAGAAAACTTGTTACTCTTCCATCCAAAGAGAAAGCTAAAATTTACAGAAGTTTGAGTTTATATTTTTCCTCCTTTCACTCAGTCGTTTTCCTGCATTTGGAATGCATTTCTCCTAATCCAATTACCTCCATCTCTGGCTTACAAAACGGCTAACCACAGTATACATGCTTCTTTGACACTGTAGGCTTGCATGTTTGTCAGGTTTTTTTACCATCCCTGAACAAAACTACTTAGCTCACATAAACTCCTTCTCCCTTTCTCTCCCTCAGAGTCCAGTTTTGGTTTAATGTTCTCTTTTGAACCAGGCCTTAGCCTTGCAAAAAGCAAACCCTTGTAGCCCGAGTGCAACCATGAATACGGCTCTTCTACAATAAATAGTTTCTCTGCTCTTTTCTCAAGGATTCCAGCTGTCACGCTTTTGTCTCTTCTGCTTACATCTTTCAATAAACACCTTTGATTTAGAAAAATCCACTCAGAAAAGATAATAACATACCAGAAAAACTAAAAGGCATAATACTGTACAAATCATTCACGAGGATAGAATTTGTCCAGTTGTTTGTGAGCAGTTTGGTTATTGCGTGGAGATTCATTAAGTTTTACCTATACTCAAATGTTTACAAGCAAAACAAATTAAAATAAAGACAGAATTAAGATATTAAAACTTTAATTATTTGGGACTGAGAAAAGCAGATATTTGAAGCTTAAAGTATTTTATAAATTAAGAGTTGATAAAGAATAACAATTTTCCCCTAAAGTGCAATAGTCTGTTGAAAGATAACAAGCAAAGGAGAATTAGAAAACAAATAACAAATAAATTGATCACAGCAGACCTGTTAATTTGGAATGGACTCAAATACATAGATAAATACACATTTATTTTCAGTCTGAATTTTCTTTTAAGTGTCCTGAGACTTTTATTAATCACTCTGCAGGAAATATATATGTCCCCTAAGGTCTTTCATGTACTTCCTACTATGTTTATTAGAGAATAATTACCAGCTGCCTTTTACTGGCTTACATTTGCAGCTTTAAAGAAACTTACACTTTCATATAATATCCAAATGAAAACTGCAACTGTGTCTTCCAAAAGCAGTTGTTATAATTGCTTCAGAAACCTTGATCAATTTAAAATATGTAGCTCTGCTTTGAACTAGTAAGAGTCAGGCTAAGCAGAAATATTAAAAGTGTGGTTCAAATATCCAGTAAAGGTGACAGGCAGAGAAACCAGAAAAAAAAATGCAAAAAGTAAAATCTTTAACTCCATGAAAATAGGATTAAAGAATGAATCTTAAAATAAACATAAAAAGAAAAGACATTAAGCTCCTAATCCAACACAAGTGAGCTGAAAAACATGTTGTACTACGTTCGTAATCATCTGTTTTGACAAAAACGTACTGTGGTGACTGTTTAATATGCACAGTGCATATTCAAATCCTTTTTGCAAATAAAAAAGTAAATCTGTGAATATAATTGCCTTAAGTATACACTGGAAACAACAATTAAGGATAAAAAAAACAAACAAGGTAGGAATCACTGTTAAAACAAAGATACACCAATCTGAAACTTACGAGCTTGGTTCTCAACTTTAAAATTTTTCCAGATCAGTTCTGCTAGCCCCCGCCTTAAATATTTTATAAATACCTATCCTGCAAAGGTCTGTATGCATCACATACTGTTTAATGAACCTTCATATTCTTTATGTATCATTGCAGGCTGAACACTTTCCTCCAGAAAGCTGACTACTCCCCTCTGGTACTCTGAAATATAGGACATTTCCCATTTAAGTCTCAGAAGTTTTCCAACTTTGCTTACCCCAGAGAATCACTTGGGCTTTTTTAATAACCATGCTTTATCTATGCACTGGCCTTGGAATGATTTTGCCATGCATTCCTAAGAGATCATGTTTCTCAAGCCGAATAATTCTGCATACAAGTGCTGCTGGGCTCTCTCTGCAATCACAACCCAGAGGCCAGCTGGCAGCAAAACAGTATTTGAACCAGTGGCCTGGTTGCAGATAGGGCAGCTGAAGTTTGGCATCTTTTTGCGATACGCGGTCATTTGAATGTTTGGGGTATGACAAAACATTTGTCATCATCCTCCTCCTCTACCAGAAACCTCTTTCAATTACTGCATATTAGAGCTGCTTTTCTTCCTTCTATGGCAAAATAAGATTCTGACCCCTGACAAGTTCACCCAGAACTGGGCATTTCAATCTCTCCTGTGCTTGATGGCTGGATTCCCATCTTTGTCACATTTGTCTGTCTTTAGCTTGGTCCTATGGAATTCCTCTATAGGAATTAGCCATCACTGGTTTTATCTGTTCCCCAAATTGCTGAGACGGTGCCCCTGAATCTGTTAGCTGTTCTAATGATTTGAGGTACTCCAGGCAATGTTGTTTTCTTTGACTCCTCCTTTCCCTTCAGAGACAAAAGGAAAGAGCATGCTATTTGCATCACCTTCCTTTCCTTTCCAGGTCTGGATGAGTGCATGATCTAGCAGTAGTTCCACTGCTTTTGCAGTTTATCAGTTGTCTTGCAATCCAATAACCTCAAAGATCCATAAGTCAGCACACAGCTTGTTTGGTTTCCTTCTACGTGTTGTTTTATTTGCACGTTCAACCCATCCCTTCTCGGCAGTGGATTGTGCTGGACTGATTTCTGTCACTATGCTTGACATGCTGCATGGGCAGAAGGCTCCCTGTTTCTAACACAGAATGATTTATCAAGAAAATTAGTCAAAAAGGTACTGCTTTTCACCCTGATTTCTCAGTGCTTCCATAGTCTGTTCTCCTTCTGGAGTCCCCATGTAGATTGCTCCACTGGTACGTACATGCCTTCTTTCTCAGTAATCCAGGCGAAAGTCTAAAGCACTCATCACAACACATTTCAACGTGTGCTGAAAAAACTACAAATAGACAAATGACGCACCAAGAAAGGTAACTATAGGAGAACAGTACATGTCTTACTGGTCCAGTCAGGAGCAAATCATTCAGAATCTGTTTCAAAAGCAATTTCAAAGATATACGACGTCCCTCAATTAGTACATATTGCAGTGTTTCCTTTTATTATATTCCATTCCACTCCACTCCCCAGGTAAATCAGTCATATGAGGGACAGTCTCTCTAGACAAACTACCATTAGAAGTATGACTTAGAATAAGCAGTCAAAATGATGTTATTCACCCTCCAACTATTCCATTGCAAAAAGATGCCTTTCAGTTGACTGTGCAATGTCAGATTGCCTCACTTGAATTGCAGAGGAGAAATTATACATGACCTTTATCCTTATGCTCAGTCTTCTCTATCCTGGAGCTTTTTAATACAATTTAGCACAATTATTTAGAATGATTTCACAGCAATATGAAGGCAACATTTTTTCTACAACCTTCTAAAAGGTGTCTAAGATATGAATTAATTATTTCATGGATGCTAATTTCGCTGAGCTCTCAAAAGAAAACATAACTAAGAAAGTTCCACTGACAAATAGGATGCACCTATGCAATTACAGAACATTTTTACAAGGAAAAAAAAGCTGAGTTTTCATGTACACTTACCTTTGGCATTTTGCGCCTTTATTGGAAGAATTTACTCTTCGTTTAATATACAGAATTTTCTAGCATTTTGGAATCATACTTTATTGAAAGAGAAGAATTTAACAACCAACACTTTTGGGGCAGACATGACGTGAAGCCCCATACAAAGAAAATAAGCTGGTTTTACCTGAGCCTGGATCTTTAAGTACAGAAGCCTCTAGAAGGCTATATCCACACTGCCCAACAAAGCAAGTCACAAACACACACTATTTACTATTTTATTTATTTAAACAAAGTTCTCTACCTCTGCCAAATCAAAACCAGCTTTCACCCAAATAAAAACATTTCTTAACAATAAGTAATACTGCGTTACTGAATTTCAGCTGTCCTCCTACACGAGTTGAACTGTACACTGCAGAAGATCTGTTTTTACAGAAAGAAAATGAGCATTTTTTTTTCTGCTGCATATAAAAATACCTGTTTTCCTTTTTGAGTTGAAGAGTGTTTTGCTCTTTTTGGTTTAGGGTTTGTTTTTTAAGATAAAATAAAATGCAAACTCAGTAAAAGTTTGTCTGTCTTGTCAAAGACAGACAACAACTGAGGAAAAATGTCTCAGATGTGACAAGTTAAGAAAACTATTAAGTTGAACACAAATGCTTAGGCAACCTTAACTGTACCTACACTTATTTTTCCACCTATACTAAGTCCATTAAGGTACATTAACTTTAATAATTACAAGCTATAATCATAAAAAGTTTAGGAATAATTTACAGAATTGTTTGCCAACAAAACCTCAAATGTTTATGTTTGGTTTGGTTGGTTTGGTTTTTTTTTTTGGGGTGGGGGGGTTGGCAGGGGCTGTTTGTTTTTAAACCAATCCTATTCACAAACTTCAGGGGGCAGGTATCGCGATCTGAAATTTAGAAATGTACAATTCAGGATTCTCATAAGTGTGATCAACATCCCAGTATACAAGGAAGGCAGAGGAAAGTAATTCACTCTTCTCCAGAAGAAACTAATTCTTGAAAGGTTTACAGTATACATAAAAATAAAATTTACTAATATACAGTAATAACTTCTGTAACCAGGTGAGTATTTTAAATGATGATAAATAATTAAATAATTGAGTAGGTGCACAAGAGAGACAGTATTGATAGAAAAACAACCCCTCTGGACTAAAAACACATCTATGAGCTTCTGCTTAGTGTAATTTTTCTCCCTCAAAATGGCCAGCACTCTCAACATTAGGCTTTAGAATAGAACTCGAGTTTAGCCTGACAGATTACAACTCTTCTTCAAAATAAAAGAAAAATAGATAAAAACATTCTTGGAGGCTTTGAAATTTTATAACATGTTCCATGACTTCCAACAATGTCAGCAGTTCTTCCCTATGTATTTTGAAATAAAGTGCCAATTTAGACTGGAAAGTCTTACAAAATCTTTGTCTTCAATTTAGCTGACCTTGAGTCTGTATCTTCACACCCGCAGACGCCCAGCATTACCACAGATGGCAAACATCTAGCAGAAGTCATAAAACAAATGGACATTTTGAAACCTGATTTAGTTCTTCTAAGCTTCAAAGGGAGATTAAAAAAAATACCGAACATTTTTCTAATCAATTTGCAAACATGTTCCAAACAGGCTTTTTGATAAAAAAAGTCAAAACAGCAATAGCAGTTTATCTTGTATTTAGATTTCTAAAAGTAAGTTATCAGAAGACAGTTGTACGCCCTAAATTAACCAAGAACGCACAGATACAAACAATGTAGTCATCCACAAAAGATGACTTTCATTTACAAGGATTACAAATTAAACACTAGCTTAGAGACTGATACTGCTGACTTTATACAGTGTAATAATAGAGAAATCTCCAGGAAAAGATTGACTTTTGAGAAATTCAGAACAGACCTGTGAAAGGGTAAAGGACACTTAAACTTTGTCCACTTGTAATTATTAAACAAGTAGTTTTTGTCAGTATATTCCGCTTATTGACAGATCAAGAATTACACAGTGTTTAACTGTGTTCATTATATTGGTTCTATACTGTTGCTGATTCCAACTGAGTAGCCTTAACCTTACAAATACAGATCAGTTTAAAAAAATTGCTACAAGCATTGAAACTTATTCATTACACAGGTAAGGACCTCCTGTGCACACACTGTAGCCCAGGCAAGCTAAGTTAACTAGTTCTTCAGTAAGGCCACTCACACGCAAAATATTCTTGCCAGGCAGAGATCAACTGCCTTGCACATCTACAGTAGCTCAGACTGTCGAGAGCATGAATATTATTGCTTGTCACATTAGAAACCTGCCAGACATGCCTGGCATGTGCTGCTGGCATTGCCATACTCGCTCAGATGAACTGCCAGGCACACAGACAATAGCTTGGACGTAAAATGTTGCTAATAAAACTGGTAAATTTGGTCTCACTACCAGCCCAATGAGATCTAAATGATGCTGGGATGCTTCATTTGTATTTTAGAATTAAGAGTTCACTCAGGAGTCTCGGGAGGTCTGAGGGCTGTGAATTTGAAAAGGGCTCTGGAGAACAGAGTCATTTCAAATTAGGTCTCCTCCAGGCAGGCTGAGCTGGAAGAGAGATTGGGAGCCTTTTTTAAGGAGCAGCCCGAGAAAGGGGCCCCATTCTCAAAGGAGCCAATTCACCATCTCCTGCTGACAAAGCACTGCTGCTAATTAGTGTGTGTTGGGAGGGAGGAACAAATAATATTTTAAGCATGACTTTGGTCTAAGCCTTCAAACACAGAACGAGTCATATTCAGCTATACTCAGCAATATATTTCACACAATGTTGTCCATTACTCATAATTTAATGTTTTCCTCTGCAGAGTCCGGTGGATTTTAATAGACAGTCAACAAGAATGGCAATTAAAGTGAAACAAAGTATGCAGTGATCGGTTCACATTACAAAATGCTCTCTTTGATCCTCCAGGTTGAAAGGCCTTCTGAAAAACCTTAACCTTGGGAGGAGATAAACACAATGTTTTACAACCTTTTGACTTATTGGATGTCAGCCTCGAAACTTTTTTTAGTCAGTTTTTAATGATTCTTTATGTAAGTAGTAGTACCAAAGTAAAAGCTGACTGGCAAGCTACCAGCAAGCTGTTTATACAGCGGGAAAACAAGGAAAATTATAACAGCATGAGACATTTATTTAACTCCCTATGCAAACACAACACAATCTCACATTACCTACACTGTCTCAGAGCCACTTTGCAAACAGTGTGGCAATGAAAGACGTGCTGCTCACAGTCAGCAAGTCCGCCTTCTCGCCGGCTCTGCACAGAGCATCCCACCACACGCACACCAAGGCATAGGAAATTACTGTCAGCCTCCACAAGTGCAGAATAATATGCGTTCTGTTCCTTATTTTAATCACCACACAGAGTCTAACCTGGCACTGAGATTCACTGGGATCAAACCTCAAAATTAGCATTAGGAGAAGCAGTCGTATCAAACACCTAAAGTCTTCCCCCCCGCCCCGCAAAGTACACTAAAATAGTTCACAGTTATGTCATCTCCATGCCAAGTAGCATAGCGTTCTTGTCAAATATAGCTTCTTAAAGCTCACAAATGTTTTAGACTAGGTCTGTTTCTCTGCACCCACCCTAGTAGGAGACAGATAGCCAAATAGAAGGAAGATTCTTGTTTTATTCTGCAGAGATAAGAAAAATGAAAAAAAAAAATTATCCAAATGAATAAACTCATAGAAAAGGCATCAGAACAATGGCCCTAGGGATTAAGCCCTACTACTCCAGCAAATATCTAGAGCATGACTGGAATCTACTCAGTACCTGCAGGTATTTAATATTCTTTAGCCTTCCCATCATAGCCCCCAAATAACTCGCAAACATGAGTTTAACCACATAACACACTTGCAAAAGAAGAAAGAGCTCTGATTCCACATTTATGTGATGGACAGAGAGATGAATACCTAGGCACAGATCATCAAAAGTACTTTAACACCTTTTGAGGATCTTGGCTCAAATGACCTGCCCACATGAAATCTGTGACTGCCGGGGAATAAACAGAAGTCTCCCTAGTTCTGAGCAAGTACCTGGTCTCTAGATTGGTATTTGTTCCTCGTTTCCTAATGCTCTGACCATGAAGAGTTTGGACAAGGACCCTGCTTATCTTCCTCTGAAGTTCTGCTCATTTTTGCTATTGAACAATAGCTTTTGGTCATCGGGATTTTGATCCAACTCATCAAAACTCAGTAGGACTTGACTTCCCCAAATGTTACCCTGTATTTGATCTCTCTCTATGCTTTATAATTTCAAGAAGAGCATGACTCAGTATGGGAAAAGAGAAGAATGTACCTATCAGAACAGTAATATCAGACAAAAGCAAAACACATTATTTTCACTCCATTTCTCCCACTGTTTAATAGCTCGACTTTTGTATACCGGCATTCCACAGTTATAATATGAAGACAGCTACAGCATAATGTGTTTTCTTTTAAAAGGTCATCATTATATTAGCAGTATTTGATGCATTATGACCACAGCACACATTTTTTTAGAGATAAGAGCGTGTCTAACATTTTTCTATAATTTATTAGCATCAAGAAAGTCTATTTAATTTTTGCTTTCAGAAGAACATCTGCAAATGATTGGCATAACTCAAGGAACCTTTGCAGCTGCAACTTCCTCTAAGAGTAGAGCAGAAAGCCATGTTTGTCAATATGCCTGAGTAGGATTAAAAAAGAACAAAGAAACAAAAAATAAAAAAAACCCAAACTACAAAACAGTTAATTATTGGAAGTAAATGTTTCATGATCTGTGTATGGCACCCGGAGCTGAATAGATCATTAGCTAAACTTCCAGTCAGCATTCCATATAAGCATATGTTTTTCTCATAAGTGCTCGCATAAGTTTGCAGGCAGTCTCAGGGACTTAACTGGAAGTACTTATGTACATTGTGCAATAAGCAAGGCCAAGGAAAAGCAGTGATTTTTGTAGGGTCTTAACTTCATAATCATATGCATTTCCACAGGCCTATGCATTTTTTCCAGCTCTTACTGCTCTTAAGTTTTCCCTCCATATTGAATCCTCAATAGAAAACCACTACATTAGGCAAACACTGTTAAGAGCTACACCCAAACTCATCATGCCATTTAGTACAGCTCCTTCTATTTTCTGTTTGTATGTCCCTGCTGCAGCCTAATTGCATATATTCTCAGACCTAGTTTGAGAGCATGCACGGGTCAAGGATCACGCACAGTAGACAGTTTGCATGCAGCCACCTGGGTTTTGAGAATAAGAGAATTTAACGGTATGGATACAGGCAGTTCAGTGCCAACTGCCCCTAATGCCATTGAGCAGTCCCAGGCATGTACAATTTACTATTATAGATGTAGCTGTAGTGCATTAATGAGCAACACAGACAAGACTTTGTGAATTCCTGTCTCCTACCCTCACAATGTACACACTGTGCTGCATGAATGCTGCCCGTAAATTAGCTGACAGCTGAAGATCAATATACAGAGAAACCAGCTAAATAAAAGCAAGTCCAAGTAGAAAACACAGCAAAGATCTTGAGGGAGCCCATAAAAGAGCAGGACAACAGATATTGACAGTGAGTTCAGATCTGACCCATAACTATTCAGGCCAATCTTAGTATGATGGGCTCAAAGTGGCTATCTGGGTGTAAAGGTCCCTTCAGCACTGAGTTCCCAGCTTTGCAGCAACACCCTGTGCACAAGACAAAGGGCCCCCAAACAACCCTGAGAAACATCCCAACACAAAAGTCCCAAGCCTTGAATGCTCTATTCGTGTTTATCTTTCAATAATATATTGAATTATTTTAATATTTTCAACATTTTATAAACTACTGCAAAAGCCACGAAAATGTACTAATCTCTATTTATTTCCAGCAGTGATCTACTAAGATTCTCACTAACTGAAAACAGATGTAGGAAGATATTTCCTGCCTCAGAGGTCATATTACTTCTAGCAGTTAGAATTATTTACCAGCTACAGGATGCTTCTGTGTGGTGTAAATAGGATGCAGTTTCAGTAATGGACCTCCTCTCTCTATTCCCCCCAAAGAGGCTGTTCTGACTTAGGTTCTGCATCTCGTTTAATTTTAGAACAAGAGAGACATGCTGTTTGCTGAAACCTTCTGGTCAGATCTGTTTGTTTGCTTACTTCTGGTCTGTAGGTGGGCTGGTGCTCGGAGCATTTGAGCTCAAGGAAGCAGGTGGGTGGCGGGGACCTCTCTTTCCCCGCTGTACTAATTTCTGAAGACTGAAATAAATATAAAAGAAAAAACGTGCAGCTTACGAAAGGTGTTCAAGCACATGAAACAAGTTCAGATGCCTCCTAGGGGTAGAATCTTCCTGAACAGAGAAGCTACAGTAAACTAAAGGAGCAATATTAATTAAATACATCTTAGTATCTGCTGGAAGACACTTAAGAGGAACCTGGCTTTTCCTGGAATTCTCAAAATGTGGCCATGGATGGAGACTGGGTAAGGAGTGACAAATGCTGGAATTTCTTTCACAGGAAAGAGTTAAAAAAAAAAAGTAATTTGCATGGATATAGCACATAAGGTATATATTAAGAAAGAAATGCTTTCCACTGAGCTTTGTTACAGTGGGAGTCATACGCCTCCAGAAAACACGATTCCTCTAGAATAAAATCAAGAGAGCCAACACAAGGTGCTGAATTTCATCCTAAAAAGCCCAGTGTCTTCCTCACTGATCCTATTTTTCATAAGCATCATTACAATATTAATTATTGGTATTGATTGTGATCTAAGCTCACTTTGCATTGCTATAACCTGTATGTGGCTGCTGAATCACATTCTTATGAAAATCTAATACCAAACTACTGATTTTGGCATTTTGATTACTGGTCATCCCACTCCAAAGTATCTTCAGATACGCATAGTATTGAGTGCTATATAACTCTCTCCCCCTATGCTGAAAAAATTTTTGTGTCTACCTAAGAAACCTTTCCCAAACTAGCCCAAAACTGAAACAATCGAGTTCATTAGTGAGTCCACATTAGTGAAAAATAGTGCTGGACTGTTGGGACTCAAAACCTCTGCTCCGGGCCAGCAGAGGTGCACGAGTGACCAGCCTGCATCCAGGCTGTTGTCTGCTCGCAAAACCAACAGGCAGAAATGCAGCAATAGGTTTTCAAATCACAGAGTGGGGTTAAAGGAACTAAATACATTATATGTGAAATGAGTAAATAAATGCCAAGAAATAGAATTAAGATGAGCATTAATCAGGAGGGGTTTGAGCATGGCACATGTATGGACCAGTTCATAGGAATCTTGCTAATTACCTTTCAAAGGCCACTTTATCCTATTAAGATTATCCTCAGGAAGCTCAAGACTTTGGGGGCGTTGGGGAAGACTGAAAAACCTACCTACATTTATCATGTTTAGAAACAAACAGAAATGGATTTGTATTTATCTTATGAAGCAAAACCTCTGTTATCTTTCTCTCCTGGTATTTAATCCTTTTTTTTTTTTTTCCTAGCAATATAAATAATGAGACACACCAATTAAGCTGAGGGTAACCTTCTAAGCAGTGAGAGATAAATACCACGACACCAACTTTAGTAAGCAGTACATGTAATTTCTCTTGTGCACAAGAGTTGATGCAGATTACATGACAGTTTTAGACTTACTGCTGTGACCAAGCAAGGTATAAATTATGACAGGTCCACATGGATTACAGATGATTTGAAGCAAATCAAAGGCATTAACTTTAATAAGGTACTTTGTCTCTCTTAAATGCCACTCTTGCTTTCTGTAACAGAGCCACTAAAAATCAATGATCAGAGACCTCTGCATGCAACAGAGCTGTTAACCTCTGGAACTTCAGCCAAAGAAGCCCGTGCAACCAGAGCCACAAACCCATCTTCCAGATTCCTCCTCCATAATACATAGCATCTGCAACAGCTCCATCAACAAAATTTACAATTAAAAAAGTGTAACTAATTTTTACTTTTGAAGTCAACTCTACAAGTGTCTCCCTGAAAGCTACAGCCAGGGATTGCAGTACCCTACAGATTACTAGACATAGCAGGACCACATGCATAGCAGAGCTAAAATAGAAGACCATGAAAAAGATTGAAAATTGAATCAAAATGCTTGTTATACTTTCAATAACATGGCGATAGTTCAATCTGAGTCTCAGCCAGCTGTCAGTAAAGTCAATGAGAGTTGTTTCATTGAAATCAAACGATGTATGATTAGGTCTTCACAGGATTACATGTAATAGTATATTCAAAATTGTCAAGAATTTCGAGTTGACATCTAAAAGCCTATTTTCCGTCTGGAATTCTGCAATGAAGCTACTGTAAAAAAAAGAATCGATACATAATTCAGTATAGTGGAAAGATTATTATAAAGGGTTATTAAATATAGCTCAGAGATTGTGGATAAAAAGAATGAAATCCCTCATTACTTCGATCACGCTGTACTGACTTATACCAAAAACACTGTTTCAGGCTACAAAAAACCTGTTCCAGATTTCACAATTGAACCTGTAACACAGTAAAAGCAATAACAGCATTATTTTGCAAAAGGGAGGTAAGGGGGGAGGGAAGCTCCTAAATTTCAAGAGAAATTTTGATTTTGTACACTGACATTAACTTAAAATTCAGTTTTTCATTAAGTGTGCCAGGACAAGGCAAGAAAGTGTTTAACTTAGTTTGCCAATTTTACTGTCAGGCTAGCACTGATAACAGATAATATCCATCACAATTCTTTGTCTTCCCAACTGGCTGGCAGAAATATCCGAGTAAGTGCTGACCCACACACCTCAACACCTCCCTGTCAAAGTTAATCTGAAATTGATTTTACTTTCTAAAGGTAGAACAGAACTGCATGAAGTCAGCTACAAATGGCATTCACAGATCAGTGTTCAGCACTTTTTATAATTCCTGTAAGATTTCATGAGCAGACTACAAGAGTTTTCTACCAAACCTTTGGAAGCTTCAGATCAAAATAATCAATTATATTTCTATCTTTGTTCAGCAGAAAAAGATTAATATATATTTTCCCCCATTTTGTTTCAGTTCCTGTAAGCCTTCTAATTAGATTTTTTTTTTTTTTTTTAAACACAAAATTGGGATGGAAGTACACAGAACAGTATTTGCATTCTTTACTGAGCATCAGACTCCGCAGACTTCAGTTTTGACAGTAGAAGAACTGGCAAACACCATTGCTAGTTTCAGCATGGCAGAAAAGGAGCGGTAAGATCAGGTTAATTTATTAGAAGCGAGTGAGATACTGCTATTTAAAATTTCTTCTTTAAAGATAATTTGTTCATCCTTTTTTCATTCCCTTGTTTCAAGGGAAGATTTTGCCATTGTTTTCCCATCTGAAGCCTCTGAAATAAATCTAGCTGAGGAAGTACATGCTTGCTAAATCCACTGATCTCATGGAAATCAACCATTATCTCTTCAAGTTGAGGTCTTAAGCTTTGTTCCAAAAAAACAAGTGAAACACCAACCATTTATGTCTCCTGCTGGCATGCAAGACAGCAGGCCCAGGTAACACAGCTACATAATCTCCTTTGCTTTTGATAACACTGCTCTTAATAGAGTAAGCCAGATGGCAAATAAATCAGAGCACGGCTTTCCTATAATCTATTCATGAACAAGAAGCAGATGATGCACAAAGGGAGAGATGTTCAGGATCCTTCAAGGGCATCCATGTTGCTTTTCTCATTTCATAGCAACATCTAAGTTATTAATTTCTCTGCAAAATTTCTGTTGTCATTTATCATTAATAATGATCACTTTAGGGCATTCCAGAGAGGAAATGCAGTCTTGTGTTCTATGGAAATCAATTTACTGACACTACTTGAGCTCCGCAAATAATTTATTTTTGGTTCAGCTGCCAAGCAGAAGGTGTTGAGAGAAAGGGTTCCACCAGAATCAAAAATTCAAAAGAAAAATAATTTTCTTGCCAAAATGAAAAAGAAAAAAAAAAATTTTTTTCAATGCAACAGAAAGCATTTCTCTTGACAAACAAAGGTCGGATTCCTAACAAACGTAGGAAAGATAAGTAAGGTTCCAGAATTACAAAGTTATAAGGTGGAAGAGGAAGAGCCATGATGTTTCTTCATGTACCCAGTGGCTCCAGTATTCCACCGGGATCTGGAAGGCTCCAGTTCAGCTGCTTTGCTTGCTCAAAGCTACTGGAACCTGTACTATCCCCCCTACTTTTCTAAAAAGTCTCCTAAAGAGCAAAGTTGTGTCAGCCCCTTTTGTTGGAGCCATTTCAGTTGTATCCAATTAATCATTGCAGGAAAAAAGAAAAAAAGCAAAGCACAGGAATGATACTCTAGCATGTGGCCTGAAAATCCACAGAACAAGGCACTTTTTCCTCTGCTTCCTGCTGAAACTCATGTTTAAATGTTTCTACATACTTTGAAATCATTATATCAAAATATTCTCCTGCACACATCACAAGCAAGTTCCAGTTCCAGCTCCCTGAACACTTATTAAAATACCTATAAAAACACTTATTTTAAAATCGCTAATGCTTCTCATGGTTTTAATTTATTTTTTTTATAAAGCATTAAAAAAGTATAAGCACTCAGGTGAGCAGGGACCAAAACAACAACCTTCGCTCATGTAGAAATGGGCAAACTACCAGGCTATGGAGTCACTCATTTAATCCACACATAATTAATCCCTTTAAAGTATAACATTTTCAACAGAAGGAAGAGGCAACAGAAGGGTAAAGTGGGGGCATACGTGCATAGATAAAAGATTTCCCTTTCCTGGGTATATGGCACACGTAGATCCAAGTAAAACTCTGCTCCTCAGGAAAGCCTAGATGAGAAAACTGTGGCACATAAGATCTCAGACTGCCACAAAAACTCTCTGAAGACTGTCACAGATAGATGAAATGACAGGAAGAAGAAAAGCAGGTTTGCTGTCTGCTGTGTTGTATTTGCCTGAATCTTGCTTTGAGGACTCTATTCAGTATTTGTTGGGGTTTTTTTGTTTTGGTGGGGTTTTGGTTGATTTTTGGTTGGGGGGGCTGGTGCTGGTTTTCTTGTGGTGGGGTTTTTTTGTTTGGTTGGTTGTTTTTTTTTAAACAACCCAGAAAGGCAGGCAGTACCATTCTTGCTTCTACATAGCACTACCCAACTACCCAGTTGGATCCCATCTGCAGCTGGCTCAGTGTGTACCTTCTGGGTACCTTCTAACCTCCTTTTGGTCTAAATAGGCTCTTTAATTGATCTTTGTGGGCACTATTTCTGTTGTCTTGATGGAAATAAGCACTCAAGATTTCATCCTGAGTGAAACTAGCTCTCTCCCACCATTCCTAAACTGGCAATACTTAATTAAACTTATGCAGATACTTTCACAGAGGACAAACTAAAAGCAGGGACTGCTACTGGTTTTTCTAAACCCCCAGCTCTAGCAGGAAGACAGTATTATAGACCTGGCATTAGAGACCAGTATAAATAATAAAGCTAGAGAACAGTTCTATGACCTTTACCTGTAATCTACCATTTCCAATCTGGTCACATTAAGCCTGGCCTTTAATCTTACTTAACAAAAATTTTTATCTTTATTAAACTTTTAAATCTGTCAGTCCTCATGGGGGCAGTTCCAGATGTTCTAGCAAGGGCTATTCCCTACCCCAATGTTCCTCAGCAGCAGCTTCGCTTCCTGAGGCTCTCACCTATGTACCGCAGGCAGCAGGCGTCCAGCACCAGCCTTCTATTTCCAGTGCTCATCCCTATCCAGAGCTCCGTTATGTTTAAGAGGTCATTAAGAGAACATAAAAAAGGACCAGTCTAGATTTGTTTGCTCAGTTACCTAAAATCCAGTAGCACTCACAGCTAGGAAGAATGAGAGTTTGGGCACAGAGTTCTGCTGGAAAACCAAACTTCAGCAGAAACAGCGCTCATCTGTGGAAGTTGAACTTCTTGCCATATTTATGGTTCTGAGCACGATCACACCAAATCACCTGTTTCAGCACAGAAGACACACGCGCTCGGAAACTTGTATGACTTCTCTTTTGCATGGCTGCATAGGTAACAGTCACCTTACAGTTCTGCCACTGTCAAGCCTTTCCCAAAGGGCAAATATTTTGCCTAAGCAGAAACTTGTGCTGAAGCTAATAGAATTTAGGCCTATAGTACACTGAAGTAAAGTCAAATTCCCATATAGAGTATGGAGGGAACTTAAATTAAGGTGCTGCTTAAATACCATGCTAAATCAGGATCTAAAGCATAGCTATGGTGCCAGAAAGAGTTAAGTCAAACGTGTCCAGCACTCATTCATCGCACAAGTAATTTCATTTCAATTAATTATCAGCACTAACTGTAGTTAGTATCATATAATTCTGGGAAATGATGCTGACTTATAAAAACAGTAGTAAGTAGTCAATGCCTAATATTTCCAGAAGCATTAAGATTAATAGATTTATTATGTAAGTGTTAAAGCTTCTATATTTCAGTTTCTTCTAACTTTATTGGAGAAGCTATTAAAGACAGCATCTCAAAGAATAAAAGTGCCAGAAGTAATATCATTTTTAATAAAGTTTCTTATTTTGATTTACAATTGACAGAAGCTGCTATTCTATTACACCAAAAAGCTTCTGCCTACCTGTGTAAGATATGGTGTTTCTTCTGAGAAATGTCAGATCTTACAGAACACTTAGAGCATTGCATTTTCTTATTAATCAGAAGAGTGAACTGATCAGCTCCATTATTAAAGATAATTTTAGACTATTTCCTATGTCACAAACCTAACTTTTAAAAATTTAAATGAAACGAGCTCTTTGGTTACAAATTACACTGTATAACTCCCACAATACTGCTTTCATTTCTCTAGAAAAATATTGTAATATCACTATTTCCTATTTTCTTCTATGTCACACTTGAGTTGTTTCTCCACAAATACAAGCCAGGCTGAATATCACTATTACCTAGAAAAGCCAAGATTAAAAACAAAGAAAAACATCCAAAAAACCCCCAAAGCAGTAGTAACTAGACAACCAAGCGCAGATTCTTAGGCAACTGAGTTCATGACCTTTCTTTCAACCACAGCGAATCCCTGGGAAGCTCCCTGACCACAATATTTAATAGCTGCCTTCCTACACCCTGCATCATTTGTTTGCATCCAGGATCACGTTTGAACACAAACCCGTACAGAAGAATTAAACTCCCTTATGCTTCTGTCAGGCCTGCCTGGTCTTCAGGTCTAAGGAAACCTTTTGGTCAACAGGGATGTGGCTGAGCATTGCACACTGAAAGAGAGGAGCCATTCTGCTGTAAATATTTAATCCCCTCCCTCCTCAAGCATCAAGACAGCAGAAGAAGCCTCTCCTTGAATGCAAGCAGAACAATTATTAGAATTGTGCTGTTCCCCACAGCAATACAAACATAGCCCTCCATGTGTAACAGCTCTTCAAGACAACTTTTAACCTTAAATGGGCCTGTGAACCATTAAGATGCTGAAAGTTTGAGTCCGGAAATGTTCCATTCCCAGAAACTGATAGACACTCTTACTCTTTATTTCTCTTCCCCAGTATATCTGGCATATAGCATTATCCATCACAGAAATAGGTGCATCTTACTAACAGCAGCTATCCATAATATAACGTGTCATGAAACATAACATCAGGAGTACAATTAAAAAACAATAGACTTAGGCAGTTAATGCTTCACCTGTCCAGCAAACTAAAAGGTGACAGAGGCAATGAAAACAAAAACGTTTTAGGTCACTTAATAGCAACTTATAACCTTGGCATTCAAACATTTTCAAATTTGATTTTTATTATGGGGCATAAAAACCAATTTGTTTAAAGTATCCTTATGTTTACAGCTTCAATTCAGTTTCACAAAAAAAGGGTAAAACTGATTAAGGTATGCTTTGACTGATATTAAGGACAATGGAAGACATGGAGCACACTCTTAATCACCTTTCCATGATGACCGAACTACAAAATAGTGTGAGCTGCCACACCACAACTTAGGGACTATTTTAGCCAGAATTAACCCAAAATGCATTCATATTTGTGACCATTTATGGTGCTGTATGCAACTGGGAGCCAGTACTGTTACCCATTTCATGTTCCAATAGTGCTGTTGCATTGACATTCCCATGCAACTCTGGCATAGACTGTCTTTCTCCATTCCTCCCTTTCAGCCCCACCTCATTCTTTTGTGACACTCAGCAGAAAAAAAGGAGCACTTGGCCCAGGGTGCAATTCACAACAGCTGACTGTCATGAATACTTGCCCCTCCAGGGAATACAGCAAGGGAGAGGAGACAGAAGAGTAACAAGAAGAGATTCAGAGGGAACAAGCAAGCACCTGAAGTTTCCTGATTTGACTCTTCTGGGGAAAGAAACAGGCTCTGGTTTTTTATACATCAACATTTCCCTCGTGGTTTGTGTGGTATCCTTTATTCTAAGCCTCGCAGGAAGACTGCTTTCCCTGAGGCATGATAAAACCACAAAAAGATTCTTCTGCCAGCTATGCAGCATTTTTATATGAGGACCAGAAGATGGCTACAGGGAACCAAACACACCAGCTTCACTTTGGTGTCCACACTAGTACATTTTTTATGTTTTTTTCCAAAAGTAAAAATATTACATGCACACTTTATTTTCATAATTCCTTGAATTCTGCCTCCTGCTGTATTTATTCTTAAGTTGAAGTTATATTTTTTTATAGGTTGGTGTTAATGTTTTATAAAGGTCAAATTATAGTGGTCGCCCTACTGTTTTATTGTAGGAGTTGAGAGCTGGCACTGTAATTAAAATTCCAGCTAAATAAAGTCTGCAGGAGTCCTACTTGTAACCAGGCAATTTGGTTTTCTAGCAAACCAGAGCACATTTTCTGTTGCCACTAGTTCACTGCCACACAAAATAAGGTAAAACCCACGTGCCTGAATGCATTTACACAAACAATGTTTCTTATCAGTATGGTTAGTAAAGAATGTAAGTTTATTCTAGTCATAGAGTATAATATAAATAAAATTTTAAAATGCACCCATTTTCTACAACCTGCTTTACAGTATTTTGGCAAAAATTGCAAGACAGGACAACTCAGTTTATACATAAACCTAGGTCTAGCCAAAGTGTTCACACCACTGTTGATAAGGGAATAAGAGATTTGGGCAATTTACCCTCCGGTAAAAGAAACCTGAATCCCTGACTGCAGAATGGTCCCGTGCATAAATTAAATTATCGTTTACTTCAGTCTAACCTGCATTTAAGTTCTAGCACTTGCTAGCAAGTGTTTCAAAAGTATCATAGATACACCAAAGCTGGCTACAATTTCAGCATTGAATTTCTCTTCTGCTATCAGCTACCTGTAAACTGCTCCAGGACTGTCTCCATTTTGTTGCCTTCTTTAAAGGCCCCTCAGTTCTGCTTCAGTTTTCTCCACAGCCAAGACAGAGAACATTGTACTGATTTTATTTTTTTTTATTTTTTTTTAAAGAAAGAACACAAGTCAAAGCTAGTATTGAAAGTAGAGCTCCTGTCTCAAAAGCAACATCCCAGATCACTATAGGAATCATCTTTTAGGCCTTCCCAGAGCTTCCAATTTTACTTTCACCTTGTTTAAAAAGAAGTCTTTGGTAAAGGTATTTCAAATTTTTGTTAAAGATAACCCCTTTCAGGCAGGCTTTCTTTACCCAATTTCTTATTTCAGCAAATCCTACCACTCACCAGGGTTGGTATTTTTTCAGGGATTAAAAGAAAAAAACAACAAACAAAAAACAAACCCCACACACACAAAAAACTACAACACAAACATTTTCATTAGCATTCACGTCACAGAACACAACATGCACTTACTCCACTATCTACAGCTTCACTTGTCTGACCAAGAAGCAGCAGTGGGTACAAGGCATAAAAATATGCACAAAGTCATCCCAAAATGACCAGGGTTTTCAGAATCAATCCATAAAAAGTTACTTTTACTTTCCCTTCTCTAGAGGAAAGAGTTTGGGTGGATAAGCTGAACAGAGACATAAGACAAAAATCAGGAACACTAGCCTCCAGCTAGAAAAAAAGCACTCAAACTAATAAATTTCTGAAAGACTTCATGAGTTCACTGCTAGTGTTACTTATTCTCAAAGTGAGACTGAGAGATCACATGCCACAAGAAAGCTATGTAAAAAGGAGATGTGTCCATTAAAGCAGACAATAGCTGATGCATACAGATTGCTCTGTCCAGGAAAGACTGCTTTAAAAAAAAGCAAAGTGAAAAAAAACCTGCAAGTTGAAGCATGAGCATAACAACATTAGAAAAGTTATAATTTGATTTGGATTAGCAGAGAGAAATCCTAAAAGCTAAGAATTAATTGTGAACTACACCTACAATTATTTTCAAGAATACTTGCATGCTTTAAAGATATCATTAATTTAAATGAGATTCTATGTTTAAAGGAAGATTTAACCTCACATACTCCCATTAATTCTTGCTAAATGTCCACACTGCACTTTTCCATTACATTTCAAAGGTTGGCTAGCCATGATTCTTTTGAATGGTGCTTTCCTAAGATTCTTGAATTAAAAGTTCTGTCAGAAATGCGGTCTGTGAAAATAGAAAGTTATGTACTACAGAAATGCATTAACATCTCAGCATGTAGTAATTTGTCTTGCATCTGTTTGTCAGAAATGAACAGCAGCTTCCTCCTGACAAAGCTGGGCTGATGCTGTAGCCTCTTCAGCATGACCCCAGCTCTAAACTATAACCAGAAATCATATGCCCCTACCCCTCACTTCCTCAGGAAAATAACCCTGTTAAATTTTGTCAACCATAAGCAATTAGCATCAGACTATTTGCTTGCTGAGTTTGTCCAAAGCTAAGCTACCTACATTTTCCTAAAAGACAGATTTTGGCCCTCCAACATGTTTATACACCTGCAGAGAATGGGGCTGTCTCTTGGCCTGCATTGTTAATCAGCTAGGGAAGAACAGCTTAGTTAATCTGATTTTTTTGTTTTGGAATTGCCAACTGGAAACGAGCAGAGAAGTCTTCCATTGAAGCACCTGGGGACATTATTAATACAAGGTTTGCACTGTACTGAGCAAGAGACCTATCCTGCTAATACTGAGCAGTTGGTCATCGATTTAGACTATTAGAAGAACAGCTGGCATGCTTCAGCCAACCAAAGCCTATAAGAATTTCAAAAAAGTATTCTCTACAAAACATTATGGCTCTTGGAAAATCTCCAGAAACAAATCAAATCTCAAACCAAGTAATCTGCTCCTTTTATCTTCCTAAATCCAGACCAACCCATTAACAGAGCATTCACTGTCACTGCAAAGATCCTCACCCAATTATTTTTTTTGTTTGAACCAGAGTTGCATAGCTTCTCAACAGACAAGATACTTTCTGAGTTTAGATCTTCATTTCCTCTAAGTTAGAATTATAATGTCAAGAGGAGGTTTCACCGACACATATAGCTTTCCCTCCATTACTCTACAAGAGCTGATTACCTCCCTCAGAGATTTTGACTTAGCCCTGAAGATGTTTTTCAGAGACTAATTGTTTAGCCTAATGTCCTACCTTTTCAAAAACTAGTTTAATTAAATGTATATGCATTTAAGAAAAAACGAATCAAAGTCTATTTTAAACTCATTTCCCCTCAGGTGCTGTTAATAAGCTGACACAACACTGTTTGGAAGGCAACTGTCTGACCACCTGGCACTCAACCATTTTTTCCTGTTTTGTTTTAATCATGTGTGAAAGCAATTTAACAGATGATATATATGATATGATATTCTGTTGTGTTACAACATCAAACTGCATACACCTATTCAGAGACACATCTGAGATGTTCTATATTGCTTAATTGCAATACATACACATACAACTTTCTTCCTCTGTGTAAGAGTTAGGCATCAAGCTTCAATTGAAAAGCAGTGCCTTACGTATTTAAGTGCAAAAGGATCTTCTCTTTGAAGCTCCTCCTCGCTCTGCCTCTATGAAAACATTGTAAAGTTCCCCACTTCAAAAATTACTTCCACAGTGTTGCAACCATTTTGCACACCCCCAGATATTTCCTGGAATTTTAGTAACAAGAGTTTGCCTTCCTACAGCCATTTAAATAGGAATATAGTGTGATTAAGAGATGTCCCTAACATCTGGCATCAAATCCTGACCGATATTTCTGTTCACATGGCATAACAGAGTCCCAGATACCCGGTCTTAATCATGTATCCAAGCGTCAGAAGTGAAGCTCTGGTATACAAGTTCTATACGTGGGTACATGCACATTAAGATATATTTTAGAGAATAAAAAGCATTCCGCTATCTGGGTAGAAAAGTTGAGATGCATTACTGTAGAACCTGCTACCACATGCCAAATACAGGAACCAAGTAATTTTTCAACATTTTCTAAAGGACTACATTTCTTAACATAGCGAGTGATTTATGTGAAATAAAAGTAGTTTTAAGATGTTTGTAGAAATCAAAATGCATTAAAGACTTTTTATTTTGAAAAGCCACAACTAAGTTTCAACAAGATGCGCTACATATATGTATACCTGAATAGGCGGAAAAAAAAAATCCATAGTTATCTAGCTATTACCCAAAAGTCTAGACAGTTTCCCCTGCAAGAAATTACTAAGCCAAAAATCTTATCTCACTTTGCAAGCTACAACTACCACGTGTAGTTCCAATTATGTAAAATCTGCAATATTCAGCATGAAAAGTCAACACTAGCATATAAACCTCATGTTATAAACTCTGTAGAAGGTTTGGCATATTATAGTGTTTTGAATTAGGCTGCCACGTTGGCTCTATGCAAGCTGCAGAAAAAGTGAAGCAGGGGGAGATGAATCAAGTTTGTCTGATAACACACACTGTATGGATCAGAATAATGAAGAGAGTAAGAGCAGTAATGTTGATAGCATGAAGAAGTCACAGAAAGAGGCCATCTGTACAGTCAAATGGCATGGTAATCAGTGGGAAGAATGGATGTGATAAGTCACAAATCTCACATGGCATCATTTCAGAATCAATAGGAAATGTTTTGATGTGAGCGTGATTGGCACTGTGATCCATGTACACACATGATACTGTAGTAGTAGGAATAGTGTTCTCTGATCTTTCCACAGGCTTTATTCAGTTTGAACAAAGGAAATCTTGTTGGAAGCTATGGCTTTGCTAACAACAGAAGAACTGCCTTTAAGCATTAATGATAAGCAGACTAATATATTTCCCATCATATGAGTAAACAAAGATTTTCAATATAGTTGAACAGAGTAGTCTTTGTTAAAATCCACAGAATAAAAAAAAAGTACCCAAATGCGGACAAAGCCCTGATCTTGAAGCAGCCCAAGCTCTGAAACATGCAATCGATCATGTAAGAGACAGAAGAGGTCAGCCATTAATTAACATCCAAATTAAAGCTTTTCAAGTAAGGGTCAAAACTTCCTTTGTTTTGACATTTAAATCACTGGCAATGCATTCCCCAGTTTAGTATGCACAACGCATCACCTAACGCCTTTATGTTAATTGCCTCAATTTTTCAAGTGCACTATTTGATTCATTGACAATTAAAAATACCCCCAAAAGCCAAGACTCATGTATGTTAAGTATAAACATGATTAATGTAACACAATTACATTTCCACGTTTGATGAGTCTGATTAGGAACTTTCTATCAGCTTAGCGTGTTGGAACATTATCACTACCAGTGACCTGTCAGCATTGCCAAAGACAAGCATTCTGATAGGGAAGCATTTCATGGCCACAAATGTTCCAGAAAGGTGTAAAACCTGTAATTAAACACTGCCAATTATCACTTTACCAAGAATGTAGCAATCTTTATGATCTTCTCTATTTGATTGCAGAAGATAGTCCTAGGTCTAAACTAAAAAAAGCTATAAGGAAGAAGAATCCAGTAACACAATTGCTTGTTAAAACAATTATGTGGACAGACCCTCCAGTAATTCCAGAAAGTGACTCTATGAATCCTCTCCCACTTCCTTAAGGGAACATCTGGTTTAAGAAAACTGCACTCAGAGAAAAGAACTGGGCAGACAAAAAGTAGGAGAGCAATGCCTGATTTTGTTTGTGGTCACAGAAAACAGAAGGAGATAAAAGGGTCTGATGAGAAAAAAAGAAAGTCAAAATTAGGAAAAATAAATTACAAAGTTCGGAAAATAAAATGGTCCACATCTGGAGGTTGCTGTTTAGTGAGATGCAATAGTAAATAAGAAAAGGAGTTCAGCCTAAGCACAATGAGATAAAAGCTAAGAAATAGCAACAGGATTCCAGTGAAACTAGCAGGAAGGAAGGTATGCATACACAACTGGACTGATGTAATCGTTACGGCCAACTTATAAGAATTGGTACAAATCAGAAGCAAGATAAAATTCTGTACCCTCAGTTTAGGCTGCTCCTCCTTCTTCCTCTCAGTAAATGTAAAATATAATTAACATTGCCATATGTAGAAGCAATAAATACATAAGAACCAGCCATAACCTATATTTAATTACAAGGGAGATACTAGCAATGAAATGTACAGTAGGTCCTTGTTTAAATTGAAAAATAAAAAAAGAAAAAGACTGTTTTATTGCACTTAAGAATTAAGGAGCTCCTTGGCTTATCGAGGACTACAAAAACAATCACTGCTATAGGCCTGCTTTGCATATTCGGTCTATTAATTTACATAGCCCTAGTAAGCCTCACGTTGCAATGCAACTGCTAAATTACACCACTCTTGGGTAATGGGTATAAAAAGATGCAACAGCATGCAAAGTGTATTCAAACAGACAATTAAAAATATCAATTCTGTTGACAGCTAAAATGAAGAAACTGTGCAGAGGTTTAAAGCTGCTGCATGAAGGACATACCATTTACGAGTGATTGAATTAACTAGAATCATGCATCGACAGTCTGCCTTTGTCGAACATTACATATTAGGCCAATTTAGTGTCTGCTTATTAAAATAATTTAATTCCGAAGATTGTTTCCAGGCATTTCTAAGTCTCCTGCTGCTCTTCCCTCCTCCTCATACTAATGATGTTGTCTTAATTATTGTGCTAGTTTCATACCAGTGCAATTTGCTGGGTCACCACAGAGCAGTCCTGTCAACTTTGGCTTAACCAACTCATCCTTTAGGTATTTGGGAGAACAAGCACAAATCAGCAGGAGATCTGGCCAGACACACTACAGTCTCAAAGTTGCAAAGCAGCCAAAGAATACAAAAAAGGTTATTTTTATTCAACTTAACACTAACTTGTTAATATTGCTTTTCTTTACATAGATCTTCAACTTCGTATGCTTATTAAATCTATTAATCTATTATACTTCCTATATCCTAAGAATTTCTACTTTTAACCATCTAGGAATGATGTGTTCGTCAACTTTAAAGTAAGAATTTCAAGGAAAACTAAATTGCCTAAAGAAATCAGAAGTTTGAAATCTGTCTTCCAAACTGAATAATGATCTCACATCTCTGTGAATAGCACTACTACTTATTATCTAAATTTCTTCTGAAAATACAACTCGGACTAAGTAACTTACCAAAACACTTAGATTAAAAATGTTATCCTACGGGTTTATTTTAGCACCCTGAATGACTTAAGTTTAAGAGAGTCATTTCAATAGATTCCGGCAACTAATTCTGACATTTCATTTTGAAAAGTTAGCGCTATTTTAAAACAAGTGTGCACAGATTATACCTTCATCCAAACATGCATAACAGTGAAAATACATCACATGTAGTAGTAATATCTGGAGGGAACTGAGAACAGAAATGTGTGCATTTAATGAGTAATATTGCTTTGCATTTCTTGGTTTCACCAAACTGTCACTATATATCACATTGTAGGATCTAGATATCATACATAGATGCCAAGCACTACTGTCTCATGCTGCGTACCTAGGAGAACTCCTAGGTTCAGCAGCAAGCAACAAAGAAACTAGTAATATGTATCACAAGTAAATTGCTGGTGTGTTTGGAAGTTATGAAAATGGCAGCACTTAATATCTTTTTTGAGCCTTCAAAATCATTGACCACTGGATAAGGTACTACCTTAGTTTGACAGTCTTGAAGTCCCAAAGCCACAGAACTGAGCGAACAAGTTGTAAGACTTGCTCACTAAAGTATTTGAATGAACTAACACCAGGACTCTAAAACAGTTAAATCTCCTTCAGCTTAATGCTTTGAATATGCAGTACCAGACTGGATTTTATAACGTGAGACCTGGTCATTGGAAATATTACCAAATATCCCAGTTGTACAACACACAACTGTAACAATTTGCTACCACTGATGATCACAAGCTTCTTCCAGCCTCCTCTGAATTTCATGTGAAGACTTGGACTTGCACCTGCTCTGAATGAACTTCTAAGATATAAACTTCTAAATCTGAGTTGTAGAGATGAATTAATAGCGAAAAGTTGATAGGCAAGCCCTGATTTCCAAGATTATAGGAAAGACTATAAAAAAAAACTCAAAGTAAATTTTCTTCTTAAAAAAAGTGGATGATTCTAAGTTTTCACAATATTAATTTTGTCCTAAATGATTATATATAGTATTTTGCCATCTCTAATACATGGAACAGAGTAAAGCCGCTAGAGATAGAGGATTAATACAGGGGAACCCAGACAGAATCATGGCAATATTTCAAATCCTATGTACAAAAAAAAAAAAGCTTTCTGATAAATGGCAGGAGTGGTATGAATACATAAGCAATTCTGATTTTTGCACAATAGTAATATATGAAAATAACATACGTTTCAGAACTGGTTGGTCCTCTGTGAATTCAAATGGCTGTTCAATATAAAAAACCTTTTGCTGGAATCCAGGGACACATTCTAAATCTTCCGCACATGCGAGCAGCAGAACCTGAGGAAAAAAGGGAAATGGACTTTTAACATCCACTCATTCATCCATCATGTTGGCTTCTAGGAATGATACTGGGTTTAGGGTCAGCGCTCATAAAACAAAACATTGGGATCCATGCTCATAAAACAAAAATATCCATCACATCACGCTTCTCCTTCAAATCTTGCTAAACAATTTTTTATGTAAGGTTTTTGCTTTTATGTATGTGGGCTAGCATAGAAGTTACAAAATAGTAGCTTTCAGGGTTAAGTTCAGTTCAGATTGTCAATAAAGGATATTATTGGTCTTCATGAAAACATAGGATGTAATGTTGCTCCTAAAAATCACAGGTGAATACAGCTAGGCTTAAATACATGCTTAAATTAAGCACTTTTAAGGTGATTTAAATAATTGATAAATTAGGGTCTGCAAACCTAGTTTCACAAAGTTGATCACCAAGTTACAGAAGGAATTCTTTATTCAAGGGCGAAGTGTCACATCACAGATGTTTCCTTTATAAAAGAACTTCTTTGCAAACAAATGCAAACTGTTGCCTTCTCCCCTGCCCCCCTCAAGCCACAGTTTGTCCGTTTTCCCTGTAACCAAAAGCTTATTTACACCAGGGGAAGACTGAAAATGAAATGTGTGCATCATAGTGGAGGTGGATCTGAAGGTTAAAGTTGAATACAGTTTATGTCACCAAAGTTCCCTGTCACCACAGGAACACCTTAGCAAAGGAGGAAGCTTAAAAGCAAAATAAAATTGACTTGAAATAGGTACAATGCTAATCTCAGTCTCTGAATGTTTGTGTTCTATCCCTGAATAGAGACAACAGCCTGAAAGGCTATTTTTCTTGGCAGCTTTTAAATGAGAGCATGGGGGTAAGAATGTCCAAGAAAGAGGCAGCAAGAAAAAAAAAAGGCTAAAAAGTTTAAAAGCTTAAAGAGCGGTTAAAGTGAGACAACAGGAGGCAAGTTCAAGAGTAGGAAAAGCCAAATCTGTATTTTTCAACCTATATACATGTAACCACATTTTCAAAAGTATCTTCTGCTTCAGAACCTCCAAAGGTGTTTTTCAAAACCTGGTTTTCAGCTAGTGTACAGAGTACTCTTATCTCAAAGTTACTATGGCCAATCTGCTGTTTGTTGGACTGCCAAAGAAAAAAAAAAATCAAATAGACAGGGCACACATAGTGACCAAGAAGATGGTCAAACACAGTGGTTCTGAATGACCAATGCTGTAAAAGTTAAGTGGTCCTGCAAAAATGGGTCTATTTACTCAAGGCATCCTCAACACATGGTTACAATTTTACAAATAAAGCTCTTAGCTGTAAAGTGAAGACAATTTCTGCCCTATACCACACAGGTGAACACCAAGGGCTCCTTTCTCCTTCACCAGCTCAGGTAACAAACTGCACTCTTACTTCTCCAACCCAACAGCACGATCTCACATCTCTCAGTTCTACCTCCACCACATTATCACCTAGGTATGCCAATCCTGATCCTAGAGAGATGTCCTGCAAAATTTTAACATCCGCATGTTTCCCTCTCAACCACCACTTACAGGCCATTCGCTAAATCAGTGCAATACATTATCTGCTCTCTTCCTTCATGCACTTCACACTCACTATAAATTTTATGTGATCCCATTTATAAAAACCAAAGGCAGCAATATCCCACCTGGTCTGCACTAGTTCTTATTGAAGCCAACTGCTGGATCATTTGTTTCATGTCACTGACATTTGCTATAAAAGCTTGGCTAGAAGTGCCAGCAGGCTGTGAGAAACAGCTAGAGTATTTCATGACAATTAAGGTGGTGGTAGTCAAATGCAGCAGATGGACACCTTTGCCTTCCATTCTGACCTGCTCGATGGTTAACCCTTCAAAAGGACAAACAAGAGAGAAAGGCTTCAAGTAATACGCCAAGCAAGGCGCAATACACTTGACTACTCTTCACTTCTATATATTGACATAACTGCTGCCTTTCTTACAAAAGCTTAAAAACACAGTGCCTAATCCCTCATTCGATTATTGATATATTGATTTTATTGGAGATTCTGGACTCTATAGGGGTTGAGAATTGGACATGTTCCCTTCAGTCTTCTAGTATGAGACATCTGCAAACATGAACCGACATACCCAGAGCCTGCCCTCAAAACTGTGCATAAAACTTGATTACCGATTATAAACGGAGCCTTACATGCATTTAAATGGTCACATGCACAGAAAGACACACATGCATTTTCTGCACACATTTTCAGTGTGCACAGGTGCATTTTTAAAGTACCTGTTTTTCTGACTCATGGTGTTACTGAATTAATATGCATAAAAATGCAATCACAGCAGAAGGAAAATTCTTCTGATCTCAACATGCAACAACTGAAGCAAGGTTATATAACAAGTCTACACCTGAAAAATAGCCCAAGCAATATATGCTGTAAATTTAACTACAAACAAGTCTTTCCCTTAAAGGATTAACACAGCAAGTAAGAGGTAAATCATGTTCTGCTATCCCAGCTGCTGGCATCTTAAAGTTGAAGCTCTTGTCTTAGAGCTATAAATAAAAAGCCTGCTTTGAACATCATCTATGTCAGTACTTAAAGAAGGGAATATGTCTACTTTATCAGATTTGCGACAGTGTAAGTTGACTTTGAAATCTGGGCAATCTAAATAGGTCACGAGTTAACTTCTGTAAGCCTGGTACAGAAGGCTCACATAATACAGATGTAGCAAATAGAAAATGACCTTTACTCCCTTTGAAATAATTACAAGACTCAGGCTTGGCCTTGCTGTGAAATGGAACATTTTATTCTACTTGTGCAATTCCAGGCACTTTCTTCTTCTCAACATGTCAGACAAGATGTTAAATTTGTCACCACACCAAGAGTTTTTAATTAATTGTCTTCTAAAAGCACAATTATTCTTTTAATTTATTTTTCTCGTGAAGAAACTTCTTTTGTTGAACTAAATGTCTATCTCATTAAAATAATTTTTGTTGAGGTTCTTCACTTTGGGGAAAAAAAGTCTTTAAACACACCTTGAAAAAGTAAGCCAAGCAGATATATATTGAAGGCAAAGAGAATATTGTTCAAAGCAAAATACACTCTGAATTTCAGCACCAGGTAGATAGCATATTTTTAGATATAATAACAGGGCTTACGGGCTGATAGCTGTTTAAAGAAAGACTTCAGGTAAATACACTGAAAAGAAAGTTTAATTGTCACGTATGTAGAATTCAGAATATATAAATATTGTTAACACATCTAGTCAAGTCAGTACTGGGCAATTAGTACAAAAGGATCTTTCAGCCACTACTAAGAAAAAAGCCACATTCCTGAAAGACTATGACAATTATGCAGCAAACATCATTTGCTCATGAAAATCTAAAGGGATAGAAGTCTGAAAAGCAAGCCAGGGAGTCGTGACTACTCAGACCTACAGATCCTGTGTTCACTGACAAGCAGAATCAAACTCTTTCATAACCTACTGCTTTTCAGAAATGCATAGAGTGAAGACTCATTTTTAATATCCTGACAATTTGTCTTTCTGAATTTATTACCAGTCACTATAAGGAAATGTCACTAGCTCAGATAACTCCTGTGCTAGTTTGGTCACTGGGCTAGAACTACTGATGAGGTATCGAGCCTATGAAACACCTTTTTTTTGTTGTTGTTAATAAAACAGCGCACACATGCTGGTGACCTTGACCAACCCCAACATTTGCACTGAGAGCTACTCACATAGAACACGGAATGGAAAGCAAAAGAGGATGGCAATTTTATACCATACTGCCGAGGAAATTAATAAAGCCCCTGATGTTAAAGTACCTTTGGGTATTACCACATCTCAAAAACCAGAGTTCTTCTACCATCTCTGCTGGTGACTGAAAGTTAGTCTCTGAAATGACCTTCCAAAGAATTTCAAAATCTTTACATACTTTTAAACTCACCCAATTTCAGCACATGAAGCAACTCCATTCAGGTTTGATTGGCCACATCCTCACTCTGGAAATGAGTTTTCTCACCTTTTACTGTAAACACTCTCATATCTTCATTAGCCCTACCTGTATGAGATCAACTATCACAAAAATGCAAGCTTCAGAATATTAATTGCATTTCACACACATTCTTATGGTGTGAAAGTCATCCTTGTGCAAAGCTTTATTTAATTAGAGATGAAAATGGTGCAGACACCTGTGAAAACCATCTGCCCAGACATGAATTTTGCACACAATAAATGCTAACAAATCTCATTTCAGAGGGCAATGTTCTGTAGGACCACATTCTGCCTTTGACTTCAGGAGAGCAATTTGAAACACAAACAAACCAACATAACCCCCCCCAGAAGAAGAGCTAAAACATAAATCACACTCATTTTTAGTAATAATCTCAAAAGTTCAAAAATTATGAGTCACTGAGAAACAAGGGGTTTGGTTGGGGTTTTTTGTTTGTTTGGAGATTGGGGTGGGGCGTGGGGCTTGGAAGTATGGTTTGGGGGTTTCTTTCTTATTTGACTCATTTATTTGGAAGTCAGTACTGAAAATTTATGCTTCCGAGCTTCTGGAAACATGAGAACTAGAAATTTGCTTTTTGCATATGAAAACTTCAGATTTTCATATAAAATACGGTGATCCTAAAAGCTGAGAACCAAGAGGAAAAAAAGTAATCAGAATAATGAGAACTGCCAACACTGAATTAAATTGCACATGACAAAATATTTTTATCATGCAGATCAAGATCTTTGAATCTTAAAACCCTTTCTATCTTCAGGTGCTGCAACACTAGACCCACAAAAATGGGTAGGGAGGAAGCCATCAGAGAAGAAAAACAAGTAATAAGCAGTACACAGTTACAACAATTTGCAGAGAGATGATGAAATCTTGCCTTCACTGAAGTCAGTAAGAACTATTCATTGATTTTAGGTTTTTCCTCAAGATTTAAATGAGTTATTTAAATGAAATTAACAGAGGGATACTTAAGCAGAATAAAGACAGCACTGCTTTAAGTAAGGTTCTGCTTCTGCATTATGCAGACTCCAATTAGAGTGTCAGCAAATTCTAAGCCAATTTTGTCATCAAATCACATACAGACTGGACACGAAGTTCTCCTTGTCTTCTGTATTTTTTTTTAACATCAATTGGAACAGAAAAAACCTCAAAAGCCTGAATAAATTATCCTCTGATTGGCATAATTAACAAGGGTATTTTAACATTGCATAAAGGTATGTTGAATTATTTATCTCTGAAAGTGACTAAAATTAAATAAAACACACAGTTCTTTTGTATTAATTTCATTTCTAGAGCACTATAATTTGGGGAATTTTTTATTCAATATTTTCATTTTGGAGGGAAAGTTTTCACTATTTTAGGCTTTAATGTCTCTTCTTTTTTATCAGGAAAGAGCTTCAGAAAAAGAGTATTTACAATCTCTACAGCTCTACCTCTAAATCTGATAGTGAATTCCAGTCATTTTTGTAAGAAATGCTATTAAGATTTGGCACTAAGATTCTTCAAGGATGACAAATATTCTTTTAAAAGGGCCTACATATCCATTTACTACATAGCTCTGTCCTAAAAGTGAAAGTCACACTTGGAGTACTGAAGAGTGGGCTATGAAAATGCAAATTAGAATGACTTTATTGGCTCAAATGAATTCAGTTCTCCTGTCACTAAGCGGTGTGACTGCAGTAGGCATCCATTAACTGGAAACAAAATATGACAAACTCTTTTGTGGGACTATCTAGCACAGGAGCTTTCTTTTTATGAGCACTTTCCTTGTGAATGTATGTTTATTATAAGAATTTTATCACATATTCAGTAAAAAGTGTGCATCTTCCATGACACTGGGAATGTCAAGTTATTCAAGAAGCAGTTTGCCAGCACTAGTGTCTGAACAGACAGCTACTTTCCTTCTGAAATTCAGGATGTTTGGAAGAGGCACTATCAGTTTGTTAAGATATGACCCCAAGGTCAGTTCGAGCCCAAAGCGACTTTAGAGTCCACACTGCTTAGGGTGAAGAAGGATAATACGAGAAGCGTACTAGAAAGCATGGGAGCACTTCCACAGCACACCCATTTGAAGCCAGAGTTGTGATGATTCTTCTCACCCCAGGCACTGACCTGCCTGGAAACCAGTCACTTCTGCTCTTCCTCCAGTCACATCAGCTCCCTGAATGAAGTCACAGGGTAGCTCTGCAAAAACCAGTACTCACAGAATAGCGTAGCTATTAAAACATGGTCAGATGCAGGACCATCACAGTCTGCATCAGTCTGATTAAGCTGCCGTGAAACTGAACCCTAAAATTAAGGGTTCTTTAATAAACTCTTACTAACACATATCTTCCATGCATCAGAACTTGAGCTAGCTTAGCGTTCCCTTGACTTGGGAACCCAAAAAGCCTTATATAGGCCTCAAAGGAACCACCTCTGGTGTCACAAGCAGGCAAAACATACAGTCTCCTGGCCTGATCACTTGATCCTGATCATAAATAATTCTTCCTGCATTCCACAATTCTGGACCCTTATTCTGATGGTCATTTCATAGCTTTCAGAATAAATTTGTTCATGGTCAATTTACAGCCATTTATTCTTGTACAAGTCTTGTCTCATAACTTAATTAACCTTTCTCCTCTCTAAGTCTTCAATTTATTAGGCTAGACAAACCAAGCTCTTTCAATCTCCTTCTGTAAGGATATATTCCTTTGATCATCTCGGTAACCTTTCATTGTGCCTGCTTAAGTTTGCACATGTGCAAAATACACAAAGAATTCCAGATAAGCATTCTCCAGGGCCTGGTAAGTGATATTAATATTTCCTTAAGCCCAAAATCTGTTGCCTAATGCTTCCTAAATTCCACTTTTTTTTTTTTTTAAAGTCTTGTCATACTGATGGATCACAATCATTCTAAAATTAACTAACGCACAAAGAGCTGAAAAATTTGACATCAATGGAGATACTGCCTCCATTTAGCTTCAACAATGTTAAGCAGCTTTTGCAAACAGAGTCAGGATTAATCTTTATCAAATACAAACACAGATGCAAACCCTCGTGCATTGCTAAATCTATGCCCTTTCTGACCAGATGGGAACCCACTCTGCTCACAAGTGGCAGACATCTTACAGCACAGAGCCCAAGCTTAACCTTTCCACTCAATAGAGCTTATTAGCTGACACTCAGGATTTGCCAATAGATAGCAGCTTCCAGGCTCAAGATGGCTTGTACCCATATGGCTCAGAGTGCAGGATCTGAACATTGTTCAGATTTTTGTAATCCAGACAATAACAATCCTCTTGGTTCATTAATCATAGAATGGTGTGGGTTGGAAGAGACCTTAAAGATGACCTTGTTCCAACCCCCATGGGCAGGGACACCTTCCACTAGACCAGGTTGCTCAAAGCCCCATCCAACCTGGCCTTGAACACCTCCAGTGATGGGGCAGCCACAGCCTCTCTGGGCAAACTGTGCCAGTGCCTCACCACCCTCACAGTGAAAAACTTCTTCCTTATATCTAATCTACATCTACCCTCTTTCAGTTTAAAATCATTACCCGTCATCCTATCGCTACACTCCCTAATAAAGAGTCTCTCCCCATCTTTCCTGGAGGCCCCCTTTAAGTACTGGAAGGCCACCATAAGGTCTCCCTTCTCTTCTCCAGGCTGAACAACCCCAACTCTCTCAGCCTGTCTTCCTAGTAGACGTGCTCCAGCCCTCTCATCATCTTCATGGCCCTCCTCTGGACTCGCTCCAACAGGTCCACATCCTTCTTATTTTGGGGGCCCCAGAACTGAACACAGTACTGCAGGTGGGGTCTCACCAGAGCAAAGGGGGAGAATCACCTCCCTCGACCTGCTGGTCACAGCAGTATTTTAATGATTAATAACAGAGGCCAAAGTGTGTTACTTGTGCTCAAAGTAAGTAATATTTTAAACCACTCAACTATTTAACAAGTAAATACCTACCTGTCATGATTAATAACACTATTTAACAAACGAGATACATCAGACAAAAGGACCGGTTGGGCTCCAAGGTTGTTTGGGGTTTTGTGTTTATTTTTAGGCATTATGAAAAAAAAGTAATCATATTTTGCTGAAACTCATACACCACTAGAATGAGATTACAACTGGTTAGCCTATTTAGAGAAGCTGTATAATAAATTCATTTTACAGGGCACAGAATAATGCAAATGAGCCATTCAATAGCACTCCTGTACTAGTGAAAGAGGCATAAAGAAGAAACATTGAAAAACAGAGTTCTGATCTGGTTATGCTGCAAGCTATGGAGTTACCAAAAGCTAAACTGCATTACAACAACAACCTGTTCAAAGAACTGCTTATACCAAACATTTTGGTTATTTATCACCTAATGAAATAAACAGGTTGATCCTATTTTCCAGCAGTAGTGACTTCATGAAACACTTAGATAAATAAAAATATGGATCTCTGGTTTTCTAAAAAAAGGAAATAAATTAAGAATTGTTTAAACTTATTTATTACCCTTCACATGCAGTTGCATGGGGCAAAGCCGTTATTCCACACAGGAAAACACTGATGTGACAAAAGCCATTAGAGAAAAAATTAAAATCATATTTCTCACAGCAGATAGTGGGCTTTGGATAGGATGCCTGGAAACTATAAGGAATATGATACATTTTTAATTTCCCAACAGCGTGATCATTATCAAAAAAAGTACAACCTTCCACCTATAGTTTTCTTGATATTCCACAAAGTTATAGTATAAAGCAATTATTACTGCACCACAAAACTGAACTTAGTATAACACTGAACATCTGCCTTTTGCACTGGCAAGCTAAAATCAAAAATGAGCTTACTGAAAACAATCTTTCAAATAGCATAGGTTTGAGTATTAAACACTTACACAGTGCTATCACCTTGAAATGTTACAAAAACAGGAACCAGCCCCCAGAACTCAAATGTATAAGGACAAGTGAAAATGTCCGTTTCTCAACTTCAAGAAAACATTTGTTGAACATTTTTCTGACCTTCTCCTAAACAGTCACGAATGCAAGATTTTTAAAAAATGAATACAAGTAAATCCCTCAATTCCAGCAAGGGTATTAGAGGGGAAAAAAAAAAAGCCTAACATCCAAAGACTCATAATAAAAATTGAGAAATCGCTGCAAGGCAAGAAAGCCCAATGCAAACCTGTCTACCAATTTTGACATGCTTTTATTTGACTTTAACTGTGTATTGGCTTTGTGTGGTGGGATTTTGGTAGCA
Source organism: Haliaeetus leucocephalus (assembly GCF_000737465.1). Classification (NCBI taxonomy): domain Eukaryota; kingdom Metazoa; phylum Chordata; class Aves; order Accipitriformes; family Accipitridae; genus Haliaeetus; species Haliaeetus leucocephalus. The sequence goes on from NW_010973104.1 coordinate 4,938,461, forward strand.
AAGGAGGTGGCTATAGGGGTGGCTCCCATGAGAAGCTGCTAGAAGCTTCTGCAGCTCCAATTCAGACCTGCCTCTGGCCAAGGCTGAGCCCATCAGCAACAGTAATAGTGCCTCTGCAATAACATATTTAAGAAGGGAAAAAACCTGCAGCGGAGAGGGGAGTGGAATGTGAGAGAAATCCCTATGCAGACCCCAAGGTCAGAGAAGGAGGAGGAGGCACGCTGAAGGAAGGGATGCTCCTACAGCCCATGGTGAGACGGCAGGCTGTCCCCCTGGAGCCCGTGGAGGTCCACAGTGGAGCAGATCTCCACCTGCAGCCCGGGGAGGACCCCACGCCGGAGCAGTTGGATGCCCCCGAAGATGGCTGTGACTCCATGGGAAAGCCCATGCTGGAGCGGTCTGTGCCTGAAGGACTGCAGCCCGTGGAAGGGACCCACACTGGAGCAGTTCACAGAGGACCGTCTCCCGTGGGAGGGACCCCATGCTGGAGCAGGGGAAGAGTGTGAGGAGTCCTGCCCCTGAGGAGGAAGGAGCAGCAGAGACAAGGTGTGATGAACTGATCATAACCCCCATTCCCCATCGCCCTGCACTGCTGGGGGGGAGGAGGGAGAGAAATCCAGTAGTGGAGGTGTGCCCAGGGTGGGGGAAGATGTTTTAAGATTTGGTTTTTACTTCTTATTATCCTGTTTTGATTGGTAACAAGTTAAATTGATTAGGGTTTTTCTTCCCCCAAGTCAAGTCTGTTTTGCCCATGACCATAACTGGCAAGTGATCCCTCCCTGTCCTTGTCTCAACCCACGAGCTTCTCATTATATTTTCTCCTGCCTATCACACAGGGGCAGAGGAGTGAGCAAGTGGCCTCATGGTGCTTTGTTGCCAGCTGGGCTTAAACCACGACAAACAGGAAGAGGATAATATGTTCTTTAGAACAAGCTATAGATTAATTTTTTGTGCAAAGTTATCTGCACATCACATGTTTTTGTTTTGTTTTTTTTCAAAAGAAAAAATTTACAAATTGTACTGAGCAATAGTAGTATGATGGTGTTAAAATAAATAGTTCTGAAGACTGGCTTTCTATTGATTGCTGTTTAAAAAACCAAGCTCACAAGTGGATTCTTTTAGTAAGAACAAGGCCTGTTAATCGCATCAATCTTTCTTTCAGTGGGTAATGTCAACTTCCCATTTTCATGAAACTGCTACGAACTTGACACTTACAGCTCAGCCTACCAACTATAACTGAAACTACCCAGTGGATTCAAGTGTTACAAGAGGGAATCATGAAAAACATGGTTAAGCAGTAAGAGAATAAGGCTTATACAATCTCAGAAAACCAGACCAAAAAACTATGGAAGTGATACATGGTGGCATACAGTACTACTTCTGCTTGTCCTATTTAGTAGTTCCTGGAAATAGAGGTATAAACCAGTTTTCATTCCAGTTGGTAAAGTTTAGGGTCATAAATAATTTTAGGATGTAAAACAAGTCTAAGAAATCTCTTTTTAACTAAGATGACAGAATATTGTTACATCATGCACATAATATGCCTATAGGAGAGAGAACTGAGCTTAGAAATCAGCAAAGTATCAAACAAAATACAAACCAGAAACTGTTCACCTATATGCTGACTTTTGCACACAGGATAGAGAAGAGCCTTAAAACATAGTGTAGTGAATAAATAGATAGTCCACAAAAAAAAAAAAAAAGGAGGTAATTTAAGCCTTTATTAAATACATGTATAACTCAGTTGTTTTAACAGGGACTGTTTGATAGATACAGAGCATTTACGGTATAATTTAACATTATTTCAGCCTAGAATTCAATTTCAAAACTGATTATTAAAATTATTTACACACTTCTATATTTCCTTGTTCAATGCTGGTTTTCAAGTGATTTTACTTTCTCTTACTAAAGAGCATTAACTGTACCTTATTAGTTGCAGGTTAGGTACCATACATATTTTTAATTCATTTAACTAATACGACCCAAGTTGTTGTATCACTGCTCATATTACCAGTCAAGAGCTTGTGCATTTATTTCCAATAGGCAGTAATTTTCAAGCTCCTAGAGTGATCCAAAAAAAAAAAAAAAAAAAAAAAAAAAAAAAAAAAAAAAAAAAAAAAGAGACAGGTCTTTTTGGCAGTGCCAGCTGCTACTTGAGGAGTATTTTTAATGAGTTGCAAGAACACAGTCAAAAATTTAAAAGAACTTGTACTAACTCTTGAGTTTAGAGAAAGCATGCCCCAGGGGAAAGGCAGCAAATAGTTGAACACTTTTGAGCACATCACAATAAAGCAAAATCTCTAAAGCTTACAGACTCCCTTGTGTTAACAGTGACATTACATCAGGAATGACCTTTCCAAAGAAATAAAACCCATTAATGCTAGGAACATGATAACTACTAAAGATCAACACTTAGTAGCCAAAGTGTATGTATGTGGCGGGGGCATGGGGGGCAGAATCAGTCTGGTAAATTAATTAGAACACAAATAATATGAAACCAAGACCTTGGTCTATAACCCTTTCTCTTATAATTGCTTGCCATTTAAAAGCTGAATGAAATCTTTTACATAAAAGATACAGCTATTGACCCCACACGTATTAGTCAAAGAAAATCCTGCTATGTTGAGAATGAGATCTCATGAGTACTAGAAAATGCCTTAGTTACACCCTATTGAATACCTATTTCTTACTTCCTTACAGTAGAACTTTCTTTCAACCATCAAGGAATGATACTGCTGGGAAATATTGCAAGTTAATCATTAAATATTTCAGGGCTTTTTTCCAGTTGTTTGTAGAAACAATCACCAGAGTTATCTGTATCTATGAGAACATAATGATTTTATTTTTTTTTTTACATGACAGGACAGCTGTCAGCCCTGAGGCATAAAGACATACGTATGGTTGTACCCCACAAACTCCATGATGAAACCTCTACAAAAAAACCCAAACATTTGTTTTTGAAATCCATAGTTTAAATCAGGATAGGTTTCTGTGGTGGTTAGGAAACTCAATGCGTTATTGCAGCCTCCCCATTTAACACTGTGAACAGCACTTTCAGTATATTTATTAGTTCTATAATTACCTGTATTTACCAAGTCTATCCTCTGATCCACATGAGATTCAACAGGCAACAGACACAAGCAATAAACATATGAAAAATTGTGAAAAATGTGAATCTCTGCCTTGGATCTTGCAACCTGTATCTGCATCTAAACATTAATATTACCACTATAGTTGAAAGAGGTCAGAGGCACATCTTTGTTTAAAATTCCTGGACAGAAAGCATGTAAGGACATACTTTTGCATCCGTCTAGACTGACCAGGTAAAAAGGTCTAACATAATTCAGATTTGGGGGATCTGAAGAAGTCTATTTTTTTATCCAAGAGACAGGCTAGAAGAATTCTAGCATTTAAGCTGTTTTCTTTATGATGTTATATTTTATTTTTGTCTGAGCTGACAGCTCAGCAAAAGTGCTGAGAATGCGTACACCGGGATACATGCATTTGATCGCGGAATGTCCTACCATTACTATTTGTAAGAAGGTTTTATTTTTTTTGGAAGTTTATATAATCAGATTTTTTTGTTAATTTTGACAAAAGTAAAGCTGCCTGAATTGTACGTAAAAAATCAGAAATTTTAGAGAAAAAAAATCAAGTATCCAATAATTTAAAGGCCCTTTTCCTTGTACACAGCAATTTAAATTTACTGGGGCCCTTTTTTTTTTTTTTTTTTTTTTTTTTTTTTAAGCGCTTCAGCCTGGAAGTGATCGGGGTTCTGTGCTTGCACAGTATAAAGCAATTTGAAATTATTCAACTGCTTCAATTTTTTATACGTACTTTTATTTGAAAATGATTGGGGTTCTAATCATGCTCAACATTGAACAACTTTAAATTATTTCAATGCCTTTTTTTAATCAATGCTTCATGTTTGGGACTGAATTCTAGGAGGTTATAGTACATTATCAGGCAGTTTAAATTATACAAGAATTTTACACTTCACAAAATCTTTCATCTCCTAAATAAGAAACAGTTTGCAAGGCTGAAAGCATAAAGCATTAAACTTCGAAATAAATCAGCATTATACAAAATCAGAAGCCTAGTTTTTCTTTTTTAAATATTGTAAGAGAACCTTTTCCATAATCAAATTCCCATGTCTTACTACATACTATAAAGCATGAGCATTTCAGAAGCTACATAGTTATACTTCGGTAAATTCAAATAAATTATTTCAAAGAAGGAGAACAAATTCTAAAAGGTTTCTGAGTCCATGAAAAATAAGGATTTATTCCCACAGCATTTGACTTATCAAACTTCATGTCGAGCAAGCATTCAAGTCCACTGTAGCATGGATACAGTGTGCTTAACAGCTTCTGGTTCAAGTTCATTGTAAACATTAAGTATATCAAGTAGGAAATTCAGGTTGGACTTCAGGGACATCGTTCCCGATTTAAACAGGAGTGATACACAGAAACCTGGGGGGGGTGGGGGGGAGGGGGGTTTAAATTTGATTATTGGAGTTACCGTCCTCAATAGTCAAGAACATGCTCTGCTCTTAAACATTTCCATATGAAAGGAGAAGAAATTAAGGTGTGACATTTGAAAACAGTACTGGACATGTACAGATGGAGAACTGAGAAATACAGCTGACAGGTAACATTACTAGTGAATCCTCCACTTTATTCTTACCCGGTATCGTTCATTAATACTCTACCAATATGCTTACATTTACTACAAAAAGTCCAACGCAAGTATTTTTGTACTTTCCACCAAGATATTCAACAAATATGAATGCAATCTAACCTCTGTTTTAAAATGTGACATTCTGGAAAGAAAAAATTAGTGACTAATTTCTTCAAAAGGCTTGTCTTCATATTTCACCTTTTTCTTTTTAACGCAAATGACATTGAAGAAATAGGATAATTTGTCACCAAGAATAACAACCCAGTGTTCCTCTGCACATTCATTTGAAAAGACAGTAGCTAGTCCTTAAAGATATTGGCATGCCTTACTAATCATAAGCTTTTAATTCTGTCTCTCCAATTTCAATTAGTAAGTAAACACTAACATCCTCAGTTGCACTACATAGAGCTCCCCTTTATCCAGTTAATCATGTTCACTGCAGCTATTCCCTAGGCTGAGGTTTCAGAGTTCCTAGCTTCTGTAAATCCTCCGTATTACATCTTTTGATTCAGAAACAAAAATGCTAACATATCTTATCATTCAAAAACATGTGTCCTGGGTTCAGGAAGGACTGTGTTTTTCTCCCTCCCAACAGTCAGCTGCTGTGCTCCATGTACAGAATTAAGTTGCAAAGCATCGCTAAACTCATCTGAAATATTTTAAGTTAAACCTCATATTATAGCAATTAAAGAAGCTGTGAGAAACCATAATTAGACTAAGTGTCCAACAAATATTAATCAGTAAAGTAGTATTCTATTATTAAGCAGCAGCCATTCACAGTAGGAGTTTCTCTTGTGAGAAACAAGATTAGGAGCTGAGCCAAAAGCAGACCAGAAGGCACAGCAAATTGGGTTATTTGGTGCCTCATTTTAATTTATGAATGCTTTCACCTGTATTTCACTTATTTTGTATTGCCATTTTAGTGGAGAACGCGTAAGCAGGCTCCAGCCTGCGATCCTAGATGTGTTGGTTAGTCCCAGTGTTCCCAGTCACTGATAAGGATTTCCCTTCCTCGATCCTAATCCAAGCCAAGAGGCAAATTTGGACCACACACCATGGGCAAACCACTTAACCTCCCTATGCTCCCCCATCTGTAAGTGAAAACAATACAATTAACATCCATAGCAGGGAGGCTCTGTGATTTACTTAAGTGTTTTGAAGAGATTTGAAATCTTGAATAAGTACTGTATAAATGCTGACAAATAATTCCTGTTTGAGGAACCATCAGTAACCATTCTGAGCATACAAGAAATAAGATCATGTCAGAAGCAAAGTTTCTAAAATACTAGGCCTGTTTTAGCTTCTTATTTTCTTGTTACACCCTCTCCCTACATATCAGTTAAAATCTAATTAATGATAGCAGTCTCGTAACAAGTCTCCTTTTCTGAGATCAATTTTAGAACTTTCCTCCTTTAAGTCTATTTCTCTGCAGTGAGAAAATACTGAGTGACTCAGACTAGAATCTAATAAGAAGTGTCAAGGATTTAATGTAAGAGACTGTTATTTTTTAGTAAAATATTATTTCTAAGTTACCCTATTAAATACAGATAAACAACAACACGGTGCAAAACCACAAATTTATTTGGTGGAGGAATCTCTAATGTGATGACTTGTAGGAAAACAAGTATCAATCAAATATCTGTTCTTTCCAATTCTGAGTTATTTTACATAGATTCTGATAAAGCAATAAACTGTGCTAATAGTCCAGTTTTCCACTGCTGTCCAGAAGAATTTTTTTTAAACAGCATGTAAAATCACACATTGTTACCTGAGCTGTTACAAAATAGTTATAGCTTAGATGAATTCTCAATTTAAAATCTATATGCTATATCTGTAATACACCAGTAACTTCCTTATATATTATTGGTCTTACATGTATTCATCACCCCTAAAGACATGCTTTCTTTAAAGGACAGAAGGAAAAAGTATCTAAAAGATGCAAGATTTAAAAATTTGGAACTCCAGATTGTATTTTGTTTTCTAATTAGACTAAATATGTGTAGTTATGTAGAGATACTCAAGGCAAAAATCCAGGCATTATGATCTTTTCAGCACTGTTGAAAATTATAACCAAGCCCAATTTTTAGTTCTGTAATTTCTAGCACCTATAGAAGGTTCTTTATTACTGAAGAAGCAGCAAGCAAACCAAGCCTACCAGCCACAGTTTCCAGAAGAATTGCATTTTATACATGATGAAATGCAACTCATCAATTAAGAGTCATTCCAGTAAGTTCATGTATACAACCATGTTACCTTTTCCCTTTTGCACTCGTTAGTGCCTTGACAACAGCAAAGGCTTCATTAGTAACTAACATAAAATCAATCTTAATATACAAAATTGAGCAATAAAACCCTTGCAAGAGGTTTATGCTCAATGTGATACTAGGTTCCAAATCCACACAGGACATAATTTAAAAATTCTAATTTAAAGTTGTGATGTACATTGTAAGAGACAAAAGAAATTTTGAAAAACAAAGCTATAATGCAAATGAGACTGTTATGTTGCTTCTGCCAGCAATAAAATTACAATCCCTTATTGTATCCACTGGCCACAGAAGTGAAAGACAAGTAGCAACAGGGACAAATATTATATGGAGCAGATGGAGAATGAGAGTGTTTGATCAGATGTCAGGGAAACCACGATTTTATTACTTTTATTTAAATAAATTAAACAAACAAACAAAAAACCCACAACTGATATCCAGAAAAAACGGCACAGTAGATTTGGCAATAGGTATCTACTAGTAGAAAAGTTCCTGAAAAGCAAGAGGTTGCTGCTATAATTTATTCCCATGTAGTGAGGCAAGAAGTCACTTGTAGGGTTGTTTAGGGTTTGGAGTTGTTTTTTTTTAGTCACCTGGTAAAGAGCTAGAGGAAGAACTCGGTGAAATCGATTAGCCCAAGGGGGAAGCACACCACAATAGAAAGGACTTGAAGGAGAAATGGGAGTTGGGAGAGGGGGAGGACAAAAATCTCATGCTTGCTCTGAAAGCTCACAGATGATGTTACACAACAGTGTTGTGTGTCTAATGGTTCTATATTCGGCACCCCCAAATAGCTCAGACAACATGCTTTTGTATCCAACGTAAACACATCAGTGTTTTTTGGCATTCACTTTGTTTCACTAACATAGTTCATATTGTTTCCATGCTCACCAAAAACTGCTAAAAGAAAGTAATGAAGGAATAATTGCTCTTTTTTCATAGCTTGCTCTAGTCAGCTTAGAGGATGGAGAATTCTCCTGCCAACCTACAAGGGCAAAATCCTAACCCCTCATGAAAGTGTCATCTGTGACAGAGCCAGAATCCCATCCCACTCATTTTTACTTAAACTCCATGGCTTTTCACTTGGCAATTTACTTCTGTCATTAGCTAGCTTCTATGTCCTAGATTTGGTTTCTTTTTTTTGGCTTTCATTTCTGCTCCCTTATCCTACATCCCAGAGGCTGCCAGGATTATTGGACAGTTGAAAGGGGCACATGTGCATGAATTCCCTTCACAGCTATGACAAAGACAAGAGCATCCATTTCGAAGTAGCGTTCAGTTGCCAGCTATAAAAACGCAGGTGGTCTGTGTGCTTATAGCGAGTAGCTACAGGGAGGATTTCATACAAATACATACATAACCATATTTAACTCAAGTTTCCACTGGAAAATGCACTACAGCTGACAGACTACAACAAGACTAATATACTTTATAACCTTTACCTCTACAATATTAACTCATTCTAAAACTTAGTGCGGTAACACATTAATACTTGAAGAGCTAGAAATTCTTAGCTTAGTTAACTCATTAGTAGACACCCATTTTTATCTAAGTTGAAGGATAAATGAAGCAAGAAATCAGTATGTTGCAAGGTCTGTCTTCAGTTAAGATAAAGGAAAATTTTGTCAGCGAGAAAATTTCTATTCATCTTTCTGCCTGTGAAAAGCCTAGGGAAAAAACAATAAAGTCAATATCTTTAAGGTAGGTCAATATTAAAGCACTGTGATGGGAGAGCAGAAGACCATCGGAGACTAGCAAAGATTAAATTGGGACCAGAAATTACATTAAACTGCTTTTTTTTTCCCCCCAGAGCCAAGCATGGCGATAAGACTTCACAAAGCAGAAATAAAACTATCCAATTCTGTTAATATTAATGAAATTTTTTGTCATCTGTTATGCATAACTTAGATAAAATATTCTATAAAAATAATTGAAATGTCATTTTTTCGCCTCCCCTGGGCAATATTACTGGTTTAGGGGGGTACACTGGAACAGTAGACAAACAACAAAACTTTTTTTTAAGTTTAGAAGTGTGGGGTGGTGGGAGGGGAAATGTTCTGGAAGCGTTGAATCATTTTGTTTTACCATTTTTGAGAAAAAACGAGCAGTTAAAAGCCTCCCAAATCAGAGTGTTTCATTTTCAGTTTAAGACCCAGATTGTATGGTTTCATTCACGTTAGCTCAACATTATACTTCAACTGCTGCTGTACAGTCTGGAAGCCAGTAATTTTGTCTCTCTTGTCCTGTGTGATAGGGTCTCTATCTGAATGACAACTCTAGATACATTTCTGCCATTCAACCATACAAGAAAATTGGGTCCACAAATGAGGTACCTAAGCTGTAGCCTTAGTGGCCACATACCTCACCAAGGAAACACAAATCACTATTAAACTGGCACAAAAGAAAGGGTTTCTGTTCACTAATCTTTCAAAACTGAAGTGTATCAACTAGAAATGACACAGTCTAAAATATATTCCATTTCTGATTTCCAAGTGGAAGAGGAAAAAGGTAAAATTCTTTCCAAGATATCAGAGAGACGTTTCACATAAAATATTTTGAGTTGCCTGTATGGCTTGACTTCACTGGCTCGCTGAACCACCAGTTCTTACTTATTTTTGTCATTGTTTAGAATCATTTCAGTATGCCATTATAGTGGCAATTAAACACCTTCATTAGTTCAGCATAGCATTTTATAGACATACCAAGCTGGCACAAGCAACAATACAAGGTGTTAGTGAGGCATCCCAACACAGGCTGAACAACTCTGGTAGGCAGAAGGATGAAACTTTAGCCCACAAGGAAAATTGCACAAATGTGACAGATTTGTTTCTAGTGACCAAACTACACCTTTCTAAGTAATGTAGACAAAGCCCAGCACTTCCTAGCCGTGGACACACTTTTCCACCCCCCAGCCAAGGTTGTAAAACTGGTAATATTTTTTCCTACAGCATAATCTAAAACAAACCAAATAAATAAATGTTTGGAGAAGAAACGGTAACATTAAGGAGTAAAGACGGGCATGTCCAAATCAGAACCACATTTTGAAGTAGTTCAAGTATCATCCAAGCTGCCTACATATAACTTTCTAAGTATTGAAAACCAGACTTGTCACCTTTGCCTAGTTTCAATGTACTGAATCACATGATAGTTTTGTAATGGCTACTAATGAAAAAGACCCTTTTAAAAATTTTTTGTTTGAACTTTAGATCTACAGATGAGGAGTAAAGCTACAATAGCATCTCCAATTCACCTGACCTAGTTTCTATATAACTATATTATAAGCTACGCTTTCATTACGTTTAAGCGAATGCTCACCAAAGCAGATTCTGGCAAACAGGAATAATGCATGAACTCTAAAGGTATTGCAGGATGCCTTCCTTCTCTATTATCCTCCTTAGTTTGTATTCCCCATTATATTTAGGGTCCCCCGTTGTGCCATAAAGAACAGCGAATCTATCTTGAGCATAAATTAATGGGAAGCTATTGCAGTGGTTTCTTGCTTCCCCAATGAATTCTTTCTACAACACAGCTGTTTCAAACATGCAGTAATTATTTTGCTGTTACCTACTACTAGAAGAAAGGAAGCTTGATAGCAATGAATTGAACTTGCCCTTTGTCCCCTTTCATTGTATCTACCTACAGCAGACGGCACTAAAATGCAACTCAATTAAACACAGCCCTCTTGTCATAATATAAACAGAAGTTCTCCTCACTGCAGAAGCAGGAAAGTTTTGCCATGACTCTCCTTGTTGCATTTGACAAGTTTATTCCAAAACGAATATTTCAGTGGGGAGGTCTGTCATTCTAATCCTGTTCTTTATGCGAGAGCAGCTAATGCAATTTCAGCTACCTGAATAGAAGGGCTCTTGCTTCCAGATGTTCCATTGTGCCTTGCAGACAACAACTGCTATAGGACTGCCACCAAAAGACAGGTATTATGAGTATTTTTTCCATCATTAGCCTCCTCTTAACACAGGGTTTACAGCTTCCTTGTTGATTCCTGTAATTGTGATAGTCATAGTAGAAGCCAGTGTAATGCTATCCTTCTATAGGTCTGCCATAATAGCAACAGAAAGAGGGCAATTGTACAGAACAAGGTGGTAAACTTAAGTTACTCCTGAGCTATTGAAAGACTGTTTAAAAGATAAAAAGAGAAAAAAAAAAAGATTGAGTCAATGAATCAAGGCTTGAAGAAAATCATAGACTGTTTGTACTTTCAGGATACAAACCTCAAATTACAGTATCACTGATTAGCTATACTTGCACTGATTGGAGATACAGCAAACCTGCAAGAACACCTCTGCAGGGGACACCAGGGCACCGAGAAAGACAAGGAGCTACAGTAGCCAAAGCCAGCACGAATATTACAGCCAACTGAGGAAAAGACCTGGAAAGAGGCTCTACTAACTTTCGGCAGCAGCCTAAGAGGGTATACAGGCATCTCCATTACCTGCCAGGTTGCAGTAAGGCTAAGTGAAAGAAAATACACACAAAAAAACCCTACTATCAAACCAGGCATTAGCTTCTCCTGTTGCATGTATTAACATTGGCTAACCAATAAGCTGGTTTTATTTCATTAAAATGTATTAGTGTCTATAATCAGCATAATGTGGTTTTTTTTCCATCCTGCCTCTACAAGTATTAATAGAATAAGCCTTGTCATGAAACTGTTGAAGTTTTTCTTAATCCCATTGAAAAATAGCAAACAAATGCAAATAAAGCCATGCAGGAAGAAGAATAGTAAAGAACAAGGGTGTTTAAGTCTACATGTAGAAATCCTTTCAACAGATTGAGATTTACATTTGTCTTTGCTTCTTAATATCAATTTACATTATTTGACATGTTGTTTATTGTCCAATAGCAACATGTTTTCTTCCCCCTACCTGTCATTTGCCATGTATAAGCAGTATTTATCTAGATATTAGGGGTTTTTAACCATGAGCTTCTGCTAGGAAAAGAGCAGCTTTCCTTATAATATGTAATGTAACTAATAAGCTGCTCCACTCGACTGCCAAGCATTTGCAGTTCTCTCTAAAGTCAGCGGAGGCTGTTGGTGCTCAGTTTTTTTCCATGGTTAAAACACACATAGGTTGGAGAATAAGCATTGCCCCAAAACAAGTCCACCATCGATATCAACCACATTGTGCTTTGCCCAAAGCAACTGTGAATAAAGACACTTGCAATGCAAGTAATGGAGTTACTGAGTGTGACAATCCAAAATTTCATTCTACATACAGTTACTCAGACATGAGCAATCACTATTTAACAACCTCACAAATGTGTTTTCTAGTTGCCAAAACCTTGTGGAAAACAATCTGTTCTACTGATTTTCTCCTTCAGAACAGAGGAAGTGTTATAAAGATAAAAATCAAAATCTGATCCAACTGGATCAGGAGTCAATGATATTTAGGAAGTGGCATCACTACAACTTATCCAATTCAACAGCAGCAATGTATTTCCTAAGTGCAGAGATGCATTCATACACCACAAATGGCTCACACTCACTAAGATGGAAAGAAATGGTAGCATCTCAACTTACATAGAGAATGATTATTATTCTCTAGGCCATTGAAAAAAAATAATCTTATTTTGAAGTACTGTAAGCAATCCCCTTTTTCTCTGAAAGAAAAAAGTAATTGCTTCTGATTTGCTTGTTATCAAAGCATGATGATGCATCCTTTTCTTCTGTACCAATTCATGTACTAGACATACATAGCCATTCAGATACGCCACTTCTCATCCATATACTATTTTCTTTGCCTAGTGTTTTGGAAAAAAGGCTATAGCACAAAGGAAAGTGGGCAAAAATGCAAAGCTGCGTGGTGATGCTAAATAGCAATAGAGATATTCTTCCAGAGACTTGACTGCAGACTGCAATCTCCCTTGTTAAACATACTAACTAATGTGAGCAAATTAACCACCTGGTCTATACTCAAATTCCTTTTCAAACATCAATTCTCTTGCAATTCCTTCCCCTGTTAATCTAGTGTTGAAATAAGAGAAAGATCTGTACAACCTTAGAATTTAAATTGTTATTAGATGGTAATGTGATGCTCCATCTACATGAAGTATATTGTTTTTCTACCTGCAGAAAAATAGGAGGACTGGCTTGTAATTAAGGCACTGTACTCTAACTTAGAAAAGTGGGTCAAGTTTCTAGCATTTATCAAATGTCTTTCAGAGGGGCTGGCAGACTTCTGACTGACATCCATGAGGTTTGGCTCGGGTCCTTCACAACTTTGAGGAAATGTGGATAACATCTGCCTTCTCTGCCTGCCTGATCCCCATCTCCTTTATTTGCCCAGTAATTTGGGGGGACAGATTATCAGTTATGACTCTTGGCAGCACATAGCCTCGTGCTTCCCAATCTCAGTCAAGCAAGAGATAAGAAATCCTTGAGGCCATGTCTAGATTTTCTCCCTTTTCTACAGCACAGAGCACAGCTCCCATTATAATAAATCATTCCCTGAAATGGTAACTGACAGAGTAAAAACACTTTGAATAGTAGCATATTTACACCAGATGTGAACATAGGTCACCAGAAAGATGTTCAGATTAAAACAGATGGAGAATCAATGAGGCAGAGAGCTATAGGAAAGCACTTCTGCATGGCAGAAGCAGCAAAGGCGGCTGTGACTTGACTCTGGAAAGGGAGAGACTCTGAGGGAATAAGGGGAGAAAGCTGCCAGGGTCCCTATGATCTTCCTTTTTCTACACTGACACAGGATCTTTCAGTTCAAAAGTAGCTTAAGAACAGTTCCAAAACTTATGGAAATCAATGGGAAGCTGTCCAGAAACTATAGTGGGGTTTGGATCAGACAAACAATGAAATATTTCCTCATAATAAAAAAAGATCACATTTATAAAGATCATGAAGTGAGACCAATAAGTATCCTAACATCTGTCATAGTGTTTGCCAGGGGAGAACGGTACATACATAACATAGGCTATTCAATTTTACACCAATGCACAAAGGGAAAGTTTTCATGATACCTTCTCCATAGATGGGGAAAAAAAGTATAAATGGATAGAAAAGGATAAAATATTGTAGGATCTGACAATAGAAAAATAAAACAGAAACAAAGGCAGAGTATCTTAAAATGAGTCATAGATGGTACGCTGAAAAGACTATTTAATATAGACATTAATTTTTTATACTCGTATGAACATTCATTTCCTATAGAAAATATTTCTTGCTATCTCATGTTTCATCCCAGCAAGTCAGGGCCTACAGAAAAAAAGATTGTATAATCATGTTCTTTCTCTGATACTTTGAAAACTTCATTGAATAAGTGACATTGGTTCGCATCCTTCCTTTTCCTCTTTGCTGTTCTGTTTTACTTACCTACTCCCTAAATCAACAGTAGATGGTTCAAAATGCCTACTTCATCATGGAACAGGTTTTAATATTGTTGGTACAATTTTACAAGAGTCAGGAAGGGTGCAGAGTATGAGAACTAGATGACCTGATTGATACTTTTTATATCTAGAATATATTTGCACACTGGTGTTGCTTAGGCACACCAATGATCCAGGCCATATTAGTCCTTGAAATTATCTTCTTTTACAGAGCATTTATGCCGAAGCAACGTTAACCATATCTGACTTCATCCAAAGTCCAGTAACATTAATGGAAATCTCTCCTTGGATCAGATCACTAGTTTCCAGGGCACAGATAAGAACCCTGGGTATTCTTCCCGTTGGCAGCACGTTCACATGCAACAATTTTATTCTTAAGAGTCCCTTAAGCTCTCTTCTGTCCCAAGCCTCTCAAGTTTCTTTTCATAGCCTTAAAACAGGGTTTGAGAGAAAGTCTCTACTTATTTCCATGCACTAGCAGCATGATAATAGTTTACACAAAGAGAAACCATAGCATTCAAGGAATAAAGCAATGATGCCTGAGATGTGTTTGCTACTATATTCAGTGTAAAAAAAAAACAAAAAAAAAAACAAAAAAAAAAAAAACAAAAAAAACCCAAAAAAAACGCACTTACTGGCTTTTTGACTTTTAAATGATGTGGCTCAGTAAGGGTCCCCCAAGTGTAGGGACAGGCTGACAGAAGTAGAGAATAATCATTTGCAAGAAAAGTCTTTGAAACAAGGTACTGTACTCAACTGAATAAAGAAACACCAGCAGCTCCGCAGGCAATATTTTTCACTTCTATAAAGAACAGTTATAGGACTTTTTCATTTAGAGGGCTTTAAAAAAATAAGCAAGCAATAGATGCCATCTTTACTTAGGTTCTAAATATTTTCTTCCCACCCACCCCACCTTTCTGCTAACTCCTTTCAACACTCCCTGTTATGAAAATGTTCTATACCGATGTAATTTGATGATAACTTCCTTCATTTCCTCACTGCCTTAAAAATGTTCCCTAGACAGACACAGCAATCACATTACGAAGATATCCAGTTGCCCAAAGCTTTCTTTTTCACTTAGAGCATACCTACCCATCTATCCACTACCAGAGATGACAATCTGCTAAGCTGAAATGGAGTGAGCACACACATTAAATAGCAACCTTCAAATACATACATCCTTTTTTATGCTACTATACTTGTTACCAAGATACTTTAGCCAGGCTTGTTCACTAATTCACAACTTCTCCTCCTGTTGCCCACCTGCTATACAGCAAGGGAGTTTCCTTTTCCTAGCTCACTTTCATAAGACCATTTCAATATAAAGTCTACCTACGTGGCAAACAAAAGCCATCTGTCAAAGGGAAGAGCTGACTTTGCTAGCAGAGATTTCAGTCCCATGTATCGGGCACTGCTGCAATCCCATTGCGCTACCTCTGTCTTTAAGAGAAGCTAGGAAATGTAGATGAAAAAATTCATCAGACTGGTAACTTCACTCCTGAGGCAGCCTCCTCAGCCTTTCAAAAGAGAATCCCATCCAACAGCGCTTCTTCTGTACTTTGGATTCATGATCACAATAAGACACCATAATAGGTAGGTGGGAATTGGGTAGCGCTAAAGAGGAATTCCTTGAAGGGCTGTGATAAATGAGAAAGAGCAAAAGAAGGTATACTTAGAAGTCCTGCTGCTTCTGCAAACTCTGTGGCAAGTCACTAGAGTATTACAGCTGAAAACCCAAGTTTCAGATTGCATTTTTAACTTCCCTCCCCCAACATTGCTATATAGGGGGCTCTTCAATAGACTGAAGTCCTATGTGACATAAGGCTTGTGGCTTCCGAGACTACTTTGGATCCCTTTTAATATTATAGTGATACTATCACTGGGAATATTTCCAAAGAAGCATTTATAAATCTTAGAATTCTACAGTTCTCAAGGTGACATAGATTTCAAAGTAAAAAAGAAACACAATGATCATCCAGGTCCAAATTACTACAAAACAAAAGACATATTTTTCCTCAGTAATTCCTTCTCTGGTTTAATGACTTCAGCTGCATACCAAGGATGAGAAGGTGTTTTTGCTCATTGAGACAGCCTACTTAGGGACTTAATTTCAGCAAGGGATGTAGAAGTATTAGATGAGAGTCCTTGTGTGATGGAAATCCTAAATATGAAGGGGAGCCAGTGTCAGAGTAGTGAAACTCCCAACAGCTGCTAAAATATTAACACCTTCTTCTCACCCACTGGAAGATGAGACATACCTGCCTCAGCCCAGAGGAGCTTTCCATGGTGCAGGATTCAGGTAATGGCCCACAATAAATCGAAGTAGTCCATGTGATAATTTTAACAGTAAACCTATACTACATTGAGTTGCTGATACAACAATACCAACGGAGGAAGTAACAGAGCCTACAGTGGATGATATTTATTATTATTTCTTCTTACACAGTGTGCATGAACATATGCATGCCAAAACCTAACTTCTATTTTCTTATCTGCAGAGTGGGTAGAAATCAAGGGTCTGGTAGAAGAATCTGCTTGGAAGAGAGCCAATAATACACAAATGGGATAATCCTTCCTGAAATACAGAGCTGACCAATTAATTTTCAACATAGTAACTTTTTATCAGAAAAGGCAGTTTTACAAAGAATAAAATATTTCAAGGGCATGTATTTCTATTCAAACCTGATTTCAGTGATGCCAAAAGAAATTAATGATGTTCTGACCTGCATAATATTGAATTACATAATGGCAAAGTATTTTGTATTTAAAAATCAAAATACAGTGTTTCAGCAATGAGAAAATACAGCACTTCAACAATTCCAGAGGATTTTTTTGTTTGCTTTAGCATTTAAGTTCTGTAGTAATTTTAACTGAGAAAAATTCAGAACACAGTTTTCTCGAAGCGCTTTCCTTTCCCTCAGAATATCAGTTCTGCTTCCCAGCCAGTGCTAATCCAATGTGCTTAACTGAAATTTTGTTTCACTCAATCTCAAAAATCCCAACCCAGATGCTCCAAACTTGACTGTCTCCTAGGGGTGTCATCTAGAATCGTAACCTTGAGAAGAAACATGCATTCCTTCTGTTAATTCAATAAGCAGGGGAAGGTTCCTCAGCTTGTAGCATCATGGACAGCAAAACAAACCTTGGTTATAGAACTCACTAATAGTTTCTAAATGTACACACCTGTACCTGAATTGCTTTTCATGCTCGCTACACAGCTCTCCGGCATATTTACTTTTGATTTTCAAAAGCAGCCACCGCATTCCTCTAAAGACACTGGGACTTTTGTAATCAAACTGTAAACGGAGGCATGCTGATAAATCTTCCCATCATTTAAACACATTTATACAACTATAGCTTATTCCCCCAAATTAACTAGAGTTTTCAACACTGACTACATTGGTTTCTACTTAATGGAGCTTCATGGATAAAAAAAAAAGCTAAATGCAGATCAGCCTGCTTTGAATAGGCAATGCTAGAATGCACAGGTATAGTTTAATCCTACATGGCTGTACCTGCCCCAGGAGAGAGATGTTGTGCTGATATAGCCAAACTGGCACAACTTTTGTTGTATTGGCAAAGCATTAAATGAAAGCAGAATTAGGCCAAGAATTAACACTTCTGAAAAAAGTCCACTTATCACTCTTAAGGTGGGAGCCCAAACAATAGCACTCAAAGTTCATACAAGGCAACAATAGAAAATGGCAGCACGCATCACCCAGCCTTCGCTACAGTACACAGGGAAGAGTATAATCAAATGAAAAGCAGCACAATGCACATGCAATCACACACGTCTTAAAGGCAGGAGAACTACTCCATCCCTCCTGCCACTGCAGTTGTGGAAATTGTAGGCTCACCTCCTTCCTACAAGAGTTCACCTGAACTCTTAATTGAAATACACGGGTGTCCTGGTTTTAGCTGGGATAGAGTTAATTGTCTTCCTAGTAACTGGCACAGTGCTATGTTTTGTGTTCAGTGTGAGAAAAATGTTGACAACACTGATGTTTTCAGTTGTTGCTAAGTAGTATTTAGTCTAAAGTCAAGGATTTTTCAGCTTCTCATGCCCAGCCAGCAAGAAGGCTGGAGGGGCACAAGAAGCTGGGAGGGGACACAGCCAGGGCAGCTGACCCAAACTGGCCAAAGGGGTATTCCAGACCATGTGAAGTCACATCTAGTATATAAACTGGGGGGAGTGGGAGCAGGGAAATCGCCGCTCAGGGACTTACTGGGCATCGATCAGCAGGTGGTGAGCAATTGCACTGTACATCATTTGCATATTCCAATCCTTTTATTATTACTGTTGTCATTTGAGTAGTGTTAGCATTATCATTATTAGTTTCCTCTTTTCTGTTCTATTAAACTGTCTTTATCTCAACCCACGAGTTTTACTTCTTTTCCCAATTTTCTCCCCCATCCCACTGGGTCGGGGGAGTGAGTGAGCGGCTGTGTGGTGCTTAGTTGCTGGCTGGGGTTAAACCACAACAACAGGACATCAGAAGTGATGCATGTGAATATCTTCTTTGACACCATTTCACTAATTTGATACAGACAATGACACCTGGGTGCCACATCTGAAAGTCAGCATGATTTCTCTCAATCCTTAATTGTCATGCAGCATATAATGCACCTTACTCTGATATTCCTGGCAGGAGACAACATATTAGCTACAAAATCTGTAGGCTTGTGCCAAATTTACAAATACCGGCAGCAAAACTTATGGAAGGGGCAGACAGGGCTAGGAAAATGAGGAGTAATTTAATGCAAGTGTTCTGTAGTGCTCCCCAGGCTCCATGATTAGGGATGTCAAAAATTTAAGTGCTCCTTCTGGTTAATATTATGGAGAACTGATTATTACTCACTGTATATAAGGTTTTCTAAAATGATTGTATTTTTCATAAGCAAGACTCATTATTTTGTTCACTAAAGTGTATTTTGCATTGTGCTCAATAATTTCCCCCCCAAAGTGAAAGCTAATTGTTAAGTTCTGATTTTAACCATTATTTCCTTTTACTTAACTTATTTTTACTCCCTGGTGTAGTAGATAATGGTATATGTTTTTTAAAAAATAGGGGAAAAAAATACATTTGCTAATGCAAGTAGGCATAACTTATGTTGAGGGCTAGACTTTCAAATGCATACCATCTAATTTTCTCAGAGAAGTTTTTAAAAACCCCATTTAGAGATTGCTTTTGAAGGTGAAAGTATCCATGTGTACAAGGTGAGTGCAAGTTGTATTATATATTTGCCCATACTTCCAAATGCTGAAAAGTATGTTTGTACAGGTCACTTTGATTCATTGAGCTGGATACACCTTACAGACACATTTACATAACAGAAATAATCCTGATTAATTACTGAAGATTTCTGGATTAACAGCTATGCTCTCATGCATAGCTGAATAGTTCATTAGAGAATTTAACCTAACTGCAATATGTCTAACGAAGAATACAGTGAGAAAGAACTGTAATGAGATAAGCATAGTCAGCAGTCACCTGTTAAAACAAATGAAGCAGACTTTCACTTTTTTTTTTTTTTTCTTTTCAAGGAGGGGTTGAAAGGAGAGGTAGTTTCTTGAATCAATATAGAAAAATCTGCTAGTGAAAATTCCTCATCCTATTCCTAGTGAGTAAAGACTTAAGTGGTAGCATCTAAGAGCTAATTCTCCACAGAAATAATAGTCTGCTATCTTCAAAAACAAAGATTTTCATGGAAATATAGCCTGAACGTCTTCAGAAAGGTCTTTGGTGTAATTTTGATGTTCAAGCTGTGTTCAACGTTTGGTAGAAGCTGCATTCCTGAAATAGAGATCAGTCTCGCACAGTGGTAAAGTGATGCAACTCCACAGATAAACCATTGTGGTAAAACTCTGAAGAGATCCAGTATGAAATGGTATGGATGCTTCCTGTAACATACCACTGTTTTTCAGTGCCTAATCTTTGTATGTGCTAATCTCAGTATTGAGCTAATGTCAAGCAGCAGTTTGACATTCCATTATCGGTTAGTTGTCCACAATTTCACATCCAAGAACGCGATTCACCCATGTTAATCTTCTGATCCACAGAAAGAGAGATGTTTCTTTAATATGACTATTCAGAGCTATTTTAGGACAGTACATCAGGTAAAGATTAACCACACTACAAAAAATATCTAATCTTCTTCACTGACTTAAAATAACCAGGAGAACTAGGTCAGATACAGACATACACAGTCAAAGTCTAAAATAGGAAGAGATGTATGTAATGGAGCACCCAAAGAAGGGTTGTTTATGAGAATCTGGTTATCTTTCTTTCTACATACATGAATATACTTGTCTGATCCAACTGCTCCCGTAGTTGATAAAAAGCCACCTTCTTTCACTGTAGGGAAATCTGATTCCTCAGTTCCTATTACAGCCACAAAACTATCTTCAACTGCTTTTAAAAGTTACATATTTTTAGCCCTCCTTATTTACTGAAAACAGTCATAACAAAACTCGACTGGTTTCTTTATTTCTAAAAACAACCTAGTTGAGACAGTCACTGCTGGAAAGCTGATGGAATGAAAGCGTTCATTAATCACCAGTGCATAGGAGATGCAAGTCTGTATTTTGGTTGAGAAAGGGGTAATTTACAGTTGCCCACATTCCTCGGAATCAATCCAAATTCTGTAAGAGAGGCATAGCAAATCAGTCTATAATCAAACATTCTCTAATAAGATTAAAACTTTAAGTCAATCCACAGGCAATGGGAGGTTTGCTTGTTACCCAAACTCTAGAACTGAATGTTAAATTAAGGATATGGTATTTGCTACATAAAGACAGTCTCTGTTATTGGAATTCAAAGCACAAACGATTAGGCACTTACTCCGAGTGATTTATCCTACCCCTGTTTCCACTGGTGTTGCAAAAATGCCTGCTGTGGACATCAGGTGTGTTACTCTGTTTTACATATTAATCTGATTCTAGAGCTGTGCATTAAACACTGTTCTCAAGATTTACTAAAATTCTCCAGAATTTCAAAGTTCCTAAGATTCCAACCAAAGAAACTAATATATACAGATATACCGAAACTCAAGACTGCTACTATACCCCACAGAAAAGTAAAGAACCAGAGGATAAACACAGTCACCTAGCTACGGAATTCGGCACTTTTGTTTTCACATGTTATTTTCAGATTTTTTTCAACCTGCAATAGTCACGCATACAGGTTTGGCAAAATATATGTGTACTTTCTTAATACATTTTGCTGATTAAGGTTTGGTGTAAGAATACACTTGAATGCTTCAGCCAACAACTTCAGCCCAAGTGGGACTAATAGGAACCAGCTACCTATCTATCCCAAATAAAACAACAAAACTTCCAGAATCTTGACTCTCTTGTTACTATGTTGTTTCCTTATAAGAGGAGTTACAAAAGTAGCTGATTTTGTAACTAAAGCAGAAAGCCATTTACTGCAAGAGCCTGTGCGAATTTTTTTTCCTGCGCTGTTTTTAATCAAACTGAAAACATGTCCATCATTTGTGAAAGTCTTAGAATTTACTGAATTGCTGGTTATTAAGCAGCAGTAAACAACATTAAAAAGGTTCATATGTGCAGCATCTTCTGTAGCTGAAAGTTCTTCCTTGCATCAGAAACCCAGGAAGAAATTCTGCTGACACGTGTGCAGAGCTGGCAGGATCCACAGAGCCACCTGCATTCTGCTGTCCTCTTAGTGATGTGCCAGTGGCTCTTGCCTATACTTCCAGAAACTTTAAAAAAAAAAAAAAAAAAAATTAAAAACAGGAATCCCAAGTGTCAATGAGAAGAGGCAGGGGGAAGGTTTTCTTTATTCTCCATGCAGCACTTCGCTTCACCTGATAACAGAAGGCTCATCCCACACAGGTGTAGAATACGCAGTGGTTATTTATTTGTACAAATGAATCTTGGCAAATTACATACATCTACTTTTGCAGAATCTCCCGAGATCACAAAAATCGCACAATTAGATTGGGGGGTGAACCCCACCAAATTTGAATGCTCAGAGATCATGTTTCTTGCACATACTACCCAGCTGTCTAAACTGATGCTTGCATAAATAGGAGGTACTACAGTGGTTCACAGCAAAGACCACTATGCCTTAGGACAATACTGGTGCATGCTAGGCTTGGGTAACACAAGTGCTAGCATTTCTAACACAGAGAAGCACAGTTTCCCAGCTGGAAAGGCTCTGCAGAAGTCATTGATTTTATGGCTTTAAACCACCACTTAATCTGACTTTATATCTCTCTTCTATGCCAACAATAAGCTGTAGTTTCTTATGTTTGGATGCTCATCTGTTGTCATTTGTCTGGTCAATAAAAGCAGAAAAGATAAGAAAGGGTAACACGAAATTTTGACAAACATCTGGCAGTTAAAGGTACTAAGCTGCAATACAGAAGATACAGTTGAAAAGATCAAATAAAAATAAAGAATAAAAATAATAAGTGAAAATAAATAAAAACTAGCCTTTTTCTATGACACCAGCTCTGGAGCAGAGAATCACCAAAAGGTAAAAAAAAAAATTTAAAATATCAACCTATTAGACCCAGAACACCTACACTTCATTCTGCTGGATTTACAAACATGCATCATTCTGACTCAAGACCCAAAAGAACAGAAAACTTTCTTGCTTAGTGGTAAAGATGTTCAGAATGTTGTCTTACATTTCATTTTTGCTTCATCGACTTCCCAGACCTCAGGGGACTCAACCTGAATTGCGTAAGCATAGAAAATGAGTTATCCACCCTGCAATGTCCACATCGCATATAAATGCACATTCTTCCAACCATTTTTGACTGGTGTCTGGATAAGCCCATTCAAGAGAAGAATATTCAGGTAAAACAGCATAAACAACTCTAAGGTTAACAACCCCCTGCAAAAGCATCAGTGTGTCTAAACACACCTACTCTCCTATATATAAAAGTCTCAAACTAATCAATTTTCATATCTGTACCATATAAAGTAATAAGGTTGCTTTGCATCTTTTGCACTAGTGCAGGCAGTTAGAAAGCAAAGTCAGATCTTTACAGGAACTGATCAAAAAAGGACTGTGATTTCTGAACCAAACCAAGCAGTCAAAATACATGGTCTTTGCTCAGCTGACAAAACTATAACATCCAGATTTGTGTCCAAATAGAACCTATTGTAATGTAATCATTAATCAGTCTGATTTAGAATAACGTTTGCAACAACTGATTACCACTGCACATAACCATTTATCCTTTGAAATCTGAAAATGCTTCCCCCACCATTCAAGACAATGCAACTAATTCTGCCAGTATGCTGGGGCTGGGCAGAAATGCCAGTGACTCATCTCAAAATGATGGAGTCTTGCCTAAAATAAATAGCGCATACTTTCAGTATATTCAAAGGCTAAAAGCCACCGTTCGTCTCCAAACACCCATGACAGACATCTGTACCCAGTTACACTGTGACCTGTGACTTTAAACATCATTGCTCCTGAATCATGTGCTGCAAGTATACAGAGTTTTGTTGCTCTGATTATCAGATCAAGTTTCCATATGTTGACATTCAAGGTAAGAGAAAGAGCTTCACACCACAAAATAGCAGGAACTACAGAAGTAACTGTCATACATGTAAAACAGAGTTAGAATCATACTTGGTGAGTGTCATTTGAAATAACTGATCAGGCTTGGTAAAAGGTTGATTGAAGACAAATTTTTGTTTATTCCTCCACGATGTATACAAATTAACTGTTGTTGTTCAGTTCACACCTCACTAGGAGGTTTCCATTTGGGGATATCCCATTTAACATGGGAAAAAAAACCAGCCCTGACAAATCTAAAGTGAACATCTGAACTGAGAGGAGAAGGGGAAGAAAGCAGCAGAGCAGATGGGGAGAATTAGAGAATTTTTTTTCTGTGAGGGTGCCTGTTCCAGGTACAGGTAGAATTGGGACAGGCATAGGCAACAGCTCAGCACACACAGCAGGGCACCAACACTAACACAATGGCAAATGACATACTCTTAGACCCTGTGAGCATCTTTGTGCTTTTATCTCATTACTGTCACACCAGCAGGCAGCAGAGCTGCCAGCAGCAGAGGCTAATCTCCCTCACAGTTTGTTCCCACTGGATTGAGAAGGGGCCAAAATGTGACAGGGCATTGAAGAGGTAGAAGGCAAAACAGAAGTCGAAAGGACTGCAAGAAGTTCAATCCAGGGGTAACAGGACAATATTTATATACAGCTGCCCACTAGCTACAACCTTTTTCCTGTCACAAGCATCCTGCCTAAAAGAAGATACGTAAACAGATAATGGGTGAAGGACAGACGTTAGAAGAAACAGAATTAATCCTTGTTTGGGAAGAAGAGGCTCTGCCCATCTAATCTTTCTGCTTTTCCAGAGCATAAGGAACAGGGGACATTTCTCTTGCACTGCTGATTGCTAAACAGTTTGTTACAAGGAGAAGTTTTAAATAATTCTGTAACTGGGCATAATTCCACCTAATTGAAAACCGAACATTTCACTGTTAGCGTCATTGAAGGACTGAGCCAAACTACTTTCATATGAACAAATTGTTTTGTCTGCCTTAACGTACAGCCTGGCATGTAAGTGGCAACACAGAAGCAATGTTGGAAGACATCATAACAAAGTGCCTACACAGCACTGCTCAGCAACTGCAGTGTCCCTATTTGTCTCTAGGATTAGATACACTTTCCTCCAGACTTGTCTAACCGCTTGATTGGTGTTTTGGCACTCCGAAACAGTAAATGAAAACCTTTCCCCACTGAATTTAAATAACACTGAAGTTGCAATAGGAGACAATGAAGTCAACACTCAACATTAACAGTGGAATTCATTCCTCATTACTACAGGCTGGTTTCAAAGGAGAAGAGAATATTTTTATCAAAACATTCTCATTACTTTTCAAAGTGTTCCATCTTCCATAGGGATCCAGAGTTACTTATGCTTTTGCATAAAATACCTAGTTATTTATACTTTTGCACTCACTCTAACTCAAATCTAAAATAAAGATCTGTGGGAGGGTCTCTGCCACAGGAAGCTTGCAGCATAGCTCTATCTTTTGGGGAACAGAAGAAAGTTTTAGGTGGGGGCAGAGGGAAAGGTTGGGTTTTATTAGGGGAGGGAAAAAAACCCAAACATGTTGAGGATCACATGGTGGTTCCTTTCAGAGAAATTCTAAGAGGGCCTTTTAACATGTTAACAGCAGACCCCACCTCCAAAATACCTGTATCCATACCACTGGAACAAAAATCAGTGGAGATCCTTATGACCAGTCTCTGCAAGGACCCCATGAGAAAACTCCCAATACAGCTGACCATAAGCAACTAACTTGGAAAACCCTCTAAGGAGGTGTTCTAGCTGCTCAGCATCACATTTAGCATGATAGGGTCTCAGGGAAAGATTAAGACACAACCACAGTGTAATTAAATAATTATTTTAAAAGCTCAAGAGCCTTCACTCATCTTACTTCAGAAAAAGGCCACCTTTTACCAAAACAAATCCCCAGTAAAAAAGGGGAAGCAAAAGACTGTCAAAGATGCCATATAGCAGAGAGCTAATGAGAAAGTGAATGAAAACGGAATTTTCTTGTAGAATGACAAGTAGATTTGAGAAGCACAAAAATGTCTTCACTGAGTAAATTCCCACTGAATGGGCAGCGTAGCATCCTGAAGAGCTACTTATGAGCCACATGCATAAAGCTGGGACTCGATGGAAGTTTATTTATTGGCTGGTCCTATGTTGCTACATTGCTTTCCCGAAGTCCTGCTGCTAAATTCTTTAACAAAAAGCTAAAAATCCATTAATTTTTATCCTGTTGCTCCTTCCCATTCAATTGATTACCCAGTTACAAGCAAGAATGCTATGGTGTTGAAAAAGGGCAAAAGGGAAAGGTGGGGTTGAAAATGAAAGACAATACAGTCTTCAAACCAAGGCATACACCACACCTTTCTGGTTTGAAAGGCAAGGTCTAGATCACTCTCCCCCAAATAAAATACAGCACGTTTCCAAGCTACAAAGACACAGAACCTGAGTAACAGAATCTGTGTATGCAGTCTTGTGGCCACACTTTGACCAGGAAGACCATTCTTACGTGGTACACACATGATTTGCAGGACAAAATCTGGCCTTTTTCCTACATACCTGGCTGGTTCATGAAAAAAAGTGCAAGTGATCATTTTTTTTTTTCTGTCTCCCATTTTAGAGACTTCTTTTGGAAACTAGTATTCTTCTGTTACTAGGAAAAATAAAATCAAAGCCTCTCCTTAGATTCTGAATTAAAACTAAATAGATCACTCTATAGCTGTAAGTATTGCTTTAATAAAACTGAAGCCACAGATTTACTGGTAAGGAAACAATCACTTTCTGTAAGGGAAAAGTAAACTCCTAAAAAATGGGGCAGGGTGGGCAGATGCAATGTGTGTGTCTATGTTCTATAGCAATTAACTCTGATGAAGAATTACATATTAGCAGCTGTACTACCAAAGTGATGAAAGAAATCAAAGCAATACAAACATACATAAATAAAAGAGGATCCTAATATTTAGTAAGAAATATACACATATCACATTTCAATTATTATCAGTAATAAAAATGAGATTCAGCTATATAAAAGTCTAATTACATTCTTAATCAAATTAAGAGATATTTAAAAAGGTTACTGGAATACCTTTGAAGTTATGTCAGGAAGAAGAAATAGCATAAGCCCTTTGGTATTGCTCTTGGTTAAACACCAAAAAAATTAATACTTTTAGTCAAGAAATAACCTTCCTTTAAGGCCACACTAACATCAAGCAAAAATATAGCCTGTGCTTCTCTTTATACAGATCATCATGAAGGGTTAAATTCTGCCCCCAAACTTTTCCCAAGCAACTAAAGTTTGGGCACAAAGGTGAAATTAGATGCAGAATTTGTTCCTGCAGCGCAGTCATTTGCTCAATTACCAGCTCAGCAGTAATGCCTCTATGCCACCAATAGACATCAGTGCTCCTTTGTTTTAAGCAGAACAAACATCCAAGGAGACATGCTCCTTGCCCTCAGGAGTTTAAAGTTCTGAAAGACAAGAGACAAGGGACAGAAGAATGACAGGATCACAACTAAGGGCTGTTCCCCCTCCACACATCATCTTTGCAAGTCTATAAAAGTTCAGAAGGCTTAAGTAATTTTGTATTAAGGAAAAAAGTAAACAAAGAACAGCAATTTAAATAAGTTCATAATAAAAGCAGGACACAGCTATATTGCACCTGCAGCTTCTTCATGGATCCATATTGGTCATTAACTGTCAGCATTCAAACACCTGTGACAGCTCAGACATTGCCTAAGTTATTTTCAGAGCTGGTGCAGTCTAAAGAGCATTTTAAATCATTCTTTCACATCACATTTCCTGACTCAATGGCACAGGTAAAAAGAAACCATCTGTCTCTGTCTTTTTTGCATAACCTCATTTGCATGCCATTAATACAATTAATATTATATAGGCATTTATATCAAAGTATTTCCAGTTCTTCTAGCTAGCTACACTCCAATTCGTAGACTGCAAGATAATTTCAAACATAAGTGAACCTAAGGTCACTTTAGAAACCAACTAAATTGGGGGAAAAAAAAACCCAAAACAACACGTTTGTTGTTAAGTGACAGGTCACCTGAATCCTAACAAGATTATATCAACAGCCAGTTACATTTTTTGTCTGAATATAAGAATCAAATCATTCAAGGGAACATTATAACACTAATGAAAAAAAGATACTATTGAGAATGAAGCCGGTTCTTTTTAATCATGTTTCTACTTTTGGTAACACCACACACTGAGAGGCAATTAAGTAGCTATAATGTTGTTAGGATTTTTGTTTTGTTTTTGCAATAACACACTTTGCTTCAGAAGCAAATCCAATAAGCCACCTGAAATTATCATTAAAATTGCGTTCGTAACAGTTACTTAAAACTACAGAAACATAATAGTTTCACTAACATCATTTATTTTTTTTGACATCTAGAGGGAACCTTTATTTTCTGCACTTGCACAAGGAGATTGATGTTAGCCTCTGATTAATTCAGAGCATCAGGTTCTCACCCATGCTTGTTAAATGTGCTGCTTCATACACCAGAAAGCAACTCCCCATAAACCTATACTATCCCTTTTCCCCATGATAGTTATGTTGATTTAGCAACAAATATGAGACCAATTTATTGCCTGGGCCATATATACCTACAATACACAGTAGAAATGCGCTGTGATATGTCCCACAGTCCTGGTCTCCTCAGTGTCCTTATCAGGTCTCCTGGAGTGCATAAGTGCTCCCATCGAACTCATGTGCCCAAATTTCCTTAAGGAGGAATCCCAAACACACAGAGGGAAGCACAGAGCAGGATTACACCAGGCACCCTCTGGGAACGCAGCTGCCAGGCAGCACCAGATGACTGTACATGCCATAGGGTATAGGCTTAACCAGAATTCATTCAGTTTGTTGCACATGTCAGATGTTTATTTGGTACTTGCACACTTTCATCTGCAGTTAACAGGTAGTCGCCTCCTTTAAGTATTAAACGGACCAGGGACCAGTCACAGGTTAGCTTTCAAACATCAATGATTTAGTCCAACAAGGGTAAAACCAAGTCTCGCCATTCCATTTAACTTCCTTCGCTTCTGTCTTTATAGCCCTCCCTGACACCACCATGATGCTAAAAAATACAACCCAACCCAGAGATCACCAGTGTACTGAAACTATTACCTGTTCTAATTAGTGAATTTAATTCCTTTTTATTTTCCTTCTCTGCATTCCTTACCTTACAGTCACACTGGAAGCTGCTTTGAGAAAGGATCATCTCATTCCATTTGAACACGATGGTTTTAGCCCATTCAATAACACACAGCCCATGACACGTAGCAGGCATCAACCTAGCAGACAGCTCCTGCTGCGCAACTGCTTACTCTCACGAACAGGGAAAACATCTCACCAGAACAGAACTGAGACTTGCAGCTGATGCGGCAATCGGTGATTCCATGATGAGAGCTTATATCAACCTCAAACCTTTTTCCGCTATCAGTTATTTGTAAAAAATTTACTTTTTCTCTAATCACTTTCACAGAACAAACATTCCTTTCATATTTCCAACAACTATACTCACTTTGGGGAGGGTTTCAGGGTTTTGATGGTCATCCTTCATCATTTTTAACATAAAAATATTAACCAGAGATGAGCAAGAGGAAAACAGCTAACATTTTGCCGTCATAACAACTTGCTCAGGGACATGCACCCAGACAAGTTGCAGAAGTATCAGCCACTGCATAGAACTGGAGGCATGGCAGAGCACAGACAAGTTCACAGCTATGCTGGAGCCATTCACGTTTAATGTGGAAGGGTGACAAAATGGAGTGCATGAAGCGGTGTTAGTATTAGCCAATGCCAAATGTATTGCCAGAGATGCGATAATTTTGCAAGCCATTGAGCTACAAGTGGCTTTTTAAAAATTACTATTCTACTGAGAGAATTGCTCAGCTCAGTGAAATTGCCAAAAAAGTTCTAGTTTAAGAAATAAAGTCATATTACTTTTTAGATCACATTTAAATTGCTCTAAAGTGAATAACCTACTAAGGAAGAAAGAACAGTATATGATGGTCTTAGTGGAACCTGCTGTCAGTTGAAACACCACCTGTGCTACAGTGATAAGCCATTAAGAAGAGAGAACATATCTGCTTGCTGTTTAACCTGACAAATTAATTGAGAAGGTCTATAGTGGACATACCAATACATCAAGTCAGACTAGTTGCTTTATCAAGCAACACTACATCCCTCTCATATCAGTTATTTCCAATTGTGGAAGGGGTAGAGCCAGGTGAACTGTTTGACTAGGATCCAGGCCACTGCCTGCACTACCCTCATTTTAATAAGCCTGAAAAAGATTAACTGGGTGGATGACATAAGCATGGGCAGGTTCTGTAACCTTCAGAGACAGCAATTATTAGTGGGGCTTACAAATGAGGGCATGCTATCACTGTAGGAGTCAGGAGTAAGAGCTGCACAGTCCCAGCCCCAAACTCCTGAGCTGGAATCAGTTTGGGACATTATGAAGTATCATTTGGAGTCTATTAAAGAACCTCTTATAATTGCATTTACCATTGGCAGACATTTTTAGCCTTCATAGTTAGCCCAACAACTAAAAAAATGGCATGTATTAAGGAATCATATTTTAGGTGAAACAAGGTTAAATCTGGTGACAAAAAGGAGGAGAAAGAGCAATTTCCCTTTCATGAACAGTAGATAACATTTAGAGGCAATCAGTTTAACTCTGAGCCCTCAAAATCTTGCTCAAGTAACTGTGGTTGGGATAGGAAGTGTCCTTCTGCACATCAGGCTGAAAAGTTCAAATCAGCCTTCTGATGAATAAACTAATCTCTTCAGATATCAGTGGTTTTTATTGATGTTCATTCCACTTTTTTCCCCACTGTTTGGACTTAAAGGTAATCAGAGTTCATCTTCCTGACTTTCTCATGAGGACTTTTTCCCCAAAAGCTGTTTGTTGTCCTGCCTTTGTTTACACTAATGGCCCTGGCTTTGCCCAAAGTACTGAAAAATAACATACAAAGGAGTCTTTGCGTAACCGAGGGTTTAATGCTTGGAAAAGGATGACATGTGCAGCTGGACTGCTAGAGAGAGAAATCTGAAAGGAGGCAGAGTTGATGGCCAGCATGTCTACAGTTAATTACATCACCTAAGGCCAAGATATCCCATCTTCCCATCGTTCAGTCTCCCACATAGAAATTTATTCATTTATTTTAAACATAAATCTACTATTCAAGTCAGTCAGGAATACTTGAGTTATAAACACTGTGAAGTAGCAACTCTGTGTTAGACTGTCTAGGCACAGAAGAAGAATTAAGACTGCCATCTGAGGTAGAGCTGAAGGAGAAGTTCTCTAAATGCAAATCAATTACAACAACTGCGAGAAGAAATAAGTCTTCAGTCTGCTTGATTTCCTTTTCCTGAATGTTAGGATGACCTATATATAAATGCGTCCAGCAAAGTGGGTACTGTATCCTTGAGGGACATTTTGCCTCTGTCCCAGATCTTTGAGATTACATTTAGCACTCCAGAATAGCTCACAAAGGCACGCACTACTGACTACAAACTGCAAGGCATTCTCTCTTCATTAGCAACGTGATCCTCTCCAGATAGTCAGAGGGGACTACGTTAGTGCACATAGCAATGATCATTTCAGCTAATTAATTTTAGCTGAGATGCTAAAGCTGACAATTTCTAAAGTTGTGCATCTGTGAGTTGGGATGCACTTCCCCAGCAGAGATTCATTTATTCTGAGAAGGCTTAACCCAAAGAGTAAATATCTATTACTTTGCTCCCCCTCCCTCCACTAGTACTGTTAAGAGGCATTAAGGTATCACATCACCCATCTCTAGACCCACAGTTATCTCTTGGGTAGTCCCTTGCAATACAGCATCTCCCATCTCCTTACCAAACCTATTAACAGCATGCCTGCAGCCATTCTGTGTCAACAAGGATTTTTTTTATTTTTTTTTTTAGCTCAGGATCAGCCTGCTTAGATGAGATAATTTAAAAACTCATTCGTTATTTTGTGGTTTACTTATCCATGTGAAACTTTTCAATCAGCAAGTTAAGTTTTAATGGAAAAGGAAGAGATAGTTCTTATTCACGCAGAGTTGTATATGTTACTGCTCTATGTATTTTTTCATTGTTCCTGTAAGAGAGCTAGGGATAAAAATAAGTAATTTGTAACATTAAAGTTGATTATAAATTTCATATCCACATAACTGAAAATTGCTAAACTGTGGCCAGTTCACTACCAGAAGAAAACATACCTTCCAATACTACAGAGCTCAACCCAATTATTCTTTGTTGGAAGACCAAGCTAAACAACTGCTACTATAGCAAGTACTTTCTGACAGTGTTGTTTAGGTATACATTACACTTCTCACTACAAACACTAGTTCTACAAGGCTCCCTCTAGCCACCTTTTTGCTGTGGAGAATCTCTGGCTTTTCCAGGATTTCTCTGCATGCTGCTATAGGAAGTATCTCCCCTTCCAAAGGCCCTTTTGCAGCCTTCTTTTATTTTATTACTCACTTGAAACATTTGGGGATACATTTATTTTTTACTTCTAAGACTAATACAGAAAAAAGGAAATGCTATGTTGACTTATGAAATTGTAGTCAAAATGATTACAGCTATCTGTCCTGTCTCCAAAATACTTTAAAAAGCATCAAAAATTGTGCTGGCTTTGGCTGGGATAGAGTTAGTTTTCTTCACAGTAGCTAGTATGGGGCTATATTTTGGATTTGTGCTAGAAACAGTGTTGATAATTCAGGGATGTTTTAATTACTGCTGAGCAGTGCTCACACAGAGCCAAGGCTTTTTCTGCTACTCCCCCTACCCCACCAGTGAGTAGGCTGGGGGGGCACAAGAAGCTGGGAGGGGACACAGCTGGGACAGCTGACCCCAACTGACCCAAGGGATATTCCAGACCGTATGATGTCATGCTCAGCATAGAAAGCTGGGGGAAGAAGGGAGGTGATGACGTTTGTCTTCCCAAGTCACCGTTAACACGTGATGGAGCCCTGCTTTCCTGGAGATGGCTGAACACCTGCCTGCCCATGGGAAGTGGTGAATGAATTCTTTATTTTGCTTTGCTTGTGTGTACAGCTTTTTCTTTACCTTTAAACTGTCTTGATCTCAACCCATGAGTTTTTTCACATCTTACTCTTCCAAACATTATCCTGCCATGGGGAGAGTGAGCAAACAGCTGTGTGGTGCTTAGTTGCCAGCTGAGGTTAAACCATGACAAAGACACACTTTTTTTTTAATATTGTGGCTGTTCCCTGCTCCAGAGCCTTGTTCAACTTCAGTCCTCATCTCAAGCTTAATGCAACTAACTCAGATACTTTGAGGTAGCAATTCAACAAAACACACAAGATGCTCACATTTAGACTACAGCCCTTCTCAGATTAACAGAAGGCAAGGAAAGTGACATGCATAACTATTCAGAATCAGTAGGGAATAGGTTAAAGATTAATTCAGTAGATAACTCACTTGTTTGATACATATCCCACCTTGACCATCAATATTTAAATAAAATGGATTACTGCGTGTGAAGGTAACAGATAAAATACACTGCCCTGTAAAAGGAAAGTTCTGATGTATAACCATATCTCAGCCTGTTGAAAAACCCACAAGACAAACCAATCGCTTACAATTTTAAATGACACCCTCACTACCAAGTAACTTCCTGACCATGACAAAAGATCCACAACCTCAGGTTTATTACAGCTTTCTCCAGGAATCATCCTGTGATGCAAAATAGAGACAATTTTTACACTGCTGAGGCACATTTATATGCCTTATTTGTGCACGGAATAACCGTGATTGCATTTGTAATTTGGGTAATTGTGCATGCACAACTGGCCAGCTGCATGCAGAATCACCCAATTTGCACATGTTGCCTTAATTGCCACTTGAATTACAACATTTTACAGTTATGTGCATGCAAATATGAGCAGAAAAAGACTCATTTGATAAACAAAGCACTTTGCACTGGTTTTCAGTCCTTCCTAATCAGTCAGAGTACTTGAGGCTGTTTCTGCTGACACTTGAAAAAGTAGATGTATCATGAATTTGGTAGTGAAGAACCGTCTCCCGACCTTGCGTAAGCATGGTTAAGTATTGGAAAACAGAGTAATGCAACATCGCTAGAACTTCAAAGCAAGTCACTTGTCACAGTAGGTAGAGGTAGACCTCTAACACATATCACTTGCAGCCACCCTGGATGCTGAATATTCACTTGATGTCCTGGTTTCAGCTGGGATAGAGTTAACTGTCTTCCTAGTTGTCCTGAAACCAGGACAACTGATAATGAAAGTAAGTATGTTTATTCCTTTGTAGTTCTATGAAATTTCATCCACTGGTCTCCAAGTAAAACAAATACTAGAGGTCAAAGCAATGAAGAAGCATCCAGGAATACCACAGAAGTGAAGTTACTCTAGTTTGCTAAAATTGTCTGGTTTGGTGGACCTCCATTATGCTGAAGACTAAACAAGCAGAGCTGGATCTCCTGCTACAGCAAAGAGGTTTGCAACTCAAGAGAAAGATGTGAAGAGTCTTGAGCTTAGCACTTTGAGGCTGTGCCAGTAACATGCAGACTCGATGAGCTACAGTACCCTTAAGACCACCTGTTAAGAGGCATTTCATCAGGATTCACTTCATCTAGCAAAATTAGCTCTAAGATATACTGCGCCTGGAATAGGAAATACCAGAATTCAAAAAGATTTCCTGCACAGAACAGAAATGGCCACAAGGAATTAAAGAGAAAAAAAAAAAGGTAATAAAATCAGGCATGTGACCTGGTCTTTACAATGGAAATAAGCTATTTCATTGGCTAAACTACCAAAAAGTCAAGAAATTACTATGGTAGCCAATTATTCAATCAGCAACTGTGAAGAAATAAGAAAGGAAAGAGTAAGTGAAGAACTATTGATCAGTATTCCAAACTAGATTAACAAATATACTCCAGGGATTATTTCTTATGCCAGTAGCTGCAAAGCAACCTTAAAGCAATAATCAGGGACCACCTTGCTGTAATGAAGGATTAAAAGAGTTGGGTTCAGAGGTTCTTCCCTGCCAAGAACTTCAAGTATTAATAAATAACAAAAGCTTCTGTTTATCAAGTCATTCATGACTAAGTCATATATATACCTAAGAACAGAATATACAAATATGGCTTTTAGCATGTTGTACATGAGAATTAGTCAAATTTGTTAGGGAAAAACTATAGTTATCTAAACACAAATTTGAGGTAGTAACCACATGTCATAGTAATCTTCAGTCATCTTCTCTGTGCTATAAAATATATCCTGTATTCCATTACTATACCCAACTTGAATTGTACAAACACCTAAGTAGTCACATTTTGAGTATTTGAAAGACTTTTACATACAAGATAGAACATTGGTTTATTTGATGGGGCTTGTTTAAAAGCACTATCTTGTCAAGCATCAAAACAGCTTTGTAAACCTCCCCAAGTTGTCATTCTCCACAGTTCATCTTGCATTCATCTATACTATGTGATGAGGCTGATGAGGTCTATTTCTTCAAATACAAAAGTATGACTGGACAGAAGCACCCTGGAGATTACACCGTCCTATCTTCAATAAAGTCACACTTTCTCTTTCATGAAGCAGTCATCTTCGCTGCTTAGAAAAAAAGTAAGCCTTCCTGTTTCCAATTTGTTGAAAGACAAATATAGAAAAAAAAAGCTATCAGCATAAGATGATGCTCAGTCTTGGGAGCATGGAATGACTAAGATAGTTCCCCACCTTGCCAAAGCAGAAAGATTACAGCAGCAGAGCCATTTTTTGCAAAGGCATCTTCATATCAAATGTAGGGAGTGGATACTCTTGCCCATCTCCATGCACTGCACACCTCTGGTTTACATCAGATTCACAGAAGCCTGTGTACAAAGGGCTCTACTTTTGTCACATCGCTTAAAAAAATACTGCCTGATGCAGTGTTAAATGCTGACTTCCACCATACTGGAAGTGCAAGAACTGAACTTTCTAGACTTCCTGGACTGTGTGGTTCTCCATGTTGACATTCTCATCCCCGATTGCTTTGCTAAGATGAAAATGTATCTTCCCCTCCCAAAATTCAAGCTCTGAATTGTTTCTATGCATTTTTAGCTTCCAACCCTACATTTGGGATCCGATTTCTTTATTTTTTTTACTCATCTGAAAAAATAAATTACTTTCCAATAAACAGTATTGAATTTATTTAGAAAATGCATTTCAAGTATCAGTACAGGTAGAGCAAGAAACAATGCTGGAAACAAGAGTCACGTTCTGAAGTTAGGTCCAGCCAGACCATCTGTCTCCATAACACATTGTTAATAATGTTGAAAGTTATGAGGATCATCTAGTTTTTCATTCAGGTCTTTCTTTTTCCACATAGGCTAAGTCACTGCAGAATCTGGAAGTCTTCTCAATTTATGAATTTATTCTCGTAATATTTCATTGCAGCTAGGAAGTAGATTTGACACTTTGTTTAAAAAAGAAGGAAAAAAAGAAAACAGGAACACAGATCTTCATGGCCTAGTCTAGACTGACAGAGGCAATGGGTACCAGATGTGATACATATCTGTCACAAGTAACAGTCTGAATAAACTTGGGTTGCCAACCCAATAACCTCAAAGCAGACTATTCCCTGAAAAAAGCTCTTCACTCTGTGGCAAATGATACAAAGACTGTCTTCACAGAACTAGTCTTACCTCTCACTTGGTTACATCTCTCCTAAATCATTCATATTACTTTAATTCTGCTTACCACCATAATTACAATAGCAAACCTGCACTCCCTTCTGCATATGCTTTCCAGGAAAACATGAGGCACATAAGTGCTAATTGATAAGCTAGTGAGGTCAGATATACAAAGGCTATCATTGCTAATTCACACCTAGTAATGCAAATTCTCAACACATTAAGGAAAGAAGGATGAAACTTTGATTTCCTCAATACCATTGGACATAAACTACACTTTCCTACACTCTACAAGCAATTAATAGACACTGACAGATTTAAGCAGGTATAAAGATATTACACAGTATATGAATTTTAAAATAATCATTTTATAGAGCCATATAGTTTAGTCCCCATGAGACACATAATTCTATCTTTATTCCTTATGTATTACACACAGGTAGTTGAAGAACAAAGTTTCAGGCTCTGGCAGTCATCTACCAAAAAATATGGGATACTCAGCCAAACACATATTATTCAATTCTAAACAAAAAATGTGGGAAGTTTTAAGTACGAAACATGAAAAAAAGATTCCATACACTTGAAATAATCTCATCCAAACTGTGGTTTCTTCCCATCTCTTGCATTTCTCAGGTTTTGTTTATCCTTGTTTTAAACGCAAGTTTTTTTCCTACTGAGTCATGGTACATAAATGCATTTCATTAGTGTTACTAATAACCATCTGAACAAATAACCCTCTTTATTGCTTGGTAAAGCTAGGGCCCAGCAGGGATACAGCAAGTTTCAGCCCATGATAGGGTTGGGTGTGTATCTCTGAAGGTTATAGCTATACTTACCAGCTTCTTGAATAAAAATACTTAAGTCAGATGCAGTTCCAGGAAGCTTAGTAAATTCCTTGTGGCATGGGTAAAAAAAACCCTAGACAAAGATTGTTTCTTTTTAAATGTACAAATCTTAGTTTAAAATTATAAACTACATTCTAGATATCCATGCAGACAAGGAGTAAGGGAGCAAGGGTTCTTGATAAAACAAAGTGAGCTTGTCAAACACGCCACTTGCCATATTGCAGCCTACTACTGTGGGGGTGAAGCACAAAATCTCCCACATTTTTATATTCAAGCACATCTATAGATAAAGGGAGAACTATCAAACTACCATTTATGAATAAGAAGAATCCAGCAGTACCAAATGGAATTCTTCAGCAATCATGGCAAATGGGTAAGAAAAATAATAATTTGACCAAAACCCAAAGTATCTCAATTATATCAGTCACAGAACTAAAGCTCCTGTAAACTCCAGAATGCCACTGTTCATAACCCCAATACTCCCTTCTCATACAGTGCAGAGACCTCTACAAATTTTCAACTATTCCAAAAAATTGCAGTAAGAAACAAAAAGGCCCTTTAGTTGAAAAGCAACATTTAGATGGGGACAGACCCTTTATTTCCTTGAGTTTCAATGCTTCCAAAGTGAGATAACCCACCAGTGCACACTGCAGACCTCCAAAACACTGACCACCTCTGGTGATGTGCATCAGTCCAAGTTAATGTCAGCAGGATGCCGACCACCCTTCCTCTAGGATATCGCACCATTTTATACAAAAAAGCACTGTAAAAAAAAAAGTTCTTCTGCTCTTCAGGAGGTCTTCATTTAAAGCCATAAAATATACATGCATATTTTTGAATTATCTATGAGTGAAAAAGGATTTCATAAGTGTACTTTCTAATTTCTATTTTTAGAAAACCACTACAAAGCCTAGGTACATATAAGTTTCCTACTACCACTTTCCACAATTTGGCTTTCACTGTTAAAACTTACTGTGCTGCTACAAATCTGACACCCACAGGAATAAAAATCTAAATTAAATATTAGGCATTTTTACCAACATGATTTAGAAGTGCACTAATAATTTCCTAAAAGGAAGGCTTTATCCTGTATAGAATATGAGCCACTTTCGATTATGCTGTACAATTGCTGTCCACCAAGTTTGCAATTACTAGCTTTACGCATGGTGAGGAGGGGACACGCATGTAACTGTCACTTAGAATTTATTACAATGTCCTGAAATTAAGTCAATCAATTTATTTTTAATGGACTCCTAAAAGAATTTTTAAGTACATTCCATAGACTTATTGTAGTTCACCAACACTTTCTTTCAACATATGATGGATAGTTTCCATTTTAAAATATGACATTTGTTGTAATATAGTTTAAATTACTTTTCTTCCTGGAGCATGTGTTATTCAGAGTTACCATTATGCAGTAAGAAATTGTACATTATGTTGCTGCTTTATCTCCTTTTATGGCTCATGTTACAGTTGCATCCATTCAGGTACAATTACATTGGGGGAAAATGATTTAACATTTATATTAAGAACAGTCCTGTTCAGCAAATTTATTTTAGCTTTCGGTTAATTACTAAAGAGTAGTGAGAATAACCCAAGCCAGCTACAGTATGTAGACTTTTTAATTAAGTAAATAAAACATATTTGCCCCAATACATGTACTCACAGTAAAACAGATTCATGGCACTGTATTTATAGGCAAAGTTATAGTAACCTTCGTGTATTACATAACTTAATTGTAACATAGGTTAAAGAAATTTTTCCCTAAAGGCTTAGTTTTTAGTATTAGTTTATTTTGTTTCTCAATTCTCTCAAGTTTCATCGAGGAGAGTTTCACAAGCTGTGTTTTGTTGGGAAGAAATAATCATGGTATATGTATGTAAGTAATATATGAATAAAGAGCACCAAGTTTCTCAGATCCTAGGCACTGTGTATCATATAGGACTCCAAATAGCATAATTAATATCTGTTCAGAATTAAACTGTTTCTCTCTTCTGCTTCCAATGTAAATCCAAGGCATTCCCCCCATCAGTTATTATATCTATGGATACAAACAATAAAAAGTTATGCTGTAAATTAGAATCTGTTTTGTTCCCATTGCCAGTAAGACAGTGAAACAATATTTTTATATATACAGAGTGTAACCTGTTGGATAAGTACAAAGACATTTTAATCAGGATATAATAGGTATTCTTATTCTGTTCATTAAGATAAAGAAGTGTTTGGCAGGCAAATGTTTCATTAGGTTGTAATTTGCTTTGATATGCAAATTAAGATGTAATTAGTTTTGAATTTCTGAAGAGGTAAAAAAATACATCTAGCACACAGCCTCATGTGTTGAACAATGAAAGTTCAAGTAGCTACCTTTCTTCCCCCCCAAATTAAACCTCCAAAACCCTACTTCATCCTCTCGTATATACTCTTAAAATCAAGAGCCTTCCACACCTTTCCCTCAGATGTTTTAGGTTCTTAAAAATTTACTTAAAAACATAGTCACCTAGGAGGATGCCTGTCAAAGTTGCAATTTTTTTTTCCTCCTTCAACTCTATTCTGCAATATTAGAAGTTGTGAGACACAATGAAAAGCTGTTGTAAATAAACATGGCTACAATATCAGTAGGACAGCTATATCAATTTACACCAGCTGTGAACCTGACATACATACTGTGAAAAGAGCTTGAGGTTAAGTAGGGTTGTGTATTTGAAATGAGAGAATTAAGCATAAGACACAGAGGTATTGAGTTATTAACAAGCAGCTAAGGAAAACACCATTAATTCTATACTTGCCTTGTTAAAAATACGAGTTAAAGTATGAAGTTAAAATTTAAAATAATCTATTTGGCTCAGCTCACTACAACAGATCAGTAGAAATTAGCATGCTAAACTATGAAACAAGCCAAAACAGTACAGGTCTTGGGAGTTTCTGCACATGTTAAATTGTCACACTTGACATCAAGTGCTCAGTCCATGGCAATGTCAGGAACTAAAAATGGAGCTTGATCCAGTGATAACATCACCCAACAGCAGCAGTACCACATAGCAACCCCTCCTTGTAGCAAGACTTAGAGACTAAGCAGTGCTGTTTGATAAATCAGTCTCTTTGGCACTCTGGTGGGTCAGGAGAGCCACAATCAAATCCCTGGCAATGTTTCTCAGTACAAATATGCCTAAGGATTGGAAGTCACCCTGGAGTCTGCCAGGCTGCACACGTTCCATACAACAGCTGCTTATCCCTCTAATACATCACAAATTACAAGCAGCCACTTAGCTACAATTAGGGCCTGTTAGCATTTCATCTTTTGAAAGACATTTTGGTAGAATAAACTAACTTTTTCTGTTCATTTAGCCAGAAGCTTGGAAACACAATCGCTATGAAAGGTTAAAATATTTGAGTTCAAGATCTCCAGTATCTTCTATAGTGAGCCAAACAGTGATTGAACTGTTACCAGTTTCATCAATATTGTTGAGGGTTTCCTGATTTTAAGAAAACCCACATATTTTGTCAGTGTTTTACAAAAGTATCATTAAGAAAGTTTTAATTTTTGATGTAAGAACTTTGTCAAAAAGAAGTAGGGAGGGAATACTCCTTTTTACTTTTTTTATTCAGGTCTGCATCAATTAATGAGTGTCTCAATCATTTCAGTGTCTCAATGCATTAATTTTCAACAATGGATGGGAAAAAGAAAATAACTAAGAAGTTGGCTATAATGCCAGCAGAAACATGGCACAAACCCTCCAAATTTCATAGAAGTTTAAGATACATATTACTAGATGGATTTATTTTCATACCAAGCCAGACTGAAAGTCATCTAAAATACTTCACACAGAGAAACCAAGAGTTTGACCAGCTCCATCCTTATTTGTGGAAGTGAGGGGACTGACTGTGTTTCTTCTGTCCTCGGAAAGGTTTACATAACTGAATAACATGGTGGAATGAATGTATAACTCTATATTCTCATTCAAATACTCCTAGCCAGTGTAAAGGTTGCCAATACTGTCCTGCTAAGCCATCTATGTGCCACTCCAGCATGAGTTGTCTCTGCAGGACTTTTGGGCATTTACAGTAACACACTTGCTATTTGTTAAGGTCGGCAACAGTATTAAAAAGTTAAGCCTGTACATCAGATGAGCTCTATCAGGCTGCCAGATGACAGACATGCATTTGTGATTTTTGACTCAGAGGACTTTAACATTGCCCTTGCTCAAACAGGTTGATTGGACAGCACCACGAGCGGAATGCAATTATCAAGAACAACATAGTTTACCACATAACCACCAGTGGCATTAGCATGTATTTAATCAACTTTATCCACTGTTCCTACTTCATGATCTGTTAAAACAGGGAACTTCAGAGATCACAAAAATAGCCCAAGCTAGATAGGAAACATCCAGAAATCCAGAGGAAGTGAGGAGGGACAGAACAAGGAGGAACCCTCCCAGAGGCCAGGCTTCTGCTCAGGTTTTACTGCTAGGCTAGATCTGTTGATCTTTCAAGAGTTAGGAAGGGAGTAGAAAATTATTTAGTAGTGAAACAGCAAGTCTGAATTTGAAAAAGGTGAAGAAGGGTGATAAAAGAGGGTATTAGCCCATAAGATTGAGGAGTGCCTGTTAATTCTAGATGAGAATTTTGGCTTAACACTCTCAGAAAGACTAATTGCAAGCATGCAGGAACACCAGTTCAGACTGTGTATTCCAAGATGTTTGAGATGTGTATGTGCTTAGCCCATCATGACTGCAGTTTAGTTCTTAGCTGATGCATTAACATTTAGAAGTTTCTTGCATTCACTTCCACCTGAAAAGCAGAACATGCCATAAGTCTGCCTAGTATACTTGTATACTTTCACATGACAGCTTCAAACAGATGTCACTGGAGAGTAACAAAAACGTTCTTTGGATATAATCAGTACAATAATGGCTTTCAAATGCATTAGTGGCACTTACAGATCATCTACAGCTTTTTGTCTTTAAGATAAATCATTCTTCAGAATACATGCATCTTTTATCCCACAAGTATAAAGTGTTGAGATCTATCGTACTAAGAATTTACTATATACTTGCAAACAAGAGTACAACATTCCAAAAACAAGAGTTTACAGGGATCTTTCATCCTGACACTACATACTGTGTAGCATAGCATTCGGTTCCCTCTGTCTTTATTTTCTCTATCTGAAATAGGAAGATGACATGGATTTAATGAATTTACATACTTTTTTTTTCAAGACACAACCCAAGAGAAGGCAGCTGAAATTGAAAAACTTCAAGTTTTGACAATGGAAATGAGGAGACATTCACAGGAGATAAGGAATGATTGATACTGATCTACCAAGATTTACAAGTGTGATTTGTCATGTTCTGAACAGGTCTGATTTTATGCCTGTCAAACTCAAGAGAAATACTCCCCTGAACTCCACTATGCTTAGGTGCAAGCACTTAATCTATA
This sequence comes from Haliaeetus leucocephalus, assembly GCF_000737465.1. Taxonomy (NCBI): domain Eukaryota; kingdom Metazoa; phylum Chordata; class Aves; order Accipitriformes; family Accipitridae; genus Haliaeetus; species Haliaeetus leucocephalus. Next base: position 4,981,302 of record NW_010973104.1, read on the forward strand.
ATCTTAACAAGATCTACAGGCTAGAATTTCAAGCTAGAAGTGCTTGACTGGAAATGGGATCACAGTTTGAGTGAGTTGCTCCCCAGCTTTCCAAAATATACAGTGGCTAGACCATCAGTGCAGTCTTTAGAAAGACATTGAATACTGATTTAAAGATAAGCTGTATTTCAGTCACAAGATTTTTGAGACAAACTGCCATTCAGATCTGTAGACACATGACGGAGGGTCCCCAACTGCAACAGTTCATTCTACTCTGAAAACCACTTGAGGCCAGGACTAAAATAAAAAGCTTGACTGAACTTCTTAGCTGTTATGCAAGAAAAAAAAAAAAAAAATCAAATCAGCATTGTCATTAGGTGTTTGGTTTGGTGTAAGGGAGCACAGATGAATCTCTCATTTGCAACGGGAAGAACTGCATGAAACCAGTGGGCAGGTACTAGTAGCGTGCATGCAGGATGACATCCGAGGTGTTAACTTTTGTTTGCTTAAAACAAAGAGCACCAAAGCCCCATCACAGTGACATCTTAGAAGCTATGCCAACAGTCTAGAATAAAAATAAAATTGTTTCTTCTGTGGCACTTTCCCTTTGATAATCTTCAAGTGCATTGCAAACATGAATTAATCAGTTCTTAAATCACTTGGAGCACAAAAAGATGGCTTCAACTGTCTTACAGACAGTGGAAACAAGATAAGAGTTATGACTGTGCTGTAGAAGTCATAAGCAGCTAATGTAACACTATTATCCCATGTTTGAATGGAAGAGCTTTGTGATAGTCTACAAGAAATTAAGGAACAACATATTAAAGGATGCCATTTAAAAGGTCATTCTGCATTAGCCTACATCTTGTATTTATTATCAGCCTAATTCTGCTACAACAGAAAAATTTAGGAGCTTTATTATAGGCTTACACAGTTGCACAGGAAGGCCAGTAATGCATGCTTTCTGCAATGTCACCCTCAGTCTTTTGCTCAAGTTTATGATAAACTGCTGTATGGAGATTGTCATTCTCTGGTCACTAGTTTTATTATCATTTCAAAGTACCCATACAACAGTAAGGCTTTACAACAGTATAGCTTTAAACTAATTTCTGTAGAGCAAGTGATCTACTTAACTATGTGATGAATTCTTAGTTTCATAGCTCTAATGTCAGCAGCAATAATGTTATTTTTTTGCTGTGTTACCTTGGCAAACAAGTTTTAGCTTTAATGCAGCTGGTGAAGCCCATGAACTTTTTTCATACACAGAATCATTTTAGTACACATTCACAAAAAGGAATGTCAAACATTTAATTGATATCAATTTAGCTTTCCTTTTAAGAGTTTTTATAACAGAAGCAGTACTGCAGACAGTTGTAGACCAAGTCTTGAAGCGTAATTCAAACAACCACGATTAGTGATATGAAACTGCACAATTTAAGTTGCAGATGTGATCCACTTAGCATAGCAACGTTAACTGCTGTTAAGAGAATTTAAAAAAAATTTTGTAGTATTAGCTTTCAATAACCCCACATATAATATTCGTATTGGTACATTCTTATTACTAAACTACTTTTGAATACGTGCACTAAACCATGAATTTATACTTTTTTTTAAAGTCAAGTTTCTCATTTCTACTGAAAATATGTATCTTAATTGTTTTTGTTGTTCATAATAATAGGAGGCATAAAGCTTCACTTTATATAATAAGCGGAAAAGGCACATCTGAAAAGGAGAAGCATACAAATTTAATAGCGTGCTCTAATTTACTTTAAACTTGCAGCATAACATAATTCTAAAGGAAAACAGATCCCAATGAGTTTTCCAGCATCCTCAGTCAGCAGGTGAGTACGGGCAGATGCGATAGTTTCTACCTCATCCCCTGAGGTCTTTAAAGGAAGGCTCAATGTCTTAATAAAAAAATCTAGACAAGACAGCAACTTGACACCAAGATGAAAATATGGAACTCCCAGGGTTATTTAACTTCAGAAGTTTGCCTCCATGCAATTGTTCGCAGAAAATCCTTTACGTACACATCTTTAACACCTCACCATCAGTCTCCCATGAGTGTACATTAGAAAGTGTTTCAGCTGGCTGCTGGGACAACAGAAAGATGCAACAAGCCCCTCTTTATTCTTTTCTAGGCTGCTATGACAAAAGGTTTATAAATATCATTGACCTGAAAGTTTTAACTACATGCAAACCGATGAACTGAAATTTTAACTGTAGTCACCTTGACAAAATGGAAAAATATGTATATGCAAGTCATACGATCCTAGTAGTTACTATGTTTTCTGCTCACACACTATTAATATATAATGAAAAGAATGTTCTGCCTTATTGATCTTCAGACCACAGCTAAGAACTCTAATGCTTGAGGCATACCAAAGATGTTTCACTCTTTTCCTCATTCTCTTTTTTTTTTGTTACATTATGCTAACCCCTGCAAAGTGTTTTTTATTACTTGATATGTTGTTGGGCTTCTCACCTTGAAATTGTTGACAGGAGAATAGAATGCTCTGTGTTGTATTTTTAATCTCTATTCAAATATACATCTTGCTGTTTTTCACCCTGTCACGTTAATCCCTTGGAAGTATCATAAAATAACAGCGAGGTATAAAACTGTAGAACCGCTCAGTATGGGACAGAGCTCAAACGTGCTGAGCATCTGCACAGAAGGTTTGTCTCTCCCTCAGAATGGGGAAAGAATTCCTTTGGGCTTTTTGTTTGTCATCTTAAACTGAAAGCTGTCTCAACGATAAGGTAACTTGAATTAGAAAGCCTTGCAAATGAAGCAGCCTGCCTTTGTGCTTTCTAGGATCAAGTGGTGTTTTTTTGTTTGCTTGCTTTTATTGTGTTTCTTTACTCACTTCACAGCTATTGCTCGCTAGGATTTTAATTATAAGCTGTACAGAGTCTAATATTCCTTTTTCTCCCCTTTTGCTACCTCTCTGTCATGTTCTGAAATGTTCATAACCATCTTATTACAAAAGATACGACAAAAAAGCCTTTGAAAGTCTGGCACATAGAACAGATTATATCACAGGGCAGCAATCAGCTGTTCTATTCCCACAAGCATACATTCAGAAGATCAAAGGAAGCATTAAGATTGTGATCCCTCCATGGATCCATAGAAAGGAGCAGATGAAGGTCACTCTTTCACGAAATATGTACAGGACACTACCACCCTAATTCATTCAAATCACATATACAATTCACTGTCAGGACTTCCTCGCTGCAAAGCAAGGAGATTCTTCTAAGATTTGTGAGGGGCATTGTGCCTTTTGATACACCAGGTTTGAAGGGCAACTAAAGTAACTCCTGTAGGAGAAAAGTAATTGCTCAGGTTTCCACAGCCACTTTCGCCCTTCTATAAAATACAGAGAACATGCTTAGATGTTTCAAAGACATATTAATCAAGGTTTCACAAAGTAGAAATCAGGAAACACAGAAAGATACTTTAGATTCTTGTTTAAGATTGTTCACCACTGATACTACATTATTTATTTTTGTTCATGTTATTTTAAGCTAGATGCAATCTATGCCAAAAACACAACCTGTAACTTCAAAACAATATACGTTAAAAGGGACTCTTGAAATTGTAATGAACTTCCCCTCTCTCTTCTGGACACTCTACCGCAGCCAGGTTCACAGGAAAAAGGGAACAAGCCACAGATTTCTCTGCCACATAACAGCCATGGCAGAGAACCAGATTAAGCAGCCATATGACAAAAAAAAAAAAAAAAAAAAAAAAAAAAAGTCCTCCTCTAGAAATATCAGAATTCCTGTCACACAGTCTCAGCCTTGACCTGAGGCTTTGTGACAATGAGATGTCATACATCACCTGGACTTAAATTCCACTGGAACAGTTTCCTATTGACTAACATGAAAGCTTCAGTAAAACCAGTTTCAACACAATACTAATTTCAATGTCCTTTGAATCAGGACCTAGATTTTGTAATGGTTGAATGAATCCTGGAGCTATTGTCTCCATTTGAAGCTGATGCTAACAAAAGACAGAAGTTGAACTATTCGAACAGATTCTCTACTTGATTTTCACTACAGGCAGTCACTCTGTTCCTCTCCAAGGAAGAGCAGTAGGATAAAATTGAAATTGAATTAACAGCAGGTATTATGTGCTAATGCCATCACACTGATATTAACTGGACACTGAGTATAGGAATACATTTTATGTTAGGTTTTAATCCATTCCCATGAGACATTTTAATGCTTCATTCTGTCATTTGCTGGCATAATATTTGCATGTATTCACATTCAGTATAATACAGTCAAACACTGAAATCTATACAGAACCTGACAGTCTAAGGGTTAAAATATATAATTGGGGTACAAGCATTAAACTTCTATTTCTTGCATTTAAGTTTTTCTACAGGAGATAATTAGCTGGGTTTCTGGAATAAACGCATGTTAGTGTTTCTACTGACACTTAAAATTGGCTCACAACATGAAAAATGATAGACCAAGTTTGGCTCAATTTGGCTTCAATTCCTCAGTGAGCCAAGCAATATTAGCTTTTTTCTATGGCATCTAAGTTCAGGGAAGAAATGTTTTGGAATACATGTTTTGAGTGAACCCACAGGCAAGATCATGGGGATGCTCCAGGTAGGTTATACCCATCTGAGCAACCATTCATATCTATCACATAACATGCCTTTTGAATGATTTACAGCTGTTAAAACTCATCCTTTCTGTGCAAATATGCCGATTTGATTAAGGTTTTGTCAGAAAAACATTCCTCAGCTGTACATCTTAAGCAGGTACAGATAGGCACTCTCCCAGGCAGCCAACAAATCAATGGTTAGAGCAGACCAGTTAAAGCCCTTCTAGTTTTCTTTTCCTAATGGCTATTCAAGACTGCCTATATTGATTGTTTAAGAAACAAATCCAAAAAGCTTTATAAGAATTTGGGATCATAACAGTATGCTAAAGGAAAACCATTAAAAACTCAAGCATTTTCATGAGAAAATTATTTCCATGAAAACACATGTTAAGAGTATTTTGACCTGAACTTTACAACTTGTGATCAAGTGCTTTTGCTGAATCTTGTGAGAAGTTACACTTCCCACTGCTAACCGTTATAAGATGATCTTAAAATATGCTTGTTTTATTTAAACCTTCAGGTTAAACATGCATCACGAACACAGAAATTGAAGATTAGGACTCCATTTAAACCTGCCATCTCTTCTGTTTAGTAAATAAAATACTCATTGCTGTCTTAGTTATAACTATGTTCCCATTCCCATGGAGATAAAAATATTTATGGTTTTACAAATATGTTGCATTGTCAGTTCTGTTCATTACTGTATCAAGCGTGGACAATGCATTAAGATTGTATAGGATGAACACCTACAGAAATTTAAAATGACAAATTCAGGCAATTCTGTTGTATTCAAGGCAATTCAATTCAGGCAATTCAAGTTGCATTCAGAATGGCATTTAGAAGGCTCTCCCCACCCCAGATAAATATTTCAGTTACCAAAGGACCTATGATCTTCCTAAAGCTGGAATCTTACTTTGAAATGCTGGTGGTCAGTCAAGAACAAGCTTTGTTCTAATTGTCCATTAAAATTACTACTTCTATTTTGTTACAGTAGAGATATCGTAAGAGAACCTTTAATTCCAGATAGCCAGTCTGAATGATCTGAGGAATATTTTCTGTTGAAAGCATGCCCTAGTGAATTGTCATTCACTTATGTTCTTCTGTTCTCAAGCTTTAATGTCACTTTGCAGTTGTCTTATACCCATAGTCTCTTTTGGGAAAAACAGAAAAAAATGGATGAAGATAACACTAGAGCAAAGAATGTGCATTCAGGAGGTTATGGAAGAGTTTTAGGAGGAAAACAAGAGTTGCTAGACCGGTTTTCATTGCCACAAGAGTCAGAGAGGCTTATTTACTTATCCCAGTATGTACTTGAAGCAGGAAAAAAGTGTAACAGTTCTTTGTTCATCTTCTATGATGCAAACCACCTTTGGTCTTCTATTTGGTGAGACCGATTTGCTTTTTAAGTGTGGTTTCCATTGTCCTTTTATTTTAGCACTCTGCAAAGATACAGTAGTTTCTGAGGAGAAAGACACAGAGTAAACTCCAGTAAAATACCGGCTTAGGACTATGCTATGCAATGGTGCTACTGTGTCTTCTCACAGCAAGAAAGGTTTGTTGTCCACAGTTTCCACATTTCCAAAACCTTCTGGGCACTTCAGATTCTTCCTAATTTAAGTAAGGAAGCCTCAGTTTCCTATCTAGAAAGACCCAATTACATTTTGAGTGTTCATCACTAAAAATAGCTGACAGCTTTTAACATGAGTCCAATTCAGTCAATTTCAGGAAGTTTTTTTCACCCTCCCATTCTCACCACCCAAACCTAAGGCAACTCAGCTAGCCGACAAAGCAAAGCAAACACTATTTCCATAGGACCAGGGGCAAACTAGGAATGAAATGAAGTATTCATAATTTTTGTTCCTCTATTTCACACGCAGCTGCTTCAAAGCTTCTGAGCAGTGTAGGCTGATCTGAATCTTGGCATCCCAAAGATGGATTATCAACCTACCTGGAATAACAAGCCTGGAGAAGAGCTCTGCAGAGCTGCAGTTTCAAACCCTGCTCCAGGCAGAGGAAGAGGGGGCCAGAGGAATAAGGAACCAGTCCCTACAAAATGAGGTGGCACTGCACATGTCCCTGCCTGCCTCTCAGGGGTAGTAGCTGTGAGAGCCACTAGCAGCTCTGCAGAAAGCACATCAGGCTCCTCAGAGAGCTCGGGAACCCTGTTCTCACCTGCCCTAGCTCTAAGCAGGAGCAGAGTCTGAGTCATCCCTTTGCATAGTCTTTTTTCCACCACCAGTCCTCTAACATTACAGTCAATTGCCTACGTATTCTCAAGGGTAGCTCCAATTCTGGCCCTAAGCAGAGGGTTGCACCTTATGCAGGAGGGACTGCGAAGAAACTATCCAAACCTGGAGACAAAGTGTTTGGAAAAAGATATCTTTGTTCATCTATTTCATTAAAGGTGTTTCTCACTCTTCAGAATTATTTTGTACTCAATGATGCATATTTTAACTTACAGCAGCAATGGACATTAATTCTTGCAGCTCTATAAAACAAGATTTGTCTGTGTCCCCCCCCAGACTGATTTGTACAATAGTGTGTAAAAAGCTCTTCAGAATGAACATGGGTGCCTATAGTGCAAAAGGCAACTCAAAAAGTGAGCCTTGAATTGGTATTCAGACTTACTGTAGAAAACGTTGCCAAGAATAGACAAAACAGCATCTATGCTAAGAATACATGATACAAAGAATATTACATAAAAAAGCCTTTTAAAATAAAATTCAGTTTAACCATTTCTGACTGAAAAGAATGAAAACTACAAAGTTTTCTGGAATTATAGGGAAAGAACACATTCCAGGTAGTTATAGTTTTTTGTCAGTTGCAATCCTAGGTAAATTTACTGTAGTATAAAACTAACATACTCTATTCCTGTCCTTCAACCAAAAGCTTAGACCTTTTTGTGTCATATACCATGTGTGAAGAAGGCACATATTGCTAGCTTCAAGTGATCAAATAAGTTTAACAAAACAAGTTTTCTATTGTCAGAATGTGCTCTTACAGTCATCATAAACTTGAGATTTTTGCTTAACTGCTGAAGGAATACAAAGAATAGAGAAACTAGCAACACACCATGAAAAGGGAAATTAGGAAACCTAGCTAAAGGGGTGCCACAATGCATAGGGATCTAAAAAAATGTACTGATGTACAGGAAATTCATAGGACTAACTCCCATTAGCACTAATTGAATTTACACATTCCAACTCCCATTAGCATTAGTACAAGTCATCCCCTGACTCTGGAAGGCAAGTAGACCCTATGAAGTGGAGAGCAGAAGTAAAACTTGAGGCAGAGACAACAGTGAGAAAACTGAAAGCCTATCTCAACTCCAAATTCATCTGCTGAACAAAAGCAGAAAATGAGAACAAGAGAGGGTGCAAACAGAAGTTTCATGTTAGCACATAAAATCTCAACTACTTTTTCCTACTCAACTGTTTGACAAGCTTTGAAATAGGCTGGGCAACTACAAACATGAGAATCAATGAAAATGTAGCCAAAGAGAAAACGCACCACTATGTTATCTTTTTCAAGAGGCATCTAAACACTTCTGATCTACTCATACTCCAAAAAGAAAGGACTGTGGATGTATGTTTTGATTTTCAAAAGCACCACAGCGATACATGCACAAACTGCATTACATTTTAAATTGCTGAATACCATAAGCATATAAAATTCCTGATTGCTCTAAACTGAGTACAGGCACAGGCAGGTCAAAGCTATACATTTCTCTGAAGTTCACCTTTGTTATTTTTAATAAGGCTAAGCCTTGAGAGCTGCTCTTACTCTTATTTCCCTTCACACCTGTCCTGGTTTCAGCTGGGATAGAGTTAATTTTCTTTCTAGTAGCTGGTATACTGTTATGGTTTGGATTCAGTATGAGAACAACATTGACAACACACTGATGTTTTCAGTTGTTGCCAAGTAGTGTTTATACCAAGTCAAGGATGTTTCAGCTTCTCATGCCCAGCCAGCAAGAAGGCTGGAGGGGCACAAGGAGTTGGGAGGGGACACAGCCAGGTCAGCTGAAACCAAACAGGCCAAAAGGGTATTCCATACCATGTGACATCATGCCCAGTATATAAACTGGGGGGAGTTGGCCAGGGTGGGGGGAGTGGGGGCAGATCACTGCTTGGGAACTAAATGGGCATTGGTCAGCAAGTGGTGAGCAATTGCATTGTGCATCACTTGGTTTGTATATTCCAATTCTTTCATTATTATTGTCATTTTATTATTATTATCATTATTATTTTCTTCTTTTCCATCCTATTAAACTGTCTTTATCGCAACCCATGAGTTTTACTTTTTTTCCCCCAATTCTCTCCCCCATCCCACTTGGGGCACATGGGAGTGAGCAAGCAGCTGTGTGGTGCTTAGCTGCTGGCTGGGGTTAAACCATGACAACACCCAAGAAATATTAGCACCATGAATAACAGTGACCAGAACAAATAAAACTCTGCTAATTTAAAATTAGAGTAAGTCAGCAAAAGAAACCCTGTGTGTCTGTAAAACTCCAGTATCTGTCATTACTGATGACTCAGCAGAATATGTATGCTTTCACTGTAAAGCCCTAAGATTTTGCAAGTTAGTCCATACGGAGGCTTTACAGAAACAGTTTCACATTACCTATTACAAACAGGGATGAAGAGAAGAAGGTAAGAGACCACACAATAGCAAAGATGCTAGTAGAATTTGTTTATAACAGCTATAAACTACATGGGGAAAACATTTGCCCTTCTACATCAGCAAAAGGCAATTTTCAAGCAAGATAATGTAGATGTCATAATAAATCACATGGTGCTATTCATATATTAATCATTTCACAGAACATGCCCTAGCATCCTGCTTTGCCTGTTGTAATGGTAGGAATAACCTTCTGAGGGTGACTGTGCCTCTCTTTGCAAGAGATTCAGTAGACTGCCAAATTGACAAACATTTCGCCCTATGTACTGATGGTCACGGTATGATAACTGCTGAATATACACTTTAATACGTGCCCAAAGCAGAGCATAGGTGGTAACAATGGCCAGATCTAAAGCAATTCCTAGCTTGTTGAAAATATGAAAGTAATTTTTGCATTCAGCCCTTGGGAATGGCGATTAGGATGCTCTACCACCTTTCAGAGAAAGGTGGATCCCATTTAGAATTTGATAATATGGCTGTTGCAGTTGCTACTGGGCTTCAGTATTTCAGTTCAAGTGACATACTCATGGCTTTGAAGAGAAAACCTACTCAAGGTTCATTTCCCAATGCTAGAAAGAAAAACTTCACACGCGCTGCCTATGCTCTAATCATAACAGAAATAGCTTTAGGTTTACCCCTTTTGGCACATTCCCTCCGGCTTTGCATGACATCTTTATGCAAGATTTCAGTGAAATTTCCAGAAGACTGTACGTGCTAATGGGAAAAAGGCCAGTATTCTGCATGCATAAAACTCAATTCCTGCAAGCACATAACTGCCTAGGCCCAAAGAAACAGCTTGCTTTCTGTGTTGGGGGAATCTGCCCAGTGCAACAGCACATGGGAAGATACCATGTTATAAAACCTGCCATCCCCTTCTCACGCTCTTTCCTCCTTGACCACACATTAATAAAAGCCTTATTTGAGCGCTAGGGATACTTCTTCATTTCTCAAGTCTGTTCCACTTACAACACCTTCAGTTTATATTTCAACAAAACATCCACTCCTGTTAGGCAACAGACATCTTCTGCAAGGTGTTCAGGGTCTACCAAAGGCACAAGCAACTATACATCATGAGCCTTTCCAAAAGCATGTTCTTAATTGCACACTTAGTGACTGGTAAAAATACAGATTTGATGCATAAACAAGCAGCTGCTTCATCTATCTGGAACACATTAGATTACAGCTATCAGAGAAGTCATCTGCCCCACAAATCCTTATGCAGAAAGCACAAAACTACAAGTACAAGCTAATAGTACCACCAAAGTCCACAGACAAGAAACATCAGGAGAGGTTATGAACGGAAAAATTTTGGCCATATTTCAGTCATTGCTGTTCAAATAGAACTGTTCTGTCTCACAAGCTGAATCCAAGGGGCTTCTCCTTCGGGTCCATAGTAATGAACTTTGTACGCTTTAGCAAGAATACATTTAATTGAAGATCGGCAGAGAGAAGTCTCTAGGAGAAAGATTCACATACAACCAATTAGCTAAGTTAATATAATAAAAAATTAATATTGAAGAGGGAAAAATTAATAGTCACCATGTCTCAGGTGAGTGGCCTGCTATGATGCTAAAATGGCTCTAACTCTTAACCTTACCACAGCAGTCTAATCCTCAGCAAGACTGCACAGATCATGTTTCCTGGCTTTTAAACAGGGCCCAAATCAGCATAGCATCAGTATGTGGTCCAGGTATGATGAAATACGCACACAGAGAGAACCAAGCTAAAATGTCTGAAAGCAATTGCTTATCTCTATTTTTAAAAGAAATTTGTTAATGCTATAGTGATTTCCACAGCTAGGTACTGATAATTTGGACATAATCTACCTCAGGCAATAGCAGGGCAGAGAACTGACCTCCTCCATCCCACTCAACCTCATTTAGGTATTGTGCAAAGATACCTCCTCCTATCTGCTGAAATAAGGATACATTCATTTTTGCAGTGTTTGCTATAAAACCAGTGGGGAGGGTAGAATCAAGTCCTGATGCCAAGGGACAATTCAAAACAGATCCTCAAAGTCAGAAAAGTGGAAAGATGCAAATAAGTAGTTTGATTAAATGTTCAGTGAGTAACTGTAGAAGGACAAGAAAAGGAAAAAGCTCATTTGTTTCCATATTAGATGAAGGGGAAAAAATTCATAATCTGTTGTCATCAGAATAAGTATTGTACAGACAAAGGAACTGTACTTGCATGGGCTAAAGCACACTAGTCTTTCCACAGAAAGGATCCATTTATCATATCTAATCCAATTTTTGCTTCTGACAAAGACAGTCAAGAGGGCACTGTCAAGGTATTTTGGCACAATGATTGATATATCCTGACAGCAGCTGCTCAACGTGCAAGATCTGGCCACCTAGAATACAAGGATTTAGCTTTCCTACCAGCTGCCACATGCTTCGTTCTCATATGCTAGAGCTTTGCATTAGTGTAAATAAGCCAATCTGTTGTTAACCTGACGGAGTCAAGTGCCTCCTTTTGACTTAAGTTTCACAGGAAATATTGTCAGGTTGGAAGCAATAAGGACATCCTAGAGTTCCTGTTGAGGGCCAAAGTCAAGGCTGGTCAGGGTTTAAGACACTGGAAGCAGAGCATTGCTTTGATCATACTGTAAGTTACACATCTTTCTTCCATGCATAAAGTGCCTGTTCACCATGAAAGCATCAATCCTTAGCAATAAATATTAAAGATTTATGTACAAGAATACTGACCAAATCCCAAATGCCTCATTCCAGCAAAATCCTATTGACTTTTTGGTCAGCATTTAACAGAACACTAGAAGAAAGGCACTTACGGGCTTTTTTAGATGAATGCACAGGCAGCCTGGAATGAATCCTGTATCAACATTTCATTAACAAATTTTCATTCAGTTCATAAATATGCATAAATATTTGGGGCTCATTCTTTGCCACTTAGAGCCTGATCTAAAGTCCTCTAAAGTCAATACAGAGATTTCCATTAACTTCTCTGGAAGCTGGGCCTGCCACCTAAGCTGAAAGAATAATGAAAATGAAAATAAATTATGTGCACTGAACATTTTTAAGATATGATAAAATTAACAGGGAGAAATGTTATTCTGTCAGCTCTAATCTTTATCTTCAACTATGTACATTTTTTCCTTGGGAAATCTCTAATGCTAGTTACAATCTGTATTTATTTATTTTTTTTTTAATTCAAATCCACTGGTTCCCATTACACATTACAAGGTCGCAAATGAAACAGGCTGTTTGTTGCAAGGTCCTGTACATTTTGTTGATATGCTCTTCTTGATATGTCAATCAAGAAGTTAGCACTGAATAAATTCAGCTCTGTTGGAAAAACAGCTTAAGTGCACTTAAAGGCTAAGGGTAGTAAAATAAACAGTCTGCTAATCTTCCAAATGCAAATAAAGGCTCAATATCCAAAACAGCCTATATCTTCAGGCAATTATATGGCAAATGCATGCACAGGCCTTTGAAGTGCCAACACTTATGACATTTTATTTGCATAATAAATCTCTCAAACTTTTCTTTGCATAGACTACAATAAAGCATGACGTACGGCTGTATGATTTGTACTCTAGTGCCCCAACAATTCTATACTTTTACTCCTCTTGTAGCCCACTCGGCATTCATTTATTCCAGCTCTACTTCATTTTCCTGGAGCTTCAGAATGGCATCCGTAAGACTTACCCATAGCTGAAACACTGCTGCTCCTAACTTGTGAGTTATGAAATCTGTCACATTTTACAAGCAGTTAGACAAAACATTTCAATTTCAATCATCCAATACAGCAGTCAAGGAACCAGTCAACTACTTCAGTTGTAAGCAAGTATTAAAAAGACTAATCCTGGTGGGTTTGTGTACATACATAAAAATGTATTACCCAACCTATTAAAAGATACAAATCATACCACTTCAAAAGTTGTAAGTGGTATTACCTATAAGTTATACTTGGCTAAACCAAGCTTGCTTTATTAAAGTCTTCTTTCCACAAGGAAGGTGGGCTTTAATTAAATGAACAGAAAAGCCTTTCCAAATCATCTCCAGTACTTTCAATTATTTCAAATTTGTTATATGACAACTTTTCCTTTTAATTATTTTTTTAGATAACAAAAATAGATGTTTGCCATGGTTGATGATTTATGGGATCGCAGCTAAAATAAAAATGTCACAGTTAATTTGGTCTGGTGTAACCTTAACTCTTTCATAACTACCTAATGAAAATATAACCACTATGCAAAGAATATTATGCACACCACACTGAAGACAACAGAAAGACTATCAGTGATTCAGTTAGTCTTTTTATAAACACATACCAAATTGACTCATGCTGTGTGTATACTGAGTGACTCCATTGTTTTGAGTCAGAAGCTGTCACAGAGCAAGGTTTGACATGGTCTGTCAGTTCCTGCTGTGGAAGAAGCTGAATGTCTTCCTGATGATTATGAAAAACTTCATTTCATAGTATTGCTGGACTCCTTAAAGAAGTATCTTATTTTTAAATTGCTACATGACTATCTCATCATGTCTCCGTTCCATAAGAAATACAAAAGCACTGTGTAGCTGATACAAACTTCTTTTGGGGAGTAAAAAGGAAACTATTACTTTAATTAATTCCATTCAATTTGGGTAAATTGCAACTGAAGAACTTCCTATCATTTCATACCAATGGTGCTTTTTCACTTCAGTTATGTTGGTATTGAATGCAGATGTAGGAACGATACTTGCATTTTATAGTAGCAGAAGTTGAAATTTCATTTTCATGCCAAGAAGGGGAAGCCTTTTTTCAGTATACAACCAGGTGGCCTGCATATATCAGAGTAGGATGGAAATAATGGTGTCAAGAGTAAGCAAGGAAAGAAAAAAGGGCAAAACCAGACTTATCCTCTCTGAAAACAGACAATTATAATAGAAAAAGAAGAGAAAGAGAAAAGAGAGAGCTTTCAACTTTTGATTGTCTTTCAAAAGGAGCATATTAGAAGTTTCCCAAATCTTCATCCTGGTTTTTTTGTTGTTTTTTTTTTTTTAAAAAGATCAGGCTTAGCTGCTTTGAGGTCACTCTTTACAAGTCCTGCTAAACTCTTAGCACAGCTAAAATTGGGCAGCCTTAATCAAAAGGTTTCCATTTTACCTCATCTCACAAAACTCATCAAGTCCCACCAGCATCAGTGGAGATAGTAACTTACACAAAGAAAGAATGGGGTCCAATATTCCCTAAACACTTCATTTATCTAATTAGGACAGATCTTAAAAATCCTAGAATTCTTTTCCTTGAATTGCTATTTCAGAACTCCCCAGCTGCCTCTCCCATCTGCTCACACAGAGCAAGGGAATTTGATTTTTCTGTTTGTAAGATCTCTTATGGACTGTTTGGTAAGGAATTCTCTTTGTTAGAGAGTTTCTTCACTTGGTTCATGCTTAGCTGCTTCACCATTTGTCAAATAACCCTTTAGCCTGTTCCATACATTTTCACTGCTTGCTTAGTTTATCCAAGCACATTCTGACCATCTCCTTTCAATATGCTGGGCAAAATATTATCCTACTGCTAGTAAGACATTTGTGAAACATATCATAGTGGATTCTCAGATAGGATAAACCTCTTGTGAGTTTACAGAGAGCTTCCCACCAGCTGCTTACAAAAAATAATAAAAAAAAAATTAAAACAGGACATCTGTTAGGCACACAAAATTCAAATATTTCCTGGATAACTCTGCAACAGTTTGGGGCTTCTTGGGGGGGAGAGGGTGTGTGTGTTTGTTTTTTACAGTAGCTGCAGCATCATGAAGACCAGAGGAATAATACTGCACATATGTGTTCCCCTGTTTTCACTGATTCTTGAACATCATCACCTGATGCCGCCCATGTGGTAGGACCAGGATTTAGGGAAAGTCACATACATTCATCTATGGCTTTACACACTTCCTACGTGAAACATTGGATCCAGATAAATTTCTTCATCTTCTCATCTAGATTTGTACTCCATATTATGAAAACTGACAGTCAAAACTTCCCTCATCAGTTAATATAAACTACCACAAACTGCTGGGACTAGCATCACAGCTACTACAAGCAGCAAGGAAGACAACAGTCTCCCATTCTTACTCACAGCTTTCCCTTACCAACACAAGTATGTCCATGACAGGGAAAGGCCAATTTGCCCAACATTTCTTTATGAGAATATAGGAAGTCAGCAAATAGGAAAGTGCTGACCTTCCCAGAATAGGCAGATAGATGAAAAGAGAATGTCTCAGGTTCTCCCACACTCCATTCCCTCTGTTACCACCAGGAGTTGGCTCCTAGACCTCACTGCAAACTTAGAGGAGCTCAACACTTCTTGCTGTTCCCTTCTCCCTAGAGGCTTCAAGTTTTGCATTTCCACATTCGACATGGCACACTTGTATTTATGGATTCCAGGAGAAATATTTACAGCTTAAAACTACAGATGATTACAGCAAGAAGAAATATAACAGTGGTTTCAAATGAATTGCACAGATTTAAGATTAAAAGTTAACAAAAAACTGACAGACATCTTTCCAAGCTGTAGAAAAGTTTGGCAATACATATATAAAGTTTTAAGAAGAAACAAATTACGGTTTCTACAGAGCATGAAGTTATTAAAGGAGTAATATTAGATAATGGGATGGACTACAAACTGCTTGAATGGGGAACAGACAGGCCAGACTAACATGCCTAGCACTGAAGAAGAAAACTTCTCAGATAACTAGATCAAAAGATGCTTCTGTCAATGCTTTCAACAGTCATGTTAGTCTGAGAATGACTGCTGATCTTCCTCTACCCTTCAGATTCCCTTTCTCTCATTAAAAGAAATCTTAGATATAAAGAAATATTTTTCAGAGGGCAAAACTGCCAAGAACATGCAGCAAATGATCGGTGCCATGCACAGAGACAAGGAAGAAGCAGAAAGTAAACTTGTTACAATAACAGATTTTACAAAATTAAATGACAAAAATAAGGACTAATCTTGCACTATGCTGATTCCAACTGGTCACATCTGTTAGAACCTATCTTGAAATTAATCATTCACATGTAACACTGCATGTAAAACCCAGGAAAAAGAACAGATATTTCTCAAGGAATTTGAACAAGTTTCCTGTGGATGTGCCCAGCCTAAAGTGGAAGCATTTTGTAATCATATGGAAGTCTGGAATAATTTCCACTTCTCTATCATAGCCAAGACCTAAAGCTAATGGATTTGTAATTTTCTTATTTAGAAGTGTCATAGCTGGATGTTTCCAGGTAGCTCTATTTGTAGAAGCCATTTACTATAAAACACCGTAAATAGTTAACTAATTTGAGAGCAACTATTACCCTGTCACCCAACCTAGTAACAGCAACATCCCAGATGTTTTGTTTTTACAGTTAAGGTTATAAAACAGTAATAGCGAGCTGTTATATAGAGTTTCAATAGTGCATTGCTAGAGCTTAATGTGATTTACAAGAGATCTCAGTATCATTTTCCACATCTTGAGATGTGGAATATGAGGTAACAGAGCCTGCAAGCAAACACCAGAGGCAGTCACCCCTAAACTCCGAGGGCAAACCCTATACCAGGTTATATCAACTTCTAAAGACAGTTTAACAAAACTGCTAATTAAAAGCAAGTACAAGAATGCCATTTCCCTTTAAAGCTTTTAAAGAAAACATCTCAAAACTTTAACAACGGGGAGCACTGCCTGTACTTTTTTTTATTCAGACTTCAGTTTTTAAACCAGCTGATGCTTATACCAGCAACATCTTGCTCCATCTCAGTCAAGCAAGCAAAACAGAAAACAGCAACCTATCCTCCCTAGCTACCATACCCCCTTACTTTTCCATCCATGACAAGCAAAATTATACCACCTTGACTGCCATAGACTCACTGTAGCATACACTGACATTCACACCTGGTATCCAGCATTCAATTAGTCATTCATAGATGCTGAATTTGTGGCAGCAAGGTCAAAAAGCCAAGTTTGAGCAGGTATTAGTTGATTTGGCACGTGAACAAATACTGAGCAAAGATGCCAAGAAACCATTGAGATAAATTGTCAAATGAGCAGTTAGACAAGGGAAAAAAAGCCTATTAAAGTTCTTGCTGGTGGGAACACAGCAGAGCCAAGTATTCCTAGTGTGAGCATCAGAAGCAAGCCTGTAAAAGGATTTGCAAAGCATGTGGCTTGTCAACATTTGTTAATAGATGCCATCCTGTTACCACACGCAGAGGCACACACTTGTGGCTATGCTGTGAGGAGCTTATGCCCTGCACTCAGCAGAAGAATTCACTTGTACCTCAAGGTGCCCAGAGCTTGTACTGGGGGACAGCGGTCACCACTTCTGCTGGAGTAAGTAAAAGCAGAGAGGGCTCTTTCCTCTATTCGCAGTGTGCCAGCTAGCAAACCAAGTAGATATGGAAGAGGTCAGCTGCATGGTATTAATCTCTGTATTGCAAGGAAGCATTGGAAGAAACCCTTGACTGAAATGCCTCTCAATCTGTATTCATTCTAGCATTAGCCCCTTCTTACTGTATACTTTTTCTTTTTCATAATTATCAGTGTTATTTGTATTGCATACATCCTCTCCTCACTCCTCTTTTCTACATTCTCATCTCTTTCACAGCAGTTCCTGACTATTCAGACAACTTTTGTCCAAATGTACCTCTAGCACAACACCAGGAATTTAAAGTGCATCCTCTTCCCTTGTCAGTGGGACAAGTTTCAAGAAGCACTTCTCCTCAAAAACCTATTCTAACCAAGTAATCAAGAGAAGATGGTTCAAAGATTGCAAGACCCAGAATAGGGCTATGACAGATAGGTCTCCCAGCATTGCAGAATGCTCTAAAGGCTCAATAAAATAAGTCTACAGATTGTATAATCACTGATTTTTTTTTTATTTTTCTTTCATCTAGCATCTGGCTGCACAGTAGAGGAGACACCACCATCACTACTGCTAAAGTCTGAAGTCCGGTCCAATTTGTTTCTGCAGAGCATGTACACATGGTATATTTAGTTGTTTTCACAAGCATGAAGTGACTGGAACCACCTTTTTGCTTAGCAATTTTAGTGTTTGCTTAGCCACAGGTGCTGTTTCCAGCTATGTCTCACCATTATTGTGCACATGCCTGAATACACTGTTGTTATCATCCTCTATAAGAACAAACTGCATTGCAGCCTACAATCCTTGCCTAACTACTGCATTAAGTGGGCAAAAGCTGTTGCCTTCCCACTGTACCAAAGCAGTCATATAGTAAACCTATGGGCGGGGGGGGGAAATCTGTTAACAGATGGAAAACAAGGAGTAGATCACATCCCAAATCAAGCTAAGAGGTCACATTCATTTATGTATATTGAATCAACTTAGGACCTTCTTAGCGCTCTCACAAGACCAATACAGCAACTGCCATGACCAGCTGGGTATTATGATACATTACACTATTCCCTAAACACTTTGTTTTCCCTCCTTTCACACGCGCCTTCTGATATAGGTTTGCATCTGGTATCAAAGCTCCCTACAGCATCTGCCAGCACTCACCACCCCAAGGGTCCTGTGCCTTTGACCCAGCCCATTATTTTCCAGGTGCTAGCATTTGTTTTCTTCCTGCTGGTATAACAGACATCTTGCTAGAGGAAGACAGACCAATAAAGACTTAAGATGGAAGAGGCTTTTGGACTAACAGAAAAATCTTGCATTTTGTATAGCAAGAAACAGACATTTGAATATCAAAATTTAATCAATATAAATTAAGATTATTCTGAGAAAGCAAGACCCTTTCATAAGCCAGGTTCTAAAGTATATTGTTGCCCTGTTCTTCCACTGCAGAAAGGATGTTGGAAGCGTAACTGCACTAAGGATGGTGGCGATCACATTTTGCTTAACAGCTCTCTGCATAAACACAGCAACTCACCTAAGCACTAGAAGCTGCCAAATCATGGTGCTGATTACAAACTTTTAAGCTGATGACCCAAGCCAAACACAGCAATAAGACTGCTGCCACAATTGCAGACCTCTACAAGCTCACCCATAGCTTGCATTTCATTTGCTTATTTCAGCAGTTCTTTCCTAGCAAGAACCATCTGAACACTCTGAAAGATTTCATAGGAGTTCCCACAGAAGTTATCCTTACAAAGACACAAACCTTTGTTTTGTAAGAAAAGCTCTCCAGCAAAGAACAAACAGCAGTTGTCTCCACTTTCCTTGTTCACAAAGCATATTGTCGCTTCTGAATAACAAATCTGGATCTGATTGTTAATAAATAACTACAGTTTATAGCAGACAAGCTGCAGAATTCTATGTCATTTTGCCACTTGAGAGAGTTATTTATATGATGTCTTCACTTGGCCTGTATTCATTTAAAGTTACAAGCTAATGGAGGCTGACAGCACTAAAGCAGTCTGACCTCAAGTATATCAGCCAGAGATGCATTCTGTGTCATACAACAGAATAAAGGGTCGTGCCTTTAAGTGCCATAGTATAACATGGAAATGGCAAAAAACCCTCACGCCACATTTTTACACCAGATTTAAACCGTTATATCAAAAACCTGCTTATCTGAGCCATGAGAGATGACACAAGGTCTGACAAGAAAACATTAGAAAAAGTATACATAGTGAAATCATGAAAATGCATAGGACGTTTTTGGTAATGATTGTAACAAGGATAAAAAAGTTTAATTATACTTGCTTGGTGTCTCCTTAGACAGTTCAGATGCCTACAAAACCTCGTAAACCAATTAGCTAGACTCTTACTTCTTTTCTATTCATCAACTGTATCACTGCAGTTATGTATTTGCCTAGTTCTCACAAAAAGGGAAACGAAGTGCAGAGAGATCTTCTAGCAACATTCTCATCCAGCTTAACCAGTCTCTTGGGTCTTGCAGTAGAGCGCAATTCCCTCTCTTTCACAACTCACATGCAGAGAGGGGCACTCTAAAGCTCCCAGTGAAGGAGTTCAGAGGTCCATCTCCACAGCTCAATTTCCCCTTTTCATGCTCATAGGGCCTTCAAGTACATAAATAAGAAAAGAGTGTATCAGATTATTCATGCTACAGAACTTGTCAAAATGAGGCACACAGCTTCATGAATGACACTGTCAGAAGAAAGAAGCAGGCTCCTAATTTAGATGCTTTCATTTGCCTACTGAAGCCTTTCTGATGGTAATTGAGCCTAGGTATCTTGCTTAGGCTCTTAAATCTGGATGGCATGAATAAATCTCCTTCTCCTATCTCGCTCTCAAAGCTGCCTTTTATTCACTAATTGGTAAGTGCCAGAAGGGAGCAAAACAGGAAACGCCATTAGCAAATCTGCCTGTGAACTAATACAAGAAGTGTCACGAGCATGTTCAAGAGGTTCAGGTGCAGAGTCAATATCATGAATGTTTCATGCTAAGCTTACTCAGATTGATCTAATGCCTCAACAAACTCTCTGGAATTTGCATTTATGTTTGTTATTTTTACAGATAGTGGTAGGGTTCCCTGGGTCAGGGCCTGTCCACACACAAATTCAGAAGCAAAAAAAAAAAAAAAAAAAAAAAAATATCCACATGCCTCAGGCATCCAGCCTAGGATACAACAAATAATTCAGAGAAGAATGTAAGATAGTACTGATTAGTGTTACTTGCCAATGACTCCACAGAACAGTTACTGATTCATTACACCAGAGAAGAATTTTAAAGAACAGTTTAATGAGGACAATAAAGCGGTCTTGCAAATGTTTGCAGGTAGCTCCTCCCAGGCCACAGTAGCAGCATGGGAGAAAGTATTAGCATCACTGTTCATATCACTGGTAGAAGAGATAACTGGCATTTCAATAAATAGGAGCAGAGATTGTAAAGGGCCATAGAAGTGCCCATATTCAGTGAAGATTGATGCTGCCCCTCCTAAAAAAAAAAACAAACAGAAAATAAAAGTGTACAAAGTCACTTACGTTATTCAATCAAAATCTCTTCAAAATTCACTTATGCTTGCGGCAACAGGCAACTATCAAGGGCTGCTAAGAAGCTGAAAAGGCTGTGTTACACTCATAACAGTACTTGCATTGTGCTCTCCTCATCGATATCTCGCCTTTTCCTCTCAATGAGGAATACAAGAACTGTTTTAAAAAGATAAGCAATATACTCGGTCTCTGATACAGAATCTCTAGATTCTGCTGCAATGCAAGAAAAGAAGATAACCAAATACTGAATTATAAAAATCTCCACACCTGACTTAGTAATATTAAAACTTTTATTTAACAAAGCCACTGAACCTCATCAGAACACAGACAGCACAATCCAAGCCCAACTCGCTTGCTACAACCAACTTCAAGAAATTTAGAATTTGTTTAATAATGAGATCAAACAGGTCCCCTTCCCTGTTGTACTTAAACATTGAAAGGACTTTTTTCTTTCAAAAAATAAATATCATGACAAATATCAGTACAGTAGAGTGTCCTCCGCAATACCAACCCACTTACTGGAGGCACAGATGCAGCAAAATAGGAAGCCTGTATCAGCTTGCTAGGAACAGAAAGTCAAATTCAAAGCCTATCAACTGTAAATTGCTATTACATCATGACACAAGCTACCAACAGCACTTGGGAAATTACTGAAGCTGCAGTTGGTACATTTTGTCATCAAAAAGCCAGAATGAATTATAGGGAATGAAAGACATAAGCAGAAATGCTGACAGTATTAGAAGTTTTTCCTCCTGTTTATCAGATATCAAAAACCTACTTTCAGTTTGCAGTTCTACCAGGGAACCATTTCCCTTGCAATATATAGGTTTTATTCTTCCCATTTGTAAAAGGTACAGTAAGACCACAAGCCAATTTCAGTTTGTAAGATAAATATGTCCATAAGGCAAAAGGAGAGCATTTTGCAAGTAGAGTATTACAGATAATGAGATCAGCACAGAGTCACAGAATACTCGAGGCTGGAAGAGGCCTCTGGAGGTCAGCTAGTCCAACCTCCTGCTCAAAGCTTCAAAGTCAGACCACATTGTTCAGGGCCTCCTCCAGCTGAGTTTTGAAGTCTCCAAAAATCTCCTCCTCCCTCTGTAACACAGAAGTACTGTAACACCTTCACCAAAGCTCTCCAGAACGAAGTGAATTAAAACATTACAAAGAGAGTTTTGCTTGCTTTGGCTAAAATAGATTAGAAAAGCAGCCATAAAATGTTCTTCATATGATGACATTTGGCATGCGTGTTCTACACAACATAAATCTCTGCCATCTTAACCAGCCTCTCTTGCAGGTTTAAGATTAAATAACAGAAGGTGAAGCAACTGTTGTCTTTTATGGGCTTACTGGCTACAAGGAACTGAAAAAGTCAGAGTCCTATTAATTTTCAGATTCACAACCCCAGAACCCAGGAGCCCCAGAGATGTCTATGGCCTCTGTTCCCTACAGAGGGAGCATCAGGCACAACTGCAGTCCAGAAGACCCAACGCAAAGAAGAGGAAATAAAAAAACAGTCTGCACAGTGTGCAAATGTTTAGAGGCAGCTGGTGCTATGCAAAAGCTCTTGGGCTATACCAGCTAGCTCCCATTAACAGTACCCTAGCACATTTGGGAATTAACACAGGGCAGAAACCATTTCTAACAGGCATTTCACATGCAGAGGAAGACAATTTAATAGTATAGACAGACAACAGCAAGGTAGTTGGCTAGTACTAGATCAGTCCTAAGCATGTATGAGAACAGCTAATGTCACCTTAAGAGCTGTAGGATGAAGTTCCCTCTATTTGAGACACTGAAGACTTAATTTTGTCCTTTCATTGTGACCCCACTCCTCATTCAGGGCATGAGTTTTTTCAAGTGACAGAGGAAGATGACAAGGTAATGGTTTTGCATACTCTTCATTTTCTTGTCTAGTGCCAAGAGCATTCACTCACTTCATCCTCCATCCAAAACCAACTCAAATCCATACTTTCCTGTTTCATAGGAGAGGAACCTAATTTGTTAATACAGACTGAAAACTCTCCTGTTTAAGCTGCAGTAGCTGTAACCTGGTGATGATTTGTTGCATTTGCTGTTTCAAAGAGCATCATATTTGAGACAGCAACAGCTACGGTTTAGTTGCAAGGGAATACACTGTACACACAATCACGCCAAGATCCTGTCAGCACTTCAAAATGAATGTAAGTATCCTGTGTATGCACGTACAAGAACTTATTTCATAAACAACTTAAAAACTGCAGGATTTAGGTCACGGTTGTGGTACACTTCCAAGTCTTTAGAATAAGATTACATACAAAGTTATTATGAAATTAAGATTAATTAGATGAAGAATTGAAAACGCCATAATTTTATTTTTTAGGTAACACTTATGGTGAAACCCTGACATTACCAAGGCCAAGGGATTTTTACAATCAGCCCACTGGGAGCCAGAACGTCATCTGTAATGAATTATAATCAAAATTACTTATATTTAGCATCCTCCAGCATGACACTCTGATTATAAAATTATTTACATTTGAACATCCTTACCACATAATGTTTTTAAAATCAACTTATATGTAAAGCACCTAAATCATCCATTAAAAGTCTCATTTCACTGTAACAGAAAATAAGGATTTTTTTCTGGTTAAATGTGCCTAGAATGAATCAAAAATTGTGCCTACACAGCCAGATCTACTTGTTCTGCAACACATATATTCAGATTCATGGTAGGCACAAATCAAGATGCTGGATGGGTGACTTTTAATCACTGCTGGAAATAAACAAACATCAAAAGAAAACCAATGCCCCAGACAGAAATAAACTTCATTGTGCTCATGTTCTTAAAGAGTCCTCTTGTGTCCTTACTAGGAAGTGAAAAGGAAAAACAGACAGCCAGTATCACAGTTAACCATTTGCCCTCATCAGGGATCTTTATCATAAATACGAAGTGAGAAAATCATTCATGTGTCAAATATCAACTTTATTATATCCTTGAAGTGATATCATTCTGTACAGGCTGTTAAAACACAACTGGATAAATGGAATGCTAGAATATTGGTGCCCTAAATAGAATTCACACCCCAGAGGAATCAGGAAGGGAAATCAAAAAAAAAAAAAAAAGAGTTACTAGTGCCACATTTACTTTTTCTGGTGCTCTGCAATATTCCGAGATCTTAACCTGCTTCCGTATAAACCCATTGAATCCAGAATGGCCAAAATCTGCTACAAGTAACACTAAAGTCAGATTATTTGGCTAACGTTCCTATAAACTGTTCCTTTTAAATCTTGCTACTGTAAGAAGTAGAGACATACCACATGAACAGCTACTTGATTGTGCACATTCAGTTCTACCATACACCACATTCCCATTGCTAGGGGTGTCTGAAATACACTTGACAAGCAATACTCATGTGAAAAAAAAAAGTTAAATTCCCCACATTGATAAAAGCCTCCGCAGGTGCATCTGATGCTACATGATCTTCCCACCCTCAGTGAACAAATATATCTGATGCCCTGGGACAGAGAGAGAAAGCCCGAAACATGGAACTTCAGAATGGGCATCTGGGTGGTATTACAGGTTGCAATACAAACTGCAGCAGTCCAAAGGCAGATTATCAGTCTACTCTCCCGTCCATGTGACAATGCAGCCTACACATTTCCTTTGAATCCCAAGTTAGAACAAGACAGTAAAAGCAGCAAGTGAACTGCAGAAGGAAAAAACACTGCTGTCTCCTCATTTTTACTTTGTTTTCAGTTTTGTTTGTGGGGTTATCATTTGGGGTTTTTTTTTTTCCTCCTAGTGCTGAAGGGACAGTAATGCAATTATATGTATATCAACACAGTCAAAGCACTGGGTAATTTCCCCTATGGGAGTAGGGATTGAAAAAAACAATATGAAAAGTTTGTGATCTGTTAAAATTGTGTTAGTAGGATGCACTTCAGTACCACAGCACAGTGATATTTAAGGACTGGAATTCACTTTAGGATTTCTTCTGAAGTTTCTTCTTTTACTTCAGTAGAAAAAAAAAAATTATAAACACACCACCATTCCTATTCCAGATTTTAGGCAATCCTCTGTTCCATTTGCTCAAGTTTTGAACAATATCTTGTTTTCCACCCACTCTTTCTTCTGACCAGACCTATTTCCTAGTGCCCCTCCTCCAAAACTAGTACTTCCAGGAAAATTAACTGAGACAACTATGGATAAAATCATGTTTTGTTTATATTTCAGGTACTAAACAGCTGCTACTAGATATTGCTACCAGATGTTGCAGAATTATATGCAACATTATGCTCAATTTTAACTTTTACAAAATTACAAGCTAATAAAAGATGACATTGCTGTAGTCAAATGATTTATTAAAGGAAAAGCCATTAAGTTCCTTTTAAGCTTCACACCCTACTATCCCAAATAACTCGTCATTACATACATCAGTGAACAGATGCAAACGTCTGTACCATTTTGAGATTTCAGTACTATCCCATATACCAATTACATATCCAGATGCCTTTTGCTTTAACAGCCTCATGCACATCTGTCCACCTTAACCTGAACGCATGATGACTGTTCATTTCATGGTTAAACTACTTGCAAGATGACACAAGTCTAGGTTTCACACAGTTCACATAAGGATCATCTTTTTCTGCCACACAAATGAGCTTGTACACAGCTAAGGTGACATTTTACACATTGAAAACACTTGTAATCTAAACACTGGGATTATTGAGTAACAGAACATACAAAAATTTGCTGTGTTACATTCAATTTCTTTTAGACACCTCACTTTCCAAATAATTTAAAAAGCTGGAACATTTGTTGTGAGATTTGGGGGGGCTGGAGGTGTTAAATGAAGTCTTATACCCTGCTGATAATCAAAGTACAGGCTTTATTTTGTACAAGCTCCCCAATTAAAGTCACCGAGCAGCATGCAATAGCCAATGTAGCTAACAGCCTTTCCCATCCTCAAGCACAATAAACATAAGTAACATCAAACAGGAGTGACAGCCAGTAATTATAGAACAGAAAACTGTCATGGATTCTTATGTACTAATGAAGCCAGGCACAAATATAGTAAATCTGAATAGCTCCTTTCAATCTTCTAACAGGAAAATACACACATTAACTGGTCCACAGAGTACTTTAAAAGTCTGTATAAATCCGTGTCTAGGCAAGCAAATAAAATATTCCACCTAATTCTACCCTTGCATGTAGCAGCAGCAGGTCCCCACCAAGTAAAGCAAATTACAACAACTTAAAGCTTGTAACAGAGCCCATTAGAGTTGAAGGCACTGTGAAAAGGTCCTCGAACTGTGTTCTAAATCAGGAGCAAGTTCACTTAAGTCAGTGAAATCCCCCTGGGATAACATGGGGAAAAAGAAATACAAGTGCAGAGTGGCTCCAGCTTAATTTGAGCAGTTAAACAGCTTATACTGGAGACAAGAATATATATGTATTCCTTCATGAACTTATTCTACCATAAGTACATCATTCAGAGAAAAAACGAGCAAACACTAGAAAGGAAAAGAAAAGGTGAAATAGTGAGGGAGATCAGCCAGAAATGATTGTTTATAACTTTAAATATCAAACCCTCAGTTAATGTATACTAGTCTAGCTCCACTGAGGTTGCAGTAGCCACACAATTTACACAGCTGAGCATCTGGCTCTAAGTATTTAACTGTTCAAAATTCTAGTGTGCATCCTTGCGTAGCAGTGCTTCTCCGACTAATCACACTAGAGGTAACCACATCTTAAGTGCGCAGTTCTAAATTGAGTAATATTACCATTAATAACAGTGCCTAATTAAGACATCTATAATGTTTTTAATGAGAAAAATTGAAAGTCCTTCTGGAATTTTTCCAGTCAAATTAATTCCGAGGACTTTAGACATTATTACAAGTAGTGTTACAGGAATGAAAATTAAGTCTAAATTAGGACATGTCACTGTATTTAAAAGCAAGAGAAAAAAGGAAACACATTCCATTTCTTCCATTATACACAATTCTCTGCTACAACATCGCACCACAGGGGAAAATAAAAACACCATTTTGTAGTCTGCTCTAAGTTGCTCTGCATATAGTTATACCTGATGCATCTCCAAGGTCTGCACATATTTTGACACTTTGCTTTCAGGCTCTTTTTAAACATCACATCAGTATTCTCTCGTGAACAAGTATTTCCAGAATCTTAAATTGACAACTCCTATGGCTTATACAAGCCCAAATTCTTTTGGCTATAGCTCGCATGAGTTTTGCTTGTTCAAATAAGAAATCCCTCTGTGAGGTGCACATTTAGTCAGGAAGCACTTGTGGTTCAAGATGATCAGATCCAGCCTGCTAAAACCATACAGGAAGGAAAGAATCCACATGGTCCCAAACAATGCTCTTTTAGAATAACCACCAGACGTCTGAAAGGTTATCAAACCTGGCAAGTCTTTATTTGTACTTCTCATAGACCAGTCCTTCAAACTACTCCATGCACATTTCTGGTCCACAGTTGCTGTTTCTTTATCACTGCTTTCATTGTACAAATTTAGCAAGCATAAAACCACAAGTCTGCTATGCAGCTGGACTAAGGTTACTTTGAAGATATAAAGACACTCAATCCTTGCTCTTCAAAACAGTGTATTTGAGCATTTGCTTTCATACCAGTAACATGAGTTTGAGTGTGTTCAAAAACACACACAGGTTCAAAACATAAGAGCCAGAGTCATAACTGTGTTCTGACTGGATTTTATATGAGCATCTCAAACTCCATTTAGAGGAACTTGAAGTGAAGCCCAAATTGAGCCCTTCCCCCCGCCTCAAGTTCAGAAGCTTCAATTTTAAAGCATGAATATTAGTTAAGAGAATAAGTTACAAACCAAGTATTACCTTTGGGAGTAAAAAAAGCCCTTGTAGCCTGACAAAAGCCACAAAGCTTACCTTTGCTTTTGCCTATGTTGTGTATATGATCCTACATATACTCATATATACCTTGGTGTGTGTGTGTGTGTATATATACACACACCATGCGTATATGCATACGCATAGCGTTGTCCTGATTGCAGTACCTAAAGTCTTCACATTTCATCTCCCCTCTCTACCACGAAATGCTTCGTTCTCCAGATCTTTCAGATTCCAAAAAACCAAATTTCAATTCAGCTGTTTGTTGTGTCTTAATAAAGAGAAACACGACAGTGTGTGTTTCAGGCAGGTCAGCTAATTAGGTGGTTTGTCCTTGAGAGCAGAGATTGCACAAAAGACTTTTAATGCATTTTACTGACACCGAAAATGTTGTCAGTGCTTAGATAATATTTTGAATGGGCTTACAGTTTACAATGATTAGTTATGAGAATAGCAAGAACATTCAGACATATGTATGTTTCCTAAAAGCTCAGGGAGTTTTAGCCTCTTTCAAATCATGGCTTTGTTTACAAAATCCTAGCTTAATTGAATTGTAAGGACTCCTCAAGAGAAAGAAAATCTGATTTTTATCTTCTGTTAATGCCATAAATATTAAAAGCAGAAAATAAACAAAATGCTTAACTGTTACTGATACTTGACAGATACACATCTTGGATTTTTAGAAAGAGCATCACAATCATTGCTCCCAAGTATGATGACAAAGTTTAAAATCAAACATTTATTTTCAAGGTCTTGCAATTCAAATTCTGCATGCCACCTTAAATACAGAAGTCCAAGAAAAAAGTGCCAGTACTGAATATACACACATGGCTGCCATAAATGCAAATTCATATTGAAATTGTATCACTCATATTGGCCAATATTACTTTGTTTCCTTCCAAGTGTTTCACATACAGGAGTCTGATGAAATATTACTCAAATAACTAATTCTTCACTATTAGGTTTAACTTCTAGTTTGAATTGTGCTATAAAGAAACAAAAAAACCATTTGCAGTAGTCAGCTGCAAATTACTTGATGTAAGACTTCTAGCTAATATTCCACTGAGGATACTAAAGATTGTTATATTGTATTTCTGGGCTGCACAGGATACTACACATAGAAAGGAGACCACCAACTTCGTCATGGGGGGAAGTTTGGGCAGATAATACTTCTCACCTCCTTCCTCAGACCATCTCAGAGTAAGACTGCAAACAATGGGAAAGAGTAACTTACATGGCAGTTTGAGCCATCTGAGAAGACTTTAGTGTCTGCACCAATACTTCACTAAAAGAGTTGTTGACTGAGCTCAGTACATAGATGAACACATTATTCCAATGAAGGAGAAAACTGTAGTAATTTGTTCTTTCATGCAGAAGCAGAGAAGCATTCCTAGTAGACCACCTCTACTCTTCTTTGATCACAGCTAACTACAGACAGCACACAGAGAGAATAGGAACCTAATTCTTTCAACAAGTTTAAAGCGTGACAGAAACATGGATCCAGCGATCATCACACATGCTACTGACTTGTTTGACATTGCATCTCTAAGAATACCTACAATATCATTTCCTAATTCCCTGAATGCCTTTGCACATTAACGCCTATCAGGATGACAAAGGAGGATGAACTTGAAATGAAGGACAGCCTAACAACTTCCCTGAGTCTGTGCAAGATGGGGTTTAACTAGCAATGGTGAAGAGCAGCTGAGAGGACATCTGCCAGGACTCACATGGATCCTCATATAAAATATATTTTTTTCAGTGTCTGATTATCATGATTTAGAGGGCAGAGGGAATGAGGTATAGTAAATATAGGAGGAATAAGAACTTAAGAGAAATCTTTTCTGCTTTTATTCTCAGATTTGTAAGCATACAACATGCTTTAAATGCTCACATGCTAGATTAAAGTTGCCAAGCAAAGAAAATGAGAGTACTCCTGAAGAAAAAAAAAATCAGATGGGAAAAAGGAAAATATTCTTAAAAACCCATTGATCCTAATTTTATTTTAATTTTAGTACAGCATTGATGTTCAATAATCTGAAATACATCATTGACAAGAACAAAGTGACAACAGTCAAGCCTCCCCTTTGGGTGAAGTCATTCTTTTAACTGCAATTCCCCAAGAGCACTAAAAATACATCTTCATTGTCACAAGAAGACTTCAACATACCTTTAGGACAAGGATTAAATGCTGGCAGTTAGATGCACAGCAGAAACAGAGGGGCAGATTTTTCATTAAGACACAAACTAGTGACTGTTATTAAAATTTTAGTTCTAATAAATAGAAAGAGTGCAAGACCCTTTCCAGGATTCCCCCCCAACAAAGCATGTTGCTCTGCATTCTCAGGACCAGGGACAATGTGTACTGATAGGTAATTTGGGGCTCCTGAGCTGTGATTGCATCCTACTTGTTAAAGACTTCCTATAGGACTTTGCACAAGCTACTTTCTTGCTTTGTGCTTTAGTTTTCCCTGCTCTTAAGTGATATTATCATCTAACTTCTGTGAGAAGTCAGGAAAATAAAAATTAGAGATATAATAGCATACAGAAAAAGTGAGGTCCCTTCATTATGTAACATTATTCATAGCCCCCAGTAATGCAATTCTGCCTTGAAAGATACATCCACCAGGTGTTCTTAACTATAATAAATAACTGTAAAAGGCAATTGAGAAGAGGCACTCTGAATATAGGTCATCTGTCTTTCCCTTGTATTTGCATTGCTCTCCAATTAAGGGCTTGGCTTCATGCAAATCCCAAGCAGCTCTATATTCACAAGTGGCAAGTGCCCCAACTTTAGCCAAATCACAAGAAACAAGCGTCCAGCATCTCTTGAAACTTGGCTCATCTGCCTCAGAGCTATGCTTTTAGTTACATCCTCAAAAGGACACAAAAGCTCATGGCTTAATTTCTCACTCTTCTAAATGCTAGCATCTTTTGACTAAGAATTTGTTTGTCTAGGGTTTTGGGGTTTTGATTGTTTGTTTTTTAGGTGGGGGTTTTTTTTTTCCATTTATCAGTTTCTGCCACTCTGGAGCCAACATACCAAAATCCCTTACTGATTGGCCTGCAGCAGTCCATAAAAATTTTACAGTAAATCCTGCAGCTAGAGACATACTGCTGGTACCTTGTTGGATGCACTAGACAGCAAAAAGAAATAAACAGCTAGTGTAAGAAAGAGTATTAACTCAGTTCCACAGAGCGTTTAGAGACTTTTTATTTTTGGTTTCACTTGGTTCATAAAGCAATTAAACTTTGGAAGTTCTCTGCAAAGCAGAGTTATTGTTCCCTGCCAGAAGACCCAGCTCTAGAGCAATTGGTCAGGGAGATAGAAACTCCAGAAACCCTGGAGACCTGACTCTGGACAGTCTGTCAGACAGTAACTGACCCCTCTCAAAGAAAACAGAGTTGCTTCTTTATGTTAGCATACTTTTTTTTTTTAATAGTACACTAGAGAAATCTCACTATTAGGTTTCAAAGCCCTTTACAGATAGGGAAAATGAGGCAGAGGCACACTCATTGGGTCTTAGAAGCTCTGGATAGCAGAAGCTCATCTTTCTAGTCACTGTACACACACAGGGCACAGTCATGGGTCCCCACACTGATGCTGCAACTCCTGAATCTTGACACTAGTCAGTTAGCAGACAGAATATATTAAGACACCTGGTTTCCAATATACTTCCTTCATGTATTACTAGCACAATGCAGCATTAAACATGTCAGGTACTACTCTTGGTAGCAAACAAAAGGTTAATGCTTTCCAAAGTGTAGTTACCCACAAGACCATTCTGACATTTCAGAAGTCAAGAGGAACTATTATTAGCTGTGTCTAATAATATTGCAAGTTCCCACCCATGGAATCTGTGTGCAATCCTCCATTGAATTGGCAGCCTTTGGCAGTATCACTGCCACATGATTTGAACCAGGCAAGTCTCAAAAACACTGCCATAGCACTGTGTAGCCAGCTTGAAAATACCTTCACTGCTCTAGGGAGATGAGTGATCCCTTTGGAATTGGTTTTTGGAACTGTAAACTAATGAATCACTAACAGCTTTAAAGTAGACAAAATGTATTGCAACAGAGCACGTAGTGCCGCACAACTGAAGGAAATCTGTTTACAGTGCTTCAACAGACACTTGAAATCAAGAAGCTGAAGAAGGATGAGGCTGTTAAGAGAGAAGCAAAGCTCCAAGTGCTGTGAGCACAGTTATTCCTACCAGGGCCAGCAGCTATTCCCTGGTGCCAGGGGTGGGCTCTGACCCCCAGGCATGCTAGCCAAGCACAGCAAGGCAAGCCACAGCTCAAGGGAGGGTGTCCACATGGAAACAGGGCAAGGGACAGCAAGAAACAACACTCCTCTGGGCCTGTTAGCAAATGTGCTTCAGTGCTGAGTACAGAGATCAGAAATTCCTTCTGTCATTGAGACACATTCACTGCCTACATCACCACAGCTGCCTGGTGACCTTGTCAGTAAGATTTACACTATATTTGGTAGTGGGACAAGGTTGACACCAAACTTTGTGTTCAAGTCAAAGGTCAGCCTTATGCATGTGACTGGTGGAAAAAGACACTGCTTTACAGTTCAGATTCTTAATGAAGCAGCACAGTCTGAAGAGAGAAGCTAAAAAAAAAAAAAAAAATCAAAGTCCACAAAGACTTTGCTGGACAAGGGGAAGGCCAAAGCTCAAAACCCTCCTCAACCTAAGGATTCTCAAAGCCACAGCTATAGCTTAAGAAAGCTCCGTGCCCTACTTTTGTCCAGCCAAAGCTAGGCTGTTACACAAATAAGATGCCTTGGGCCAGAAGGAGACCAAGCAAAAAAAGGAGCATAACTTCAAATGGAACAGTTAAAACCTTGTCTGGGAAAGATGGTAAGTTTGATGTACTAGTGCTGCTTATCCAGAGACTAATTACATATTTTACAGCAGAGTTACTAAATAAGACAGAATACCAAAGAATCCCTTCCTTGAAGGATGTTCTCTACCCATAAAACTGCAGTCACACTTTCTTGTCTCCCTCTCTTTTCAGGCTCCATGAGTACTACACACCTTCCAATCCAGCAGCCTTGCTTCAGCAAGAAGCCTTGCCAATAGCACTAACAAAACCAGAGATTTACAGGTGCCAAGGTAGCTAGCTGATCAAATAGGTCACAGATTCACAACAAACATATGGAAGAAGGACAAATTAAAAGACACAGCAATTATTATTTAAAGAGATTGCTCAAGATGTGCTATTAATGAAATTCATATAGCCACAGCCACAGGAGGCAACTACATGGTGAACCAGGAAATAAAGTGGGATGTGAAGGGAAAAATATTTCTCCCTGCTGCGCTTGACTTTACCAGCATGTGACAAGCAGCAGGGTAGTACAGATAAATCAAGGAGGGGCTCTTGTTTACAGTTAAGCAGCTTCAGACCCCAAAAAATCCAAATTTCAGTGCACCAACTGCAAAGTAGTTTTAGAAATACCAAAAATAGTTGTAGCAATACCAGATCAGAGTCCTACCCCAGGTGCTGCATAGCCTTCCCTCTGTTCCCTAAAGAGGCTTAAGAGAAAAGTTTACCCCCATCACTGCACTCAAAGCCTATCCCTACCCACAGAGCTTGGCACAAAGTTCTGTGCACCATGTACATCTCTAGCTTGTAAGTTGGGAGAGATGTACTGCATGTACTTCCTACACTTTTAAAGCAAAGGAATGCAGTCACAAATCAACAACAGTTTTACAAGGAAAATGAGGGAAGATCTTCAGTTCCCATCATGTTTGGAGCCATATTCAGAGCTACACATATTCCCCAAGAGCAGTCATGACATGGGGAGTGGTAGCGTAACAGGCCTGGCATGTCCCTGACTCAGACACGCTGCTATTTAAAAACCCCAGCCCTTCTCAGAGGGGTTAACTCAGGGCAAGGCTGAACCCTGCAGGGAGCACACTGAAGCCCTAACTGAACAGGGGTATTTACACCACAAAGCACCCATGGAATTACTCACTTTTTAAAGTTGCTCACAGCAGTATTAAGAGGTGGCTGCATCCAAGCTAACTAAGGCTGTAGCTAGCTGAGGATTTTGGCAGAAACTTTCCACAGGTACCCAAGCCTTACTTCTGTATTGGTACGCTGATTTAACGTGACAGTTGCAATGATACTTTACACTTGAAATAGACTCCTGCCCATCAGGCAAGTGAACCAAGACCAGCATGCCAATTATACAAGCACAGCTTATCAAACAGTAAAGATTTGGGGATGCAGCAGACCTCAACTACAGGCCAATCCCCAAACTGGAGAAAACAAAGTTGAGCTGTACCTCTACTCCAGCATCAGGCCAACTCACACACTGTCCTGAGAACAGCAGGTATAAACAGTGGATCTCAGGTCTAGAAGCCTCTGTTCTACCCAGGCTCCGAAGGCAGAAATAAGAATGCTAGTTTGCTTGCAGTCATTACACACATACAAGGAAAAAACTGCAAAGTAACTATTTTTCCATTTTTGTTTTCTTTTCAATGTTTTGAAAGGTCAAATGTATTTACATTCTGCTGTGTTCTCTTTACCAGTGCTTTAACTCAAGCACTGCCAGATAAATCACAAGTCATGCAAACACCCCAGAAATACAGTGTCAGAAGTAGATCCATTGTGCATGAATTGTATGTTCAGTTTTCAGGGGAGGGTTGTTTCCATTTTAAGCACAGAAGAACATGCAGAAAACTAACAGCTAGTTTGCAAATGTGCCTGAAGTCAGGTTCTCTGCCCTTTAATCTTTGCGCTTCATCTGGCCTCTAAGAGACATCAGAAAATAAGAGAAAGGGGATAAGTCTGTCAAATTATATATAAGCAAAAGTGGTAGGGGGAGGGAAATCACACAATATCTGACAAAACTTTGGAGAATTTGTCTTTCATAACAGCTGCCCCATAATACTGATTTCAGCAAAACATTACCCAGCTTTTCCTGGTATCTGGCTTGCTTCATGTTTATTGCTAGAAGGCTGTACGAGTTGTACTTCCCCTCCCAAGCTCTCTGGCCCTTTCCTACCTTTCCATTTTCTCTGGGACATACTCACTTCCATCAGTATGCAGTTAAAAAGTATGCTTGTGTTACACAGAGGACACGTGGGAAACAACCTTTCTGATATACATAAAATCCTTTCAGATAGTTAAAGAAGTGACACGCAAACAGTTTCAAAAGAAACTGCAATGTGTTTTCCTGCAATGAAGGTTGGCTTGGCCTCACACCTTATACCCAGTTTGTCCTGTGTTCTCTCCTTTCCCGTTCCCTCCCCAGCCAACTAGTTAATTAGAGGAAGGTATCTCCTAAGTTTTATTTCATCTGTGTGGTAACAAGCCTCACAAAGCATCAGTATAATGTATTTAATGATCATGAACACAACAATGTCAAAGCAGCAGAGATAAATATTGTCCATTAAGACATACAACAAATAATAATAAAAAAGTCACACCAAAACACAAAATGTAGAAGAGAGGAGAGTTCTGTGGCTGGGCAGCTAATGAGTGCTGGAAACAGAGTTTTACAAAGGATTAAATTTCCTGCCTCTTGTAAACCAGCATGCTGATACACAACTGTGCATAAAACAGAGTACTGCTGTTTCCTGTGCCAACAACTTCAGATCCATATATGAGCAGGGCTCTGGATATAGGTGTCAGCCTAAACTATCAGGTAAGATTGCACCTAAACGAAGATGTGGAAATCAAACAGAATCAGACTAGATGATGCACTCCATTCCTGTATACACCTGTTAACTGTATCACAAATATAAAATGCTGCTTTCCAAATCCTAACAGCTGCAAAAAGTTACAGGACATTGAATACCACTTTGTTTTTCTCCCCCACCCCCAGTTTCATTT
This sequence comes from Haliaeetus leucocephalus, assembly GCF_000737465.1. NCBI lineage: Eukaryota > Metazoa > Chordata > Aves > Accipitriformes > Accipitridae > Haliaeetus > Haliaeetus leucocephalus. The sequence goes on from NW_010973104.1 coordinate 5,017,202, forward strand.
TTCCTTCCATTTTTGTGTGTTAAGGTTTGATCTTTCCTGTATTCCTCAGTCAGCCAAGGAAAGGGACAAGAAATTCAGCAGCTATATCAGCATGTTTATTACTAAATAACTGTCCCAGCACTTCTGGCTCTAAGAGATCACCAACTTAAAACCATTAATGGGGCAGCTAAATGCAATTCTCTTTTGCACATGTGCAGATAGAACTAAACTGCCTTAGGGGACTGAGGGAGAAAGGAGCAGAATAATACAAACATACCGAGAAATGCACAAGATTTGGGCCAGATACACAAGTACTAAGAGTACAATGCTTATAGTTGCCTACCACTTTAGCTAGAAGTTACAATTTAACACTGCACCAACTCTAGGCAATCTGCAGATTACATAGGTCCTGGTTATTATCACTGGGTAAAACGCTAAAGGAAAGTGACTCCTTAAGTGTGTCCAGTTTTCCTCGTGCTGCAGGAAAATCCCTATCATATTCTTATCTATCACCAAAAGACAGACATCTATAAGCACCAAAAACAGGTATGGACTTTCCAAAAGGGCCTGTTCAAGCCCATCTAAGAGAAGTTAAACCACAGTTGCAAGAAGTATTCACTCTTTCCCCCAATACTATAAGTTCTGGAAGAAAGTTCAAGTAGAAAAAACTAAAAGCACTCAGACTACCTGAATTTTTTTGAGCAGATGAAGTAGAACAGAGAAAAAAGTAATTTGAACAAGGAAATTACAGGAATGCTGATGCTTCCAGTCAGCCTGGAGGTAAGGCAGGGAGAACCACTCATGCTGTGCATGATTGCTTTTTCTTTCTTCATATCCCAGCTAGACTCCAAAAACAGAGAGCATGCAGAAATCAAAAGTCAAGAACAAGCTGGAAAAACGATTTTGTTCAGGTACAACATGAGTTATGGCAGACAACCAAGTCAGCTTCTGTTTTAGCCAAGCTCCTTCAGCCATGCATAATCAACATTTAGCTCCCATGCACAGCAAGAAACAGGTTCTGTGCTTGTGTCCCTTTGACTCACGAAGGAACAAAAGCTTTGAAAACTGTATTCTTGGGAAGCAAGTGTAAGAAGATTGAATCCTCATTTCAGAGAGACATAGCCATACAGGAAGAGGCAGCTGTTCCACAAAGTCAGAGATTAGCTTTCAATAGTCCATACAAATCTACATATTCTCATGTTTCAGGCTTGTAACAAATGGTCCATCCATGTATCATTGTCCCCCCAGGAGTTCAAACATTTAGGTGCATCTCACTAACAACGACACTTTAGGACAGCACCATCACAATTCCAGAAACTGGACATAGGAGTAGAACAGCCATGACCAGGCAGCTCACCTCCTACTAGAGAAACCCAAGCTTTTGGTAGCTCTGGCTCCTCTAATCTGAAGAGAGAAAGGAAGATGGGAACCTTTAGCAGTGAACAGACAGTGGGGGAAATATTCTGCTATTGAGACTACATCTCACATTGCAGTAGAAACATCCAGCACCTCTCCTATACCCAAGCACTGGAAGCATAGTTGGTTGTACATTACATCTTCTACACAAAACTGGTTTGGTCTCAAATGCTGTAAGTATATATAGCACTGCCAGCCTCATCCTCTGCTCCAACTGATCATTTTGCCAGCAGCCATCATATCAACACCAGTTATAAGCAAGTACACTCCTTTTTCCTCTTATGCACAAGAAAACTCTTTGCAGTTATGATTAGCTAAACATTTTCTCTTCTTAGTTTCCTCTATATGCAAAATACTAGCTGTAGAGAGATAGGCAGTTCTTTGGCAAATCATAACCAATTATATTCTTGAAAGTTGAGTGGCATTATTAAAATAGTACTACATACACCAGCAGCTTCTGATTGGCCTAAAGACTGAATTTATTCTGGGCTCCCTCCAATCAGAATTAATCTTTCTATAGTACAATGAACTGTCACTACTGAATCAACACCAGCAGCAAAAGTGACAGCAGCCTACATCATTACTCAGCTAAGATAATAGAACTAAAGTCATTGAAACAGGCAGATGTTGGAGGCTGTCTCCCATTTCAGAATAATGTTCCTGTCGTAACTGAGCACTTATTTTAGGGAAGCAAGGATAAATTCATTACCATTTGCAGGGCGCTCAGATATAATAGTAATAGAAGCCATGTAAGCCTCCCAGTATGTACACAGTGGAAATGCACATGGCATTGATACTAACCATCCTTCACCTAGATAACGCAAAGCAGGGCAATGCAATCAATCCATGTCCACTGGAGACCTGCTCCCGTATTAGTGCAAGTGTTTTGCTATTGTAAGCTCAGAAAACTGAAGTTGAGACACATCCAAGATCAGAAGTAATTGCCACAAGATACAACTTTCATAATTTATTCCCAGCATCCTTAATTTATTTCCAAAGATAATCCTTACCTCGTATCCAAAACTATCATCTAAAGAGCTGCTGTTTTGTCAGATTGCAATAATCAATATCTTCACTGCACAAAAAGCTATTCTTTTGCATTGATAACTAAACTGCATAGATACAACAATTACGGAAAACTACTGATGACATTTAAAACTGGAGGTTGTATTCTTCTTTATCATTTTTAAATAAGATCTTTTAATTAAAAGCATTAGAGAAAAATAACAATTCCAAGAACAGAAGCAAATGTCAGATCCTTATCTATTTCTGAACAGAAGCATAAGGAGGTGCAAAAAGGTGTACTTCCCATTACTGCTAGACTTTAATGACCATCCTTACATCTTTGTCCCACTGAATGTCTCCTGCAATGATATTGACACATATTAAGGAAAGGTGATCAAATATGGGCCTAACTACTTTAGTGTTCAGGTCAGAGCTGTATATCAGTAAATTGATAGAATTATCTATATTCATAAATCAAGATTTATAGAGTTGAGAGTCCAGTTGGTTCAATCAGATCATGAATTATGAAAGCAAAACACATTTTGGAAGAGAATAAAACCACTTAGCCTGACACAGAATACAACCTTTACATAGCAGACTAATACAAATGCCCAGAAATCAAAACTGATTTTTTATGTATTGTTCTATTTTAATTCCATTCTCATTTATCTTTACCCACAGGTTTTTCATTTTGCATTTCACCTGAATAAGAATGGTAGATAATATCCATGACTTCCTGGCACTTACAAGACTGGTTATCTTATCATGGCAGAAGGTCAAACTGAACACCTTTTAATTTGGCCAGTTATCTAACTGTCCTGAACAGCTCAAACCTGCAGCTGAGATATCCATTCCTGCTGTGTAGCACAGTTGGAGTTGCTCAGCTTCCTCTGACAGAGCTCTGAAACAATGGGTTTAACAGGGAAAGAAATGCCCATTCGATTCTAATGGCTAATTCCATCTCCTTTCACTTCGACAGCAAAGTACCAGATACTCTGGATTTCCTGCTTTGTCAAATGTAGAGCAGTGCTATGTTCAGCTCTCACATTTTGATATAGTTGTTGTCTGATAAAACCTGGTTCCTCAGGGAAAACAGGGCCATCTCTAGAGAAATGTATAAATACCTCTTATTTGGCAGTAGGGGAACTCAAAGCCAGCAAGTTTGTCTGTGGGAAAATGCAAGATCTTGGGAACACTGTTCCCAGCGTTTTCTCTGTTCCCAAGCAGTTACCAACAGTTGGTTCAAAGTTAAAATGTAATGGAGTCTTCAAAGACCATCTTACATCAAGAAAACTAAAATAGGCTGGGGAAGGGGCAACTTTACATGATTTCCCCCGCCTCTGTCCTTGTATGCCATCTGTACAAGATATGGATCATACTCCTAATTCATGCATGCTGGGATAGCTCCCTACTGGATCCAGACAAATTTACAGCAGCTTAGAATTTTTACCTTTATACAGTGACTCCACAGACAGCTGGCAGCTTTTATTTTACTCTTACAGGTTCAAAATCCCCTATATTTGACTCCAAGACTCTTCTTTAAAGACAGTTTGCACAGAAACCCTTCTTGCAATTCCAAGTTATGCCAAGACAATGAAAAGAAATAGATTAAGTGTCTATAAAGTAGATGAGCCGATTATCAGCATGATAAGTATGTTGTAACATGGTTTTTTGCTCCATAGCAATTCAAACAAAACTCAATGTGGTAACAGTTTTATGGATTGATTTGAAGCAATATGAGCAGTTATTAATCCTCTTTCTACCTCTGCCACAGATGTGTTACTGTCCATGTGGCAGACAACCATTAATGTATAGAATCAGTACTCTCCCAGCTGTGTTTCTAGCCAAGCTTGCCAGCTTTGCCCCAGAGCAGATAAAGAGCACTCACACTCAACATAGCTCAGGGGAGGAAAAAGGGGTAACCTTCAACAGTAGTCTTCCGCACACAGGTAGTCATAGCTGAGAAAAGCTTACAGGTATGGATATTTGCAAGTGAGCATCTTTTATCCTAAATCCGAGTTGTGTGTTTATATATTTCTTTGCATACAGCCATATTAACAGTGCTGTGATAGCTTAACAGCCTAGAACCCAGGGTTTTCAGCATTCTGAGTCCTTGTTACACACAAGTACAAGGTCCATCTGCCATGATTACTCATTTGCCAAAAACTTTCTCAAACTTTTAGAAACCCACTTTCTATCTATGCTCCTATTAAACACAGCCTTCATACACACAAGAATTATTTGCTCTTCATTACATACCAGATTGCAAAGTCCTAGGGAATTAAATATTAGCTTTTAGAAATATATACATTGCTGTTACCAATAATGAATTAAACATTAGTTGTTCACAGCAAGAGAACAAAAGAGTTTATAGATAGCTATTATTAGGTTTTTTTAAAAAATGATAGTTTGGGGAGTAGAACCTTTAATAAATTGAGTCTGAGGAACCTTAGGCAATAAAAACTTATTAATTTCAGAGAACTGCATATGGGTGCCCAATTTTGGGACACTTCAAAAGCTTGAAGGTAGATGTTCAGCTTCCTAAAAACAAGGCCCATAACAATACCAAATTAGACATCCATACATGGATATTCATAGACATCAGAAGTTATTTAAACACCTTAATCAGCTTTTCCAAGTGGTTAGAGATACTGCTAACCGCTATGTGCTGAAAAGATTCACCCCACCCCACTCTTAATAGCTCATATTTATTTTAGCTTGTTCTTAGAACTGTTTTAAACAGCTCCATTGAACCAAATCTTAAATTTCTCCTTTTTTCTTTAGCCAAGAAAATTAATGGTGCAAAACAGCAGAATATTGGATAAGTTAGTAGTGGAATGCGTTTCCTTCATATAAAGCAGTAAGGCTTTTAAAGAATTAGATTCTTCCGTTTGACAGAGAATACAGTCCATATCACAACACTAGAAATAAAAAAGTAGTGGGCAAATTTCCAAGACCTTTGCATAATGAAACAGTGGTTAATAAAGCAAGCCTTATTTTTCACTCCTCTTTGGCATTTAATATCCTACTGATTTGTATATACTAGCATTGTGCTAGCTGCAGGACACATGAAGTGACAAAAAAAACACAGTCTCCCATCTGGGCTGATCCCATCCATCTGGTGATTAGGGCAGGGCACAGTGCAACCATATGGCCATGATCAAGAACCCACTAATATCATCCACAGTTAACTGGGAAGAGCTATAGCCCACTTAGTCTCCTAAGGATGATAAATCCCTCTCATTCTGTCTCTCCTCCCCAGTGGACATGGTAGATTTGTCTTTTTGCCTGCACAGATGAAGCTTTGCTAGTTAGAATACTAGCAATACACAAAAAAGAATTTTGTGCTTGTACCTGTCAAAGACAGAATGAAGACATTATTTCCACGAAACAATTAAAAAACCCACTAACCTCACATTTCTGCCTCAAGTCCCAAATGAAGCCCCCCTTCTCACAAAAGGCTTATGCTGGCATAGAATTCTGAAAACTGAGGCCAAAAACTTGACACAGCACCTTGGTACAGCCCAGCAGCTGAAGATTAGAGATAGGACTCCAGCAGTGATGCAGGAAGAATATAACAGCCCTGTTATCTAGCTTGCCCTTGCATATTAATAAAATGGGAAGAGCCTACTCACCTAACAACAAACAGGAAGAAAATGCAAGGCAGAACTTCTTGTCATCTTGAACAGCCACCACTGTTGCTATCTAGATAGTTCTAATAGTTCCTGTTGCATTGGTCTGTTGAGATACCTTTTAGAAATACTAGTTTCCTAGCTGACAAGTCACTAAAAATCAAGTCAATAACCCCCAACAGATCACAGCACAAAGATATTACATGTGCTAGAATAACCTTTTTCAATTTTTGGTCTTCAGAAACAGAAACCAGGTCCCAACATATTGCCTGAGCTACACCTTAAATTGCAAGGTAGAGTCTCAAGTGAGTTTAATTGTAACACCATAACTCTAGGAGCATTTCCATGACTAGGTTCCACTCATCTATTGCAACAAATCCCCCTTGCTTAGCAATGAGGAGTGTGGTCAGGTCCTATGTAAGAATATCTTTAAATTATTACAGCTGTTATCTAAAGTCATACTAATTCACCAGGGCCAACCTTCCCTCCAAGGCAATATTTGACAAATAGCACAGCATGACTGCTGGAATGGCTCTGTGTTTTGGGAGACACCATCTTTTGAATGAGATATGTAAGCGGAATATCTTTTTGACTACATAAGCAAAAACGATGACCTGAAACTGTCAGGAGTAAGTGTCAGCCTACTCACAAAACGCTCTTCAGTACAAATAATTATATATAATAATTGGCAACTGAGTTTCTCTAACATTTTTAAAGCATTTTTACAACTCTGATATAGCACAAGAGACATTGGACTTCTCTAGAACTCTCAAATAATAAGCAGTCTTAAGCAAAATAAGACCTACAGCAATACGATACAACTAGGAAATGCTTGGTCAGAATTTGAGCATAATCGTTAATGTTATATCAACAGACTTTGTGTGAGCAAGATTTTTCTTTTTTCCTGAAGCTGATAAATTTCTTTTGCATTTAGTACATGGGTACTGACTTTCAAGCTGCGCATGGAGCCCTCTTCTGGAGAATTTGAAAAAATAAAAGCTTAAGAATGCAGCAGCATGGGCTATGCGTTTGGGCAAAATGTTTTAGGACTAATCTTCTCGAATCACTATAATGACAAGCTTATAAAATCTGTACATTTTTCCAATTCACTTAGCTGCAACCCAGTGGAACATGACAGTTACTGTTAAAGCTATCAAAAAGACATTTTTTCTCATCTCATAAGCTTTATTTACAAATTTTATGTTGATTCATCTGTCTGCATGAAATGCATAACATACAAAAGCAAGCCTGTAAACAACTTTTGTTTTAAAACAAATATTTTGCATATAGGCCCTAGAACATATCCTTTGGGAAAAAGGTAAAAAACACTCTGATCCGATAGATTTAAAAATCTGCATGCATTTGCTGCATACTGTACACTGTATAGTGAACTGCACAAGCTACCAGAGTACACTTAGTTTTTATTGTCAGCTTCAGATCAATAAAGCTGTATATTATAGATATGCTTTGTAGTTTTAAACGTGATCCTGAATTAAAGGATTACTTGAAACATCTTCCTCAGCTACTCCAGCTAATGTTCAGTTTTCTTCTTGGTGAAAACAGGACAAACAGTTGGTAGTAGTGTAGACTAAATCTTTGCAAAACAAAAAAATCATTTATCATGCACCTGTTTACCACAATTTTTACAAACATACTTAATAGGCTGCTTTGTTGAGATGAAAAAGTGATTCCCCATCCTCATCCTCTTAATGCCTCAAAAGGCAATTCTTTTATATTTAACAAGAACAGTTGAATTGGATACAGACCAAGAAAACTCAAACCCAAAGTTAGTAATTTTAGAAGTGATCTTTTAATAAAGCACACATTTATGTTCTTATGAACGTTAAGAATTTCCTCAAACTTTTTTCTACGCTGTAAACTTTGCTATCATTACTTTGAAATTAAGTTATTCCTATCTTCTACTTCCACAAAAAGTATTGCATTACTAGATTCCTATTGCTTAGAAATCATTTTATCAAAATTGAGCTTTGCTGGTTCCACTAGGCATCATTGCTACTGCTAATACAATGCTCATATAAGGGAGGGGAAAAAAGAAAACTTACAAGAAAATCCCAAAATGTGTTACAACCACTACACAGCCAGATGGCTGCATTTGTTTAATATGTTGTTTCTCACATTCTTCTGTTTACTTTTCCTGTCACATGAAAGTTGTGCATGTGGCATCAAAGAAAAGCCAAACAGCATTTCAGTAATTCCTTTTTTCTTTCCCCAGCATGCTATCACCTTCAGTTCATACTTTAACCTACCGAGACTCAACCACCTTATACCTGGAGACAGAATTACATACACTTCCTTATTATAGTCTAATTCATTCCCAAATTCATTAACTCTTAGACATGATCTCCAAGTTTACTTCATAGATGTATTAAATCACCAGGTAGAGACATTGCCAGATAAAGCTACATGTGCCAATAAAGAAGGTACAGTTTAACCACTTAAATACAAAGAAAAGCTAAAGCCCCACAAGCTCAGCCCTGCAGTATACTAGAACTCATCTCAGCCCAGCAAGAGAAAAAAAACTCTTAAGTATTGCTGAAAGTTATCAATAAAGTTCAGTTTTCAAAATCAGGTGTTCTGCACCTTGTAAGATTTTAAGTAGACACTGATGTTAAAAAAAAAGCCCACTATGTGGTTTAATAGGCCTTAGAAGTCTGTCCTTCTCTATCATATACATACTGCTTTTCCTACAACAGACCACTAAAGAAAATCCAAACTCAAGCTGATTAATTCAGTACTGTGCTAGAGAAGATGGACCAAAAAAAAAAAAGGACTGAAAGCACAGAAAAAGCCAAGCAAACTGCAGTCCAGATGGCAGGTCTCAAACCCAAGGTGAGGGAGCACAGCTCAGTATATCCACAGGTTAACTTTACACTGTCTGTGCCCTCTCTCCCCCCTGCCAGCCCCTCTGCTCCCTGAGCATTGCCTCCCACTGGCAGCTTTGCCAGCCCAGCTGCCTGCCCAGGCTGGATCTCAGCCCACTTTGACAACTTCTACCCCCCCACACCCCCCCGGAGCCCTTTGGGTATCCCCAGCCCACCAGAGCCATTCAGCCCTCCCCAGGAGCGGCAGCTTGCCCACTGGCCAGCCCTTCTACACAGCCCACAGAGCCTCAGCCGGAGCCGTTAGGGAGGCCCTGCAAGAAACTGCATATATCACCAGCACACACTACTCTGGCTCCTCAAACTCATCCTTCACCAGTACATTCAGGCACCACACCTATGGCCCAAAGCAGCTGCTTTAATTTGTTACAGTCCCTGAAGCAGGATTCTTATCCTGAACCCACCCAAATGCCTATGTGCTTGCTCACATGAGTGCCCAGTCACTGAGTCTCCTACTGTCCCATAACTTCAGCCACCCACATTCATGCTTTTTCACTCCTCATCAGGACCCAAATATCTTAGCCTTGACCCACAGCATATATGCATTCAGTTCACCCTGCTGCTTCCTATGTACGCACTCTTGGTGTACCTCCTCTCAGCAGTAAAGCTCTCCCAACAGCGATCCCTCACCATTTTGCTCCTTATCATCCTATTTTGAAAAAGCAGACTAAATGCCTGCTGGAGATTGCAGTTACACAAACACGAGTGCACAGACTCAGCGTCCCGAGCACTAGTTCAATGCTCTAAAACCCAGCAACCCCCTAAGGGTTAACAAAACCACTCGAGATTGCAAGTCAAAAAGGAATTAACTTTTATCTCCACTCCGTGCACAGGATGCCAGTGCCGCTGTCACTAAACGCAAGAGTTTACAGAGCTCCTAAGACAAAAGAAGGAAGGATGCATTCAAGCTGGACAACAAAGGATTTTCAAACCTCCCCAGAGCTTCCAAAAAGTGAGCCCTGTAACAGCAGCAAGAGGAAAAGAGAGCAACCAGAAGGTATCGAGAAGTCAAAGCCCAGAGAGTCCCTTTGCTTTGACAGACAGCAGCAGCAGGGCTTTAGCAGCTCCGTATTTTTAAGGCTGGGTGTTTTTTCCTCTGCTTTCTGGCAGAGGGGGATCTATTACATTTAATAAGAGAAAGGCTACATAGCAAGTCACTAACAGAGTATTACACATCTATCAAGAGAGTACGAGAAAGGGAACCTTTTGCAAGGTCTGATTTTATTTTTCCTCCATATTCCCCCTCCTCTTTTTTTTTTTTTTTTAAAAAAAAAGGCAATAAATAACATGAACTGCCTATAAGCCTACTACCCAGCAAAAGCCACAGAGGAAAGAGGCAAATCAAAGTTGCAGCATTTGATATGACAGAAAATACTGCTGCTGCAGCTGCAACCGAGACACTTGAAAGATTTCCCCCCACCACCCTTTCTGAAGGGAAACCAAAAAATGCTATATATCACACAGCAAATTTGTTGTAATTGTAAATCAAGGAACTATGAGATTCTACATTCCTAGCAACTGGCTTACAGCAGAGATCTTGCATCTTTCAACAGTAATTCAAGCAACATATAATTACTCAGAAATCAGACCTGAATTACAAATACTTTCAAATCCAAATGCACAAGAGAAGGCAGATGAAAGAAAGCAAGGAAAAAACCACACATTTCTTACCTGGGACAGCAGAAAGGACAGAGTAAGTTGAGTTTTGTGCTGCATTTTGCCAGACTAGAAGGTACCAGAGGCTTTTTCATTCATGCACTCGGCTGCACTGAGCATATTTTCACTGTGAAACAGCCTTTGAGAAGAGACTCTGCCTTGAGAGCCAGCCAACTTCCCAAATAGATCAGCAGCATCATCACTAAAGCATTGGATAGAGTCTGATGACCAGAACCAATGGCTTTACAAGGATGATTTCTTCACAAAGCATCCCCATTTTGCATCACACATATTGGGCAAGCACCTCTCACAAACACAGCACCTTTAGAAAGCATTTTGCTTTGGTGTATTTGTGTGTTTAGTTTCAGTCTAACAAATCATGCCTTACAGATCTCAATAGTATTTTCCCTTTTAGAGAATGGAATTGCACAGAGAGAAATAAGAGCAACTCTGAGCACCGCTGCAAAGAGATTCTCTTTATTAAAATGTTAATAAGGTATGCTTTATTTTCAATAAATCAAAAAAATGACCACTGCAGTTTTAGTTACTTCCAAGCCTTAGAAGAAGAACACAGTGAAATTTTTCAGTGCAGCAGAAATACAGATTATATTTTGTGTTTTCCCCTCAATCTCACAAATCACAACGAAGACAGATCAATTCTAGCCTGCAGAAAAAAATCCATCATAAGGCAATAGATTTTATTAACTGCTCAGGTAATGGCAGAACTGGCTTTTGATTCAATGAATTTGAATCTAGGACAAAGTTTCAAAGGCGCATGCCCTTCAATTACAAAAACTTTTCCTGTTTGGAAGAGGGGATCTGATGTTTCAAGAACCTGCTTTCTCCAGATTGGTTATGTTGCAACCCAGCAAGTAACACCAGGCAGATGGACCAAAGATTAAAAATTAATTTCCCTATCTGCATTTCCAGCTCCACCTCTCTTGCCACTCCCCATTAGCACAACAGTCCAGTCCTTTTTTGACTTGTCTTCTTGCAGTCACCAGGGTTACTTAGCAGTGCCCTTCCCCCATTTTCAGTAGGGTCAAAAGTCTCCTCAGCTCTCATAACTGATACTTTTCCCTTGCTTGCTCAACCAGCAGAGCCAGCTGCCACCACTTTCTGCTCTGCCCCACCACAGGTGACTGCTGCACCAGTGAAGATGAGCAGAAACACGGGGAGCAGAAGGCAGGTAGGCAGATTCGAAGGGATATGTATTCAAAGGAGCTGCCAACCACTTTGAATTCCTCAGCATCAGTAGGAGCTTCCTGCTGTGAATAACGTTGTTTGACAGCTTCCCCAACCACTCTAGTCTCCTGCTCACAGCTCACGTATTCCTTTACTTACACACTGGACCAAAACTGAGGGAAAACACTGTCCTTCCAAGTCTAAGCCCTCACATGGAGCAACAACTCTGCTCCAGTACCTCCATCACACCTGAGTATAAATTAATACTCAAGATGGATCAGAATTCAAACCAAACCCAGCAGGAACTACCAGTAGGAATTACAATGCTTTATATAACTGCAAAAGTTTCATCATTTACACATATATACTTATAAAGAAAGCAGGTAAGTTACTTTCTTTTTCACCCTTTTTCTCCAGGCAGAAAGCCAGTTTAAGCAGGGTAAAAAAGAAAATTTTTAATCCTAAAGAGCTCTAAGACAAGCAAGTGACCATCTCCCATTGCTCCTTCAGGGTCCCAGCTCTCCACCAAGTGCAAGTCCCAGCATCAAGAGAAGCACCTCAGAAGTTTATAAACAAGGCCGGGGGGGGGGGGGGGGGGGGGGTGTTCACAGGGCATAGCCTGCAGGCAACAGCACCACTGTACCACAGTATGCACAGCCTTTGTATGGGAGTACTGGCATTTGGACAGTCTTTTAAACCCCACAAATGAAGGCCAAACAGCTGGGCAAGTTACCAGACCAACCAGAAGTAGGTGGTGGCTGAAAAAAAACAAAGGCATAACAGCATCCTGTTCCACAGGAAAGGGACTCATTGGAAAAAAATAACAAACCAAAAAAACAACCAACAAAAACCCCAAGTTTAAAAAAAAACCAAAAAAACAACAAGTCATGGGGCAGATGATTCACTCCAAGATAATGCTTGCAGTAACATGAGATTTGAGCCAACATGTGCGGTTAGTTTCTGCACAAGACACAGCATGGTTCTGCAGCTACCCCACAAAAGGTGCAGAGAGAAGGAACAAGGAGTTTGGGGTCTTCCCTATGCCACCACAGGCACAAGCAGTAGGGCTGGGCCTCCTGCCATGGTCTCCCTCCTCACCACAGAGGAGCCAGGCACCACAGCAAGGCCCGGAGCAGGGTCTTCCCCCCTCAAGAGACCCAGCCCAGACCTCCAGCCGTTCACAGCCAAAGGGAGCCACCGACCACAGCCCTTTGCCTCCAGAAACAGCAACAACCCTCTAATAATGATGTGAAAAAACAGTTTCAGAAAAAAAAAAATAAAATTCACTAACCTTTTCCCTCCAGTCCCACACAGCCTGTCCTTCTTGCCTTCACCTTCTGCTTTCAGCTGCTCCTATTTGTGCCCTGGAGGGGTAATTAACCACTCCTGGAGCGGTAATTAACAGCTCCCGGGGTTAACCATTTGCAGGTTGCTGCCAAGCCCAGGCCCAGCATGGAGCACCAGTAGGAGGTCAGCTTCGTCCTTCCCCAGCGCTCACCCACGCAGGGTCTAGCTGCCCCTGGGAAAAGGCCTTTTTAGCGTTGCTCAGGTGAAGTAAAATCCAGCACACGGCAGCCGTGGGTGCTGGGGGGGGGTTCACTGGGGCCGTGGGAGGTGGGCAGCTGCTGCAAATCAGCCCCTGAGGCCCAGGACAAGGGCTTGGCCCCTTGCAGGTGGGCTCCCAGCCGGCCTGTATCTTCTGGGGTCAGGAACAGTCTTCTCTGCTAATTAGATTATTAATGAAAAGCTGTTAGGTTATTAATTAGAAATTAAGAGCTGGTTCCTCAGTTCTTCTCAGCCTTAGGTGATAGGAGGAGGTTCAAACTCTGTAAAATATCTTTGAGGAGCAGGCCGGGAGGCAAAGCTCCAGGTGATGGAGGATGGTTGCTCTCTAATCCTCCCCTTGAAGCAGTTTTGCTTCACAAATGAAATGTGGAGTTGTGAGGCTGTGGAGCGACAGCAACAGAATTAACAGCCTCAGGTTTAGAGCATGGTTTGAGGAGAAGCTCCAGGGTTCAGGCCTTCCCTTTTGGAGCAAGCTTAGACACTGCCTGCTGATGGAAGATGTGTAGTAAGTTCGGGTAATGGCCTTGGTTTGTGAGCAAAGAAAGCTCCTGCTGAGACCTTTTCTACATCCAAGCCTACGTTAACTGATGGATGTAACATGCTCTGCAGTCTTTAGATGCAAGATGCCATCATTTTCACTTATAAAATCTTGAGCAACTTGACACCTCAACTGACTCTCTCTCCATGACATACTCTGGCAGTAGAGGCCAATGCTGAGCTGAGGCTACTATGAACAGTATTAATTGTCTGCAACACATAAAGTGATGTCAGAGGCACTCCCATTAGCAGACAAGGGAGTGACTGTATGCTGCCAGAAATGCCTTCTGACCTTCGGAAGATTTGCCCTGACTATTTTGTAAAAGCTGAGGATTAGCTGCTATGAATCTATCAGAACAAGGGAAGTTTAGTTTCACGTTAAAGTGAGTCACGTAAGAAACCTGGATGTGAGAGAGAAGGACTTATTTCCCCTGCCATAGTACTGGCAATCTATATACTACTGGCTGCTACACCACACTGTGGTTTCTGACTCCTTCAAGCCTGGAAAAAGGTTTTAGCACTAGGCAGCAACTGGGGGGGTGTAAGCTTGAGTGGCATGTCTCTAGGACAGAAGGAACAAAAAGGGCACACCCCCAATATGGGAGCATAATACAGTCCAAGACAATTCAAACCTCATCAGATCAGCATCTGCCCTTAAAGGACAGGCATAGTTTAATTTCTTTTAGGGCAGACGGGCCAAGTACATAGTAAAACAGAAATTCAGTCAAGGAAACTAAATCAAAGAGTAAGCTTAGCTGCAGCGTATTTGATATTGTCCTTGTTATTAGGAAAAAACATGCTGGTTAGGGCTTTTTGAAATCCTACTGGGTTCACTCCAAGAATGACCAGAGTACAGGAGAAAGTGATTGTGACCTGCTGTGTCTATCAGGTTTGGCATGTCACCCTCCTGTAATGCCTGCAGAGCCACCACCGCTTCCTGAGGATAAGAAGTTGTAGTAAATGTACCTGTCTAGAGCTGGAATCCATAGCAAAAGTGAAATCCCCTCTTCCTGCCTGAGGTTCTCCAGCAGGAAGAAATGAAGCAACTGGCTGCAGTAATGTTTTATTCTGGAGGATGGAGATTTGGAAGTCTGCAACTGAGTTGATTTAGTGAAGAGTTAAGGAATGTGTTTCCAGGCACTGTGGTTTTCTGCTTGGCAGTTCTGCCAAAATAGGTTCGGGTAGGGATTCTCAGTCTTAGCGCAGCTGAAGTTTCTTTAAGAAAGATTCACAAAAACACCAAAAGAAGAGTTTTGCAGTTTGAAAGGAGCCCACAGCTTTTCATTATGTACCCAACCCAGTACCTCCATAATACCTCAAACTCCTACCAGTATTTCTTACACTAGGGGCTTATTGGCAACAGGAAGTTTGGCATTAGTGCAGCTTTCTCTAAAACCTGTGGGACTGCTGAATGCTTTGTCTACTGTTTCTCTACATCCCAGCCCAAGCTCTAGGATAGTAAATGGGGTTTGTTTTTTTACTCGCTAACAGGCAAGTCACAGGCAACTGGAACAAACTGATACTTCAGTGGAAAGAAATAGGGTGTGTTTCAATTATCAGAAGAGGACTAAAAACCGTGAGTCAAACAGGAATCTTACATGTTAGGAAAACCCCTAAGAGACCATCACACCCTTTTCTCTCCAAATAATAATAATCCCTGTTTATCATGACCACAGGAGCCATTTCTTCAATTCTTAAAGCAAAAAACCCTATTACTTTTTGGCTTTGCATTCCTGAGCCCTTTAAGCATAAACAAAATGTATGTTCCACTTCTAAAATTCAGCTATTATAAAGCGTTCTAGAGTGACAATTTGCAATGCTGTACATCTAATCTTCTAATCCTTACTTGGACCAGAAGCAAGCTGTTCCTTAATTCAACCTTCATCTAAACTAAGCTGGGAAAGGAGTGAGAAGAGCCTTAGGTATGTAGTGGGTGGGGTGCCCCATCCGCAGCATCTGCTTCATGGAAACAAGTTTGTTTCTAGCCCCTTCTCCCAGTGGGCCCCTGTGTGGAAGGGGCTCCTGCTCTTCAGCTGACCTCCAGCATCTAACTGTTTTCTGGAGTGGTGGCAGGTATTTTTGCATGTCTGTTATGGACTTGTGCCTTTCAGCTGAATCATAGCAATTGAGTTTGCACTGTGAGCTCGCCCCAACTACGAAGATCCCAGGCACTTTGGTTTAGCAGTAGTCTGCAGTAATTCAATCACTTGCAATCCTACACGTACCCTTGGGCAGGTAGTTAAATTCGGGCCCTCTATTTACCCACTTTTCAGTAATACAAAGTTACCTCACATGCATTAGCATATTTATCTTCCCCAAAGCATAGGGATATAGCAAAATATTCCTGCAATGTTACAGAAGGAGGAAAAGTGAGGCACAGGATGCAAAAGGACCTGATTAAGATCATAAAGGTGGTCAAGCATAGACCTAAATGCCTTAGGCACTGGCCCTTCCGTCTATTGAAAGAACCCATCAGCCTTCCTGGGGGACCTGGGAGCTTCCTCTGTTATTGTGCAAAACCGAAGCTGAAATGCAGTTTAAATTAAAAAGTCTTCATTGGCTGGGCTATCTGTTTCCGTTCCTCACATGTGCCTTTCCCTCCTTGTTTTAACACCACTACTGCTTTGCCCTCCCCCCATATGTATGATTGTATCTGGCCTAAATACAGGTGTTCTGGAAGCAATTACAGCTCTGTTGGAGCAGAATATGATGCATGGTAGCTCATTAGTGGTTTGCCCATATTAAGGGAATGACTCCTTGTTTCCCTTCTGACCTCACCTATTGTCTGGGAAATGAATGGATCTAGGACTGAGAAAATTTGTTTTGGCAATGGGATGTGTATTTTCCAAGGCTCTGTTATACTGAATTCTGCCTAGAAATACATATCAGAATAATTAACCAAATAAATGCACAAAAAAGCTTATCGCTCCCTATTTTGGTAGCAACTATACAAAGTCAAAGTCATTATTTAAAAATTCACTGTGCAAGTTTATTAGAAAAGTTACTCTTTTATACATTAAAAAAAAAAATCCACAGGAAATGGGAGAAAAAGCAAGTTATCACTGTCAGAAGTTCTTCAAGACATATCCAAACTCAAGATATTCATCATGAGTTATGGGAAAGTTAATACTGCAGGAATAAATTAACCACAGAATTTTAATGGCTTTATTGTGTGACAGTTTCTAAAGCCCATCCAAATACCAGCTAGGAAATTCAAATGTGAGAGATATGCTCTTAATTCCCACATTTATGGATTTTTTTAAAAATCCCTTCTTATGATATAAGGGTCATTTAAAATATTCTACCATGAATATACAGCTTACTTATGGGTAGCACATTTCACCATTCTTACCCAGCCAGAAGCCAGCTTAATCTTTCATCTTTTCACAGAGGAACAGCAGATGCATAAGTATATTTTAAGGGGAATAAAATAGTTGAAAGAGAGAGGGAGAATGTGTCAGTGTTTGAATATCTCTGTGCACAGGACTTCAGCTGACACATAGGCCCAGAGCTGTTAAACCTCCTGACTTTGGACATAGCCACTTGCACTGTATGTGTTAAGAAAGTGGTGCACTGCTCTGTTTCGTGTTATTTTCAGCTACTTTTTGCCCTGGCCAGTGCAGCTCTGTATTTCACATATCATTATCATAAAGACGTGGTTGCAAAGCCCCTCCACCAGAATCATGATTGTGTCTGCCCTGGGCATGGCAGCAACCAAACTGTCTTGGGTTAAAAATGGGGTCAGATACTAGGGGGTTGTGTCCTAACAACTGCTCCAGCAGGAAGACAAGGTTGTAGGAAAAGAGACCTGAGCAAAACCTCCCTTATAAAATGAGAAGGCATATTTATGACCTGACTTGGAAGAACATGCTGGGCAGCCTGAGCTCTGTATGGGGGCAAGTTTAGGGTGAGGTAAGGGATATCCTTGTCCCACTGAACAAAAAATGCCATAGATTTCAGCAGCA
Organism: Haliaeetus leucocephalus; assembly: GCF_000737465.1. NCBI lineage: Eukaryota > Metazoa > Chordata > Aves > Accipitriformes > Accipitridae > Haliaeetus > Haliaeetus leucocephalus. Next base: position 5,035,043 of record NW_010973104.1, read on the forward strand.
TCAAGATTTCACACTCCATCCTTAAACTTTCTTTCCCATTTATATTCACAACCTTTTCTCTATGCAACTGTCATGGCTTTTAGGCAGATAAATATCTTACATGCTTCTCAGGGGTGTCATACGCTATTTAGTGTTTTCCCTCTGGTATCAGCACCTGTTAAGCATGGAAATAAAGTGATTAGTCTTACATGTTTGGCTTCAAAAATTGATTTTAGGATACATCTCCTTATCATTGCCAGATTTGCCAACTCAAAATAATGATATCCTCTTCAATGATAAGTTTTCTCAGTCTTGAAAAGTAGGAATTACATTGGGAAATTTTATGGATTTCCCTTTCCCATGGAATTTTCTATACCTATCAAACCATTTGTGACAAAGCTCTCTGATATTACATAGCCTTAGAGGAAATTTGTCTCTGCAGATCTAGACATGACTTAAGAAGAAAAGGCCTTGTGATGCAGAGGAGAAAAATTAATGTGTGAAAATTGAATGTCCTTTAAATAACCAGAAAGCTGTTCTGTTTGTTTGTTTAAGTCTGAAAATAACCTGGTACTTTAATCAACATAAATAGGCTTGATGATCAGGTTGGATAAAAAGTAGCACTATACTACTATGCAATTATTTTAGACCTAAGCTAGTGGCATCTCAAAGAGCAGCTAAAACCAGCTAGGTTCAGTTTTAATAGGTTATTAATTACCTTTAAATTAGCTGAGTATTCCATTGTAACGATGTATGCAAGTATTTCTAGAGACAATTATTAGAGAGCATATTGAAATGCTCCTCAAAAATATATGTCCATACAGAACTCAACCTAAACCACAGGATCCTTTCTGCCCTCCTGCATCCAGAAGGTGCACTGTGCCTGATGCATCTTCAAGTTTCAGCTCCTTAAGGAGATATACCTCTCAAACAAACTACTCTGTATATACCAAAAACCTCTGATTCTTACACTGCTTCTTTACATGCCTTTGAAATATTGTATATTATGCATGAATTCTCGGTTCATCATGTATCTTGAGATCTCTTTGTATTTCATTGTTTGTCTTCAATTTTGTATCTTTCTTATGTAAAATTCATTAAGCCTTTGTAAATATGAGGAAAAAAACTGTTCCTTTTGCTTTCTCCCTTGGGATTCTAGAAGGTTACCTTGCCTCATGCTCATCTGTAATATCTCTCTTGGGCTTAGTTTTTAATGCACACAGTACTCCAAGAAAGAGACAGTCTGGGGTGTTTTACTAGGCTTAGCCTCAAAGTGAAACAAATACTATCTTTTGAATTGATGGAATTAGATCCTCTAGCACTAGAATAAAATATTCTCATATTATCTTGCCTCGGTCAGGTTGTGACCACAAAATTATCTGGTTTTTTCCTAAGTGGCCCTCTCAGAGAAGGTAAAAACAGATTGCAGTGGGTCATTCTGGGGCTCTGAGGCATCACATAGCTCTTGTACTGAGGTCCCTTGTCAGCTGCACATGTGATAGAGTGTGGGTTGGAAATTTGCTTTCGTTGATGCAGGAAGAAAGCACTTAACTTGGAGCAATGGAATGCTGTGAGAATGACCCACATCTGGGTATTTAACTCCCTATTTTTTTCCTATGTTTTAAATCAAAATAGGACTTCAGTAAATCTAAGAAACCCTACTGGCCATGCTTGATAAACACTAGTGCTGCATATTCTCGTGCATGCCATACAGCTAGTATCAGCAGGTTGTCAGTCTCCTGGGAGCTGCAATCAACTACTATATATTAGAGCAGCTTTGGGCATGTTCTGCTTTAAGCTGAACCCAGCACAGACAAGCCAGTAGATCAAAGAAGCCACAGTCAGCTCCACAATACCTTTTTTTCCTTACGCTGCGGTTAACAACATCAGATCAGGAAATCCCCTGAGCTGCAAATAGTTGGAAGCTGGAAAAGCACTCAGGGGAAAGATTATACAAGAGTGGCTTATTCCTGCTCTTTCTTAGGCATCTGTTTATGGCCAGAGTTGCTGTTGGTCTCCTCTGAGATGCAAGTGTAGATGCATTCCTAAAAAAACTGTAAAAGAATGTCTAAGAAGAAGGTGAGGGGGCAGAGCAAAAGGAAGTGAGGTGGTGGGGCTATTGGTGTAGTGGTACCTGTATAGCAATGGTGATGGTGGCAGAGGCTGTCATCTCAGATGAGAAGGTAGGATCAACTCTTGCAGGTAGCAGTCCCTCCCCATGGAAGAGCAGGAGGTGGATAGGCTGACCCTTCTCACTCTGCTGGTGGTCATCATTTCGGTCTTTTCCTTTTTTTTTTAATCAGGGAAAGGGTCTTTTTGTCACCTCCCATTAGTGCAGCTAACACTGGTAGCTTGCCGCACGGGGGGGGGAAATGAAAGGGTCTGCGCAGCTGCAGGGCAGGGACTGTGCCTTGCCAACAGAAAGCCATGTTCCTGTCAGGGTGCTGTTAGCACAAGTAATGCAGATGAGATGGATGGAGACAGTACAGCTGTTCTTGTGTTAGGTACTGAACAGATCTTAGTAAGGAAAAAAAAAACAAGAAATAAGAATTATTCTGCAGTACTAGAAGTATTCTATCAAAATAGAGGTATTTTCTAAGAAGCAATTTTTTCCTTGTTTAGAGAATAAAAGAAACATTTTTTCTGACAGCAGTTTAAATCTGGTGAAACTAAAACCATTTTCTGAGAGATTCCTCACAGTAATCAATTTCTGGTTCCAAAAAATGGCCAACATGAGATCCTAAAACCCATGTACCACATCCTGTGTAACAAGACTGTCCAGCTTCAGCCCTAGGGAAAGCAGCTTCTATGCACCACAGTTTGGGGATGCAGCAAAGGTATTAAGATGCTGAGAGAGGCCAGTTTTCCACCTTTCAGCAGGTCTCAGAAAGACTCAATAGCATCAAGGCAACAAGAGCTCTTATTAGAGAGCTCAGGTGAAAGTGTCTCAAGTACAGCCCTGGAATGTCCTGGGTGGGTGGCACAGCGTGGGGACGGTTCCTGGGTCTCTTCCTGAGGTTTAAACTACTCTGGGAGCAAAGGGAGTGAGCTGTTTGTCAAGTCTGTTCCACCCTTCCTGGGACCCCAGCACAGGCAAGGTGCTGCAAGAAGGACATTTCATAATAAAACATATAGCTTAAGGTATTGGCTCCGTGCCTGAAACCCAGCCTACTCAAGAAGGATGCTAAGATTTTGTGCCATGGCAAAGGACAAATTATTTTTTCAATCTTTTTGTGTCTTTTTATATCTTATTTGTATTACTTCGCTTTAAGTAAAGAGAGATTAAAATAAAACTCCACACCAGAACGTACAAACTAAAATATTGCTTTATTTTTGGAAGAGAGATTGCAGGAATGCTGACTCAGTGCTTCCCTGATTTCCCTCGCTTTGAGACCAGAATTTAAGTAGTTAAGTGAGATACACTGAAATGAAGGGGCACAGATGAGTTTGCTAGCCAGTGGGTAGGAGGTGTACCTGGGATAGGAAAGGTGATTCAGTGGAAGCAATTAAGGTAATTAACTCTTTCAGTCTATTGAACCCTGAAAGCCAGAGATATAAAGTAACAGCAATCAAATGTTATTAAACATACCAAGTGTCTTAACAGATAATCATATATAATCAAGCTCCAATAATAAGAAATAAAGTTTACTTATGATTAGATCCAAGTCAAAACAGATGCAAAAGGAGCTAGTAAACTCAGCAGAAAAAACCTTCAGGATACCTACTTATGTCAGGATCTAATGGAGTTTTCTAAGTAAGTAAGTTGACTAAAAAGTGATAAAAGCTGGTCTCTGAAGTAAGCAATCAGATAGTATGCTCCTTGGGAAATATCATTATATATCCATATAACACCATTTCAAAGCATGCAGTTATAATGTTGCCAGGGTGCCGTCAGCCTTAAAGTAGAAAACAATAGTTGTTGAAGAACTTCCTGAAAAACAGCTTTTAAGCCTGGAAAGCTGAGAAGAGATAGGTTTAATCATAGATCAAGTTAAGAAGGAAGAAAATAATGAAACAGAATTCTAGTGTAGACAGAATGCTGTTTCAACATTTAAAAACAGTTGCAAAGAATAGCTGCAGACAATGTTTTGACTTCATTCAAAAGATGTCAGCACATAAATTAGGAGCCCTAGTCTACCATGACAGGATATTGGATCACTAATACAGGAAAGGAAAATAGTATTAAGACTCTCTGCTTAATAAGCAGGAGTGAATAAAGGGGTATTTGTTGGTCAGTAACTTTCAAGCAACTTTAGATAGGTGTTGTCTTGGTGCAGGTATGCAGCCAGCTAACATGGGAGTTGATCTGGGTTTTTTGTAGCTTTGAGCTGAAGTGGAAGAGAGAAAGCTATGCACTGACCAAGGCAATAGTGAAAGTAGAACTGAACCCAGGCTCCTTAGAGCCTGTTTTCCAACTGCTTTAAAAAAAATATATAATTTCTCCCTACAAATTCTGCCTCACTGTGAACTCTTTTGCACAGTGTCATTACTTGGATGATGATGCAAAAACAGAAACAGGAAAATGTGTAATATTGTTCTCTTTCAACCAAAGCCTTCAGTTCTGACCTACTATTGGTGGCGTATTGGACAGATTTAAAATACTGGGGCTGGGGAATCAATTTTCCAATGGAGTATTGGAGTGAGCTGCCAACTCTGTGTAAGCTAATGTGACAGTGTCCAGAACCATCGTCTTCTTCAGCCATCCCTTCCCAGTATAATCCAAACCTGCAGCAGAAAGCAACCTGGCTTCAGACTGCCTGCCGCTGCTTTTATGTAAAACACTTGCAGACCGTAAACCTCGTAACAAGAATAGACAAAACTGACTTGTACACTGAGGAAAAAGCCCTGGAGGTCTAACTGTGCCTGCTGGTGACATTTGCCCTAACTGGAAACTGCGTTTCTATTGATTAACCACAGAGGAGTAAGGAGGTAGAGCGCTAATACATCCTGAGGGCATTGATTAAAGAAATCAATGCTGTCACATATTTATGCCAGATTTTGTTTCTTGGCATACCTCTTATTTTATGGTTCTGTGGTTACACGAAAGCCTGGTGAGACATTGCTGTTTCAAACACCCACTGCTGAACACGAATTTTGCCTGAGTTCTTGTGGTTTCCTGGGTTTTAGCACCAGTGAGTTCAGTCAAGCTTAGCTCCTTGCTCTTCCAGTTTGTAGGGAATTTATCCCAAACCATTTCTTCCACACCAAGAAATATATTAACCTTAGTCAGCAAGTAAGATGCTGTCAGAGACGAAAGGTTGCCTTGTTCCTTACTCTTTGCTACAAAACAAGCAGCATGAAAACACATTTAGGCTGATACATTTTTCAGGCCTTTTACAATATGTACACAGCTGCTTCAGTTGACAGAACTATCCAAGTGTTATAAAGCATCTAAACATCGTATCTTTATCTCCATCCTGGACTAGCAGGCAAAAATATTTTTATTCCCCACCAGAGAACTCCAGCAGGTGCTATTTGTCTACAGTTATGTCTTCTACAGAAGTTCTTCTTACTTTCTGAATTTGCTTTAGGCAATTCATAACGTCAGCATAAATGGTCAATTCATAGCGTTGACCATTACTCGTGTGAGTAATGCAGATGACCTGGTTTCACAGAATAATTTGTTTCCTTTTACACAGAAGCTAAAGGGCTCATGGATTTCATACCTATGAACATAATTCTTCATCAGGGAAGTTCAGGCAAGAGACAAGCTTTACTAGTGATTTTGGTAGGAACTGCACCACAGCTGACGCTTTGCATCTCATGAGAGGAGATTCCCTTGATATCCAGAGGAACAGAACCAGACAGACAATGTACAATAGCACCATCTGGTGACTCCCAATAATTTTAACTGTTGCCCCCAATTCCCAAAGACAGGATCCATTACAGAAACAAAGAAAAATAAGACTATACATATTCGTAAAAAGGAGCAGGATTCAGTAAGAAATTATTTTAAGTTAAAGAGCCAGTCACCTCCATATGTGTGCAATTTTCATATTGCATGAAGTGGTAACAGCAAAGGAGGTGGTTCATAAAGGATTTGAGGAGTCTATTTTTACTTAAATACTGTGTGATTTTCCATCCCTATTCTAGCAGATTCCAACATTTAACAAAATATGCAAAAATCGACCCAAGCCCCAAGAAAAACATACTTGGCTAGTATTTAATAACCAAGTATTCTGCACTTATGCAATTCAAGGTAATCGGATCATGTTTGTGCTTTCATTGTAACTTATTGGGCTGAAGATTGTTTCCTGTAGATGAATCTGCAGCCTCTGGGTGGAAGGGGAAGATCTGGGAGCACAGTTTTGTGGGGTCTCTGAGAGACAGTGATGCAATCATAAATACTTGTGAAATAATTACAGAACTATTTCCTTCTGAGTATCACCAGGAAGGATATCCTTAATGGGTTTAATAGATCTTCCAAATTTTTTTGTTTCATTTATTTCCTTGCTGGCCTAGCCCAATCTATAGGCTGAATTTTGTAAACACCAAAACCCTAGTTATCCGCTGTGCATGGAGGGTGCATGTGATTGGAGACAACATCTAGGCAATAAGCTGATGCTTGGGTAACAGTCTATCTTCTGAAATGGGAAAGACTGAAAGGTTTTCTGTAGAGCACAGGAGAAACACGAAAAAGCCAAGGAGCTTCTTTGCATAGTTATGTGGTTGGTTATCATTTTAAAAAGAGTTGCAGGAGAAATATTGAAGAAAAAGGTTCATCTTGCTGTGACTGCAGCTGTGTTTATCTTTTTCTAACAAAAATCTGGAATAGTTGAGCACAATAAAAATTTCTGCAGAGCTAAAGCCAAAGGAGAAGGCTTGGGAATTTAAGTAGCAGTCCTGGAGCTGATGAGAAGTCACTGGAGAGTGAAGCCGGTAATTACAGGGTCATTGTAAGTCTCATGGGTCTGAACGATACCCTTAATGCATTTTTCTGCTGCACATGGATCCCAAAAGATTTCCATTTCTCCATTCAAGTCAGCTTGGACGTGAGTTTGATGCTGTGCCCTGAATCCTTCACTGACAGCACTGCATGATTTTATGTTGTCTAGAAACAGTTTCTTCAGGTGTTCTTTTCTGTATTCAGTCTTGTTGAAAGATGCATATGAAGGGGCAGTCTTGCTGCAGAAGATTTTCCATTTAGGTATGTCTCAAAACTGTAAAGAAACCATTTTGAGCTGTCTTCTGTGGTTAAGAATAAATTATTGTCCTTTTGATTTATTTTATATGTACCTAGTATTGCAATGACCTGCAGCCTGCAGGAGCTGAGACTTTTGCTATAACATAAGATGCACCACTTTCATTTATTCATGAAGAGTGAACAATCTGCTCTTCTGCTATATGTATACATATTTTTTTTAATAAGGATATAAATTGGAAATGTCCAGAGCAGGGATAGGAAACTATTGACTGAATGCCAAACATCTTTCCAAATCAAAACAAATAAGAACTAATAATCCTTGTTGTGCTTGTCAGCTGTAGCCAAGTTAATGATATGATGATAAAAATAAACAAGCTGTTTCACAAATTGGCTGTAGCACTCTATGGAACGTATAATGCTCCACTTGTGATTGGCCTTTCCTGCTGATTTTTCCATTTCTTGGGCAACAGAACTTCTTCCATGTTGTTTGCCATCTGAAATACAAATTCCAGAGACTGACTGTGGCTTAGTGTGCTCTGTATGACTGATAGAGGTATATGTGTGTGAAAGAAGCTTTGCACATCATTACATCCTCGGAGGGTTTGAGCCATCCAAATCTTTTGGGCTGTGCCAGTTCCCTCTTTTGCAGAGAAAGGCAGACAGAAAATGCTTGTGCAGATGGAGAAGATTTCTTCAAGGAGACAGAAGTTTGGGTTTGTTCTGTAATGTCATCCTCAGGTGAGCTCTTGACTTCTTGTCTGGGATCCATGAAACATCATTTTGAATACAGAGAGCCATTTCAGGATGATTTATTGCATCAAAACAATCGGGACAAGCAGAGGAATATATTCTGGTTACCACTTTTTTCTGGTCCCATGTGTGCTCCTAGCCCTCATGTTCCTTTGCTAAATACACAGGGGAATAAGTATGTAGGTGTAAATATGTATTATTTATTTGTTAAGCTGAGAGTGAGGTCTGACACGTAGATGATTTGCAGCATTTCCCACATCTTACTATAGGGAATGCATGCAATGAGAGAATAAGCATTATTTAGTTCTCTTTAACAAAATGTAAGATTTTAGGAGAAAGTACAGTAAGTACTTGTAAATACAAAGCACCAGTCCCTCATATTGCCTACCTCCCCCAAGACACATTCACAGTGTCACATTAGCACCCAGAGCATTGGGATGTTGGAATAGAGATTCACAGCCAGCAAATTACTGCTCCTCACATACAGTGTACAAGACAGGCCTGGCAGTGCTGCAGTCGTTATTTCTGCTGCCATTTTTATCTTTTTTCTGCTAGAAGTATTTTGCAAATCCCCTCCTGAATCAGCTTGCATCTTTAGATAGTTAAATACTTAAACAGACACAGGATATGGTTCCCAAAAGAGTTTTGTTCCCTTCACTTGTGAACATCATCATTGTATTTTCTGTCATTTTTAAGTAGCATATTGATGTCCTTGGAAATCCTAACCATGCTTATGATTGGAAGGAGAAGCAACCTCACTGCTTTGAACATCAGGACAGAAGGCTGTGCCTGGTAAGACACTCGTATGGAGAACTCTAATAAGCTCTAGCATCAACATGTAGTTGCTCTGCTGCATGGGCTGCACAGTGCCCTCAAATGTGCACAGGCATGTCAAATGCCTTGTTCCAATGATTCATGGAAGGTGTTAACATCTACTGCGTCTTGCAGTGAGTGCTAATGTAACCCCTTATATTTCTATAATCACTTAACTCCAGAGCAGTTCTTAATGTTTTAGTATAATTCTTCTCATCAATTCAGACCTGCTTTTCAGATGTTCTTTCTTTATGTCCCACTTTCTGCACCTAGTAACTAGGTTGGGAGTTAAGGAAATTCCTGTTTGCATGGGTAGAGGACTGCTTAGGAATTCAGCCTGTTACAATTAAAAATAGGGTCCTCAATTAATATATGTTCCAGCTCATTTTAGTTTTGCAGTCTTCAAATTGTAAATTATTTTCGTGAGATGTTTTTTAAAGAACAGAATTTTAAATGTTGGGAAAAAGTGTAAAGAAGCAGAGAGCAATTTATTCTTGATATAGTTTTCTTGTCATGTCCTAAACCCTTAAAAATGAGGGTTTCAGTGTGGCCAGAGATAGAAACATATCACGCACTGAATTTCGCAGGCTTATAAACCATTCACTGAAAGTCAAAAGTTTATTGTGCAATTTAAAGTTGTTTCCTCTAAAGTATTATTAGCATTTGACGGACACTGATAGATGTTACTAAAACATCTTTGAAAGGCAAAGGAATAATTCAGCCAACAGTTCCACTGATTTTGCTTTCTGATATATCCCCTCATAAAAATAATATCCCTTTGATGGATTTTTGCCAGAATAAAGTGCTGTATCTGAAAAAGAGAAGCAAAATATTTCCTGCAGTATTTTCTCATTGATGAAGAGCTTGCAAGAAGGAAAAAGTCACTGCACTGGGATGCAATGAAATAATTAATACCTAAGACACAATAGGGCAGAAATAATGGACGGGCTCTGCCTGAAATATCCAGTGCCATGACACAGATTGCTTTCCTCATATAAACAGGAAAATCTGTGAGTTGCTTCGTGGGGAAATCCCTAGCTGTTTTAAAATTGTTTCTTACTAATGAAAAGCTATTAAGTACAAAAATTGGTCTCTCTTTTTCCTTTGTGTAGCATCACTTTCTAACTCTCAGTTCTGCTGATGACTTTGGGCAGCTAAAGTTTTGTATGAGGCTGTTCTGAAACTACTTTTGCACGAGTATTTCCCCTAGCTCCAATCCCTGCCCTCTTTCTCTTGAATTATTTAGTAGTGCAGATAACTTATTGGCGTGAATCTGTCACCTTTGCCAAGAGTTTATCTACCTCTTTTCTATGATAATCCCCCATGACTAGCTAATCTTTCCTTTTGACTCACGTTCTACAAACCTTTGAACCCTTATTTTTTTGTTGTTGCTTCAGCACTATCAATTCAATCTCTGCTGAGTGTCTTATATTTCAAGCACCAAAATTGCTCATAAAATGTTAATGGTGTCTATCTTATTTCCCCATAATGCTAAAATAACTGTAATGTTCTGTGGGCTTGTCTACCCCAAGAAACTAGCGCACAGTAAAGCAAGGTTTGAATTTATAGCTCCTCACTTCTCACATAGACATTTTAAGCGCACACTGAGTAGCGGATGACTTCTTCCACTATTAACCGTGGAGTAAGCCACCGTGAACTTAAATGTGCATGGGGCTTTAGAAACTAGTAACTAGGGCAGAGAAAATCCATAACAGCTCTCTACCTCCTGTAGTAGTCAAGTCCTATATTCTTAAGCAGCTTCTTCCCTGTCTCTAAGAAGGATTTTCTTGTGGTTATAGTAGCATGGAAGAGAGTTTTGTTCAAGTACTCCATGCACCTCTTGTGGAGTAGACATCAAATAACTTAATATAGGCTGGTTGAAAATTTTCTTTCAAATTAGTGTTACTTTAAATTGGATGCTTGGTTTGCAGAGAACTAATGTGCATATTAATGAATTCATGCTTGTGCTTCCTTTGAAAAGGCTTTTCCTGGGAGGGCCATAAAGGAAAAGACATGCAAGAATATTTTCATTGTTTTTTGTTGTAAACCAAAACACTGAGGTTTTTCACTGCAACTCAAAATTTCCCATGAGAACTGTGAAAAATTTAAATATTTTTCATTTTCAGCTGTATTTTTAATTAAAAGGTCACATTTTACAAACGGCTCAAGCTTTACCATCTCTATTCCTCAGTTCTCTGTCTGTCATTTGGGATTATAATTCTTTTCTGCCTTTTTGTTTCTCCTGTCTATTTAGATTATAAAATGTCTCTTACTGTATGTTGATACAGTGCCTAGCAGAATGGGATCCTGAACTTGGCTGGTATATGAAGTTGCTACTATAATGCAAATCAATATTAATAAATGAGCATCAACCTACTTTCCTTTTCACCTTTTACATTTCACATGTTTCAGTCAATATGGTCTCGAAATTATTGCTGGATGTTCTCTACTCTTATAAATAACACAGTATTTTACTATATCATGTACAATCATCTTTAAGCCCCCACCATGATCAATGTCTCCTAAGAGTATAGCCTGATAATTATTTTCTGTCCCCTGCTGCATTACCTTATACTTCCCTACTGGAAAGTATATCACACATTTGCTTGCACATAAGCCTAATTAATTTCATCGAATTATTTTTAACTTGTTGGCTTTGTTCCATCACATTTGTTGCCCTTCTTCCCTGATACCAATAAATTTGTTCTCTTTTCAAAATACACCTGCTGCCAAGTTTACATATGTAATATAAAAAGTAGTCCCTAAATCATCTTTGATGGGACCAATCCTATTGCCTCACTTACCCTTTTGAAACATTGCCTGTGACTTATTTCTTGTCACTCAGGAGCCTTTTTTGGAGCAAAATGAATAGAGTTTTCCCCACTTACCAGGTACACTGACATTGTAGATTAACCTTTTGTGTGGTATGGCTTTTAAATTTGCATAATTTATATCATCTACTTCACCTCTGTCTGCTAATTCGCTAACGTACTCAGCAATGTCACACACATCCCTCACGGAAGCACGGGGGGAGAATTGCCGTGCACACTGAGTTCAGCTAGACATCCCCATGACTGTCCTGTGGGGCAGCCCTTAATTCCACCTGGAGGTAGCAAGTGATAAGAACATCACTGCACCTCATTACTAGAGAAAGCAAAAAAATAAATCCAGAATAGGGATACAAAATATTTAGGGAAAGGTTTGCTTTCCTTTCTTTTCAGAGGGAGAGTAAAAGGGAGGATTGACAATGCTGTGATGGATTAAATGAAAGCAAGCAAGACATGGCACAAACCATGCTCCAAAGCTAAGCAGACTTTCAAATGGAGTATTTTAAAGATAATTTGAGAGGAATCTCATCACTGCAGTAGCTGCACATTTGTCAGGATGCCACTGCAGATTGACCTTCCCATGCTGCCTAAGAGATCTGAACCAGAAGGGCCTGATATCTCATGAGGTCAGCAGATATCTCAGGTAGCTCTTGAGACTGACAGGCCTTTTTTGCATCCATATAATTAAGCTGGAGAGTCTTTATTCTTTGGTGCTATCAGGTCTGGCTTTCTGAGCTTCTTCCAACAGAAATACAGGGTTTTCACAGGGGAAAACTGGAACAAAGATAGGTGGTAATCTTTCGAAAAGAGAGAATCAATTAATAAACTCTCCTGGATTTGCTCCAGGTCTAGCTTTGTGGTAGTATCTTTGGAAGCACTGCCATCTACAAGCAGTCAGGACTCCCCAGACAGCACAAGATCGTTCAGCGTGTAAATTATAGACTTCAGCTTTGAAAGTATAAATGATGGTCAGGAACAAGAGGGCAGATACAGAGTGAAAATCATTCCAACTTCAAAGTTAACTCAGTACTATATTGCTTCATTACGGTTCAGCAAATCAGCAAAGAGATCTGATTAATCCTTGATGTAACTTCCTTGACATGCCCTGGTTGTTAAAACATACTGTCTTTCTCTAGCACCTTCATGCTGTTTCAACAATAAACATTTGAACAGCTACCACAGCACATGGACATCAGGAAAGCTGAGCGATCTATATTACAAGCTCATCCTTAGAAAGCAATGAGTCAAGATGACACACTAGGAAAATGCACTTACCTAATCAGTTCATCACCCTTTATTAATAAACTGATATGGCGCTAGCCTATAACACAGAAGGCAACATTTGGTCTGAATTTAGTGATTGATAACTTTTTAATGGCAACCATTAAAATGCAACTAGCTAGGTGTAGCTGTTCCTGCCTGGAACAACAGGAGAGACAGGGTAGGATCTATTCTGTTGTATCTGATGATAGTGTTGCGAAATCTCTAAAAGCTAATACAAGGAAAACACCTGCACAGAAGTTTCCAAGATCAGAGCAAAATCTGCACGTGCAGTAAATACAAATCACAAATGACATAAATATTCTGATAGATTAGTAGACAAGTGGACAGGCTCACCAATCACCCCTATATAAGAACTGATATGTGTGTAGCTATAGCTATATAGATATATATAAGAATGCATTAAATGTACAGTTTAATTCCTATAAATCTGGAAGAGTAGTCAAGTATGAGGGGTAATTGCAGTCTACTGAGCTATAGCCCCTGCAGCTAGTCACAAAAGCACAGAGCTGAGTTTTTCTCAGAAACGCTCTCTGGGGTTGTAAAATATGTTTTGTTTAATACAGCGATGGTGGAGCTTGGGGTCATGGGGAGAGTGAATAGCGGGCTTTGCAATGAACCTTAAAAAGAAGTGTTCTTAGAGCTTCATCTTTGTACGTCCTGCCACACAGATCGGTGTTTTCCCTCTATGCATTTCAACCCTAGCTGTCAAACTGAAGCAGGAACACATGCACCCATGTGCACACACACATACACAAAAACCAGCTCACACTAAAAATCCCTTTTAACACTGTTTATCCCTCTTAATAATCTCTCCTCTTTGTGAAAAGTCTCACTTTGGGATAATCTCATTATGGGGTATCTCCTTGACAGCTTAATCTTCTCAGTTACCTCCTGAAGATTTTGTCATCTTTTAATCTGGAATACAATCGGATAACATCTACAGATCAATATCTTCTTTGTAGTCATGTTCCAAAGGCTATGAGAGCTGTTGTCCCATGCAGTTCAAATGCCTCATTAAAGATTTCTCAAACTGTAAAACCCTTCCAGAGATATCATGCCTTCATTTGCTATACATTCAGTATAATGTTCCTTAATTCACTCATGTTTTAATGTCTGTTACAGTGACTGTTGCTTCCTTAAAGCCAATATATTTCCTTAAAATAAACTTAACAGCTCCTACACATTTTCAACAAGTAGTATATTAATTTGAACAAGCTTTAAGTGAATTATATCAGAACATTTCTTATGATGCACTGTCATATTTACTGCACATTTCAACACGAATATGGTATCTTCTCATTTGTTAGCTTTATGTCTCTTGTGACAGTAAATTAAAATGATCCGTTGAACTCTGACTTTCTCTTTTTGCATTCACTTTTTAACATAATTACTTTCCAACATTTTATTGACTTTTTTTCTGTAGTAGGATGATTCACATTTATTAAGATCTTTGAAATTATATGAAGAAAAAAATGTAAGGTTACCTGTTGAACATTCTTTATTTTGTGCATATTGTTAATCATTAACAAGATTTCTGATGCATTCACAGAAATTTGAATGTGTTTCTTTTCTAAACAGCACTGATAAGGGGATTATAAAGGCCAAGAGATTCATAACCCTTACCATTGCCAAATGTGGGGGGTTTTTATATTGATGAATTCTGCTCACCAAGAAGCAGTGAATAAATGAACTAGACATTTACTTCTGGGGGCAAATATCCTGATGACAAAAAGAAAGAATGGGTAATATTAGGAAGACATATGGAAAAAGCTAGCCAAAGGTATATGAAGAAGTAACACTAACACTGAATGAGCGTTTCACTCACAAAGGAGAAAAAAATAATGATTTGCCATTTCACTCTTTTGTAAGCTTCAGTGATTAAGAGTCTGAAAATATACCCGGTCTCAATTTACACAGCAAGGTGTTTATTAGTTTGTCAGATCTCACATAGGCAGAAGCTAATTTGCTCATAGGGTATGCTGTAATTATATCACTGAATAGTTGTTTTAAAGGATCTAGTTTTAATTTCTTCCTCTTTGATATAGTCATTTAATTACAACACAGTGCGATTGATTAATTGCAATTACAATATTTTCTTTCCGAGAATTCACCTACAAAGTACAGTAGAGTATTAGAGGGTGCAAGGGAAAGAGCTGCGGGATTTAGTTTATGGGGCCAACAGAATATATACCTGTTTTCCTTAGGTAGAAATACAGCATGTGCTACACTGGTGAGATGATTCTGTGTTCAGTTCCCCCCTTCCATCTCTATTTAATACAGGGGCGGGGGGAATCTCTAATGTCTCTGTATGCCCACTTGTCAAAGCTCTCTTAATGGCCCTGATCCACAACTCACTAAATTCAATGAAAAGATTTCTCTTGACTTCAGAAGCCTTTGGACTTGGCTGGTTACGAGTTCATCTTTCTTTCTGATCTGCAAGTTACCTCAAACCTTTGAGGGCAGTACAGATAGTCATAATAATTGAATCAGCATGGACTCCTCACCGCAGCTCACCACTTGGGTTACGCTGACTCTGCCCAGAAGAGCTCATGGAAATCAGAACCTGTCAGATGATGCCCAAATTGCCTTGCTACCTTTGTCTCAATAATTTTTCCAATAAACACAAAGGTTAGAGACAGGCTAATAGCCGGTGAGACAATCAGTGTCAACAGAAAGCTTCTTCAGTGAGGGTCTAAATAGCAGTTAACTAAGCACAAGAGAGACAAAAGGATAGAGGTGTTGCAATGCTAACACAAAACCTGGCTTTTGGGGACCCTCAAGAATCTACACAGCCTTGTATTAGGTCAGAGGCTGCCAGTAATAAGGGCAGGTTAGCTTGTGTGCAGCTCTGTATTAATGCAACATTTCTTATCACCCTAGAGGTGGTGGTGGGGTCCTGAACTGCACTCCAGGCCCTCAAGAGACCATGCCATAAGCCCAACTACACAAGGCTCTTTTTGAGGAGGGGGACTGCAGAGTCAGAGTAACTCCAGGTCACACCTATGGGGTTATGCTGAGGGGGAGATACAGCTCTCTGTCCTCTCCTCCTATGCATCTATACCAGTGCACCTAAGGAGAGAGGTGGGAGGATGGGGAGCTGCAGTCCTGAACCCAAACACATGAATTCTGCCAGAGTCCCTTTTAGGTCTCAATATCCTTTTGAGGATCTTGGCCTTCAAGCGTTAGTTTCTCAAGCAATTTACTACAATGATCAGTGAAACAATATAGGAGTGGTCTTTAACTCACCATGAAGAGGCTGAGCTTTAAATCTAATGAAATTTAATTACAGCATTAACATTGTACAGGTACTGATTTCAGTTCAGTAGGCCAGAGTCATAGGGAGCATCTCAAGAATTAACTCTGTCCTAACTTACCCTGCTTTATATGGTGGATTTGCTCCATAGACAAGAGGGAAATATTCTAGTACTAAATTCACAGTTAAGATGCTGCTTTGACATATCCCTGAATAGTGCACTCAGCAGAGTTCAAACAGCCTGACATTCAAAATTAATACTATAAAGATGGCCCTAAAAATGTCTGGAGTTCTAAAGTAGTGGGCCATTAACTTTTACGGTGTCGACCTATTCACTCTTACATCAGTTTAATTAGTGTACAACATAAGACATAAGAGTAAATATCACATGGACAAGCACAATAATCATTGTTGGCTTCAAACAGATAAACTTTTTGATGAGCTGCAAAGCATTAAAAAAGCCACCTACACATTGCCCACACATACCCATGGCAACAAATATACATCAACATAAAGCAGAAGAAAGCTGCAACCTATCAAAGTTTTAATATTCATCATTTGAGGCTAGCGTGATTGCATTTGCATGCCTTTGCTGCCTCCCCCCCCCCCCCAGGGACGAAATGAGGGAAAAAAAGTGTAAAAATGTAAGAGAAAGTGCTTTGAAGCTTCCAAACGGTTTTGATCATATGTCCAAAATGAATCAATGGTTACTTAGCGCAAGTCTGTGTTATAGGACATTGCCTATGCCCTCTGAAAATAAATCAAGATGGACATTAATCAATATGTGCATGTGCACAGAAAAGCAACTGGTGGCATTACAGCCCTGCCTGTTAGCTTCTTGGACAAGTGATCTGCCACGAAATGGACAACAAGTGTCATAAGTTCAATGCAATTAAGAATCTTTTTTTACTCTCTTGAAAGAGGAAGGTCTTTGCTATTCGCATATCTATTATTTTTCAGTGGTAAAACAAAACATCTGATAAATGATTACTCTAAATTGCTCTAAAACATAGCATACATTCCTTTCCATACATGTGTATTGACATTCTTTTGCTGGCATGGGCTTAAATCCACTTCTTTGATGCAGTGAGTTTTATATTCCCTTCTGCTTTTTCCATTCTATTTACCTGGCACTTACCCAACACTCTGGACATTCTCTTCAAATTGTTTTTACAGCAGCAGAAAGGGGCTCAAACTTCCAAGAAGCCCAACCCTCCCTGCAAAACACCAAATGATTTCTGCTCAGTGAGATGAGAACATCCAATATCCTGCAGAACCTGTCTGTGTGAATGGGTCTCAGGGCAACATCCAAAGGGTTATGAGCTTCTCTTGTTCTGTGGTTTTTCTTTTGTAATAGGTTGTGAAATGGGTCCTGACATTGTTTCAGCTGTGACATTGTAGCTTGAATTGGAACCACTGGCCTATGAGATTCTTCATTAATGTCAGTTCCACAACATCCTTTCCTGCTCTTCTCTGCAAAATTTTATGAACTTGACCACCCTATCTCAGAGAAGACACAATGCGTAGATATAGGCAGTAAAAGTGATTAGCAGTCTGGAGAGGCTTCCATTTAAAGGAAGGCAGAAAAAGAATAGACTGTTTAACCTGGAGGCAAGAGAAACCCCACGGAAAGGACAGAGGGAGAAAAGTAAATTCAGTGGGATAGGAAGAAACGCATCTGTTACTAATATTTATCCTCTCACTTAATGAAGTCACAATCAATTGATCTGAAAGGCAACAAATTAAAAGCTGATGAGAAATAAAAGAAAACACAGCATGATCCATAGTGGCACTAACCAAAATGAAATATCATTGAGGACAAAAACTAAATTCAATCCAAAACCAGATTAGATATGCAAATAATGGGAAAGTGGATGGTTACACTACAGAGAAACACAATTGATTTTATTCATATCAAGTAAAAATTACTGTGATATAGGTCATAAGTCAACTGCCACTAATAAGGTTTAGAAGAATTTTCTCTAGGATCATTTTCCTCTGGACTAGGCAGACTAAAGAGCCAATAACTCCTGTGTTCTTCCAGCAATTACAGACATGCTTTTCACTGTAGATATATAGTTATGTTGGAGGGTGGAACACAGTTTGCATATATACTCAATATGCAAGACAATGTCTGGGAACAAATAGCTCTGTGCACAGTGGAACCAAGAAAGCTTCGTGCAACTGTCTTAAATCAGAGCTGCTGTGTAAATTCTCTTTTAATACCACTTTTCTCATCAAGTACAAAAGGATTTTTTCCTTCTGTTTCTCCGAAAAGCTAAACATCCCAAGAAAAATATTCTTGGTCACTGATCGCATGTGGTAACCCTTATCGCAGTGGGAATATTAATAGTCTCTCTATTCTCCCTGTTTACCTATAGAAAACTTACAGGACCTTAACACCTATCAGATTAGCCAATGGGTATAAAATGGATATAAAAACATTTAAAAGAGACCTACACATCAAAATGCACACAGAGTATAATTGCATAAGCATTAAAATGAGAAACCAGGACAGAAACATTAATATGGGAAGGGCACTCCAGCCTAGCCACTTACCTCCCCCACAGTCCCCGAAAAAAAAAAAAAGCATTCAGGAACAGCAGATTGCAGAGAGCAATCACGCCAGCCACAGGTTGGCAATCACATCTTCTCCAAACAGCAATCATGGCTCCTACTGATGGACAACAACATGTGAGAAACTGTCATTTTGATATTTAAAATCTGTGGTGTGTAAAACACTGACTGTCAGTCTCAGCTGGTGGGATCTGAGTTACTGGAGGAGGAACTACAGAAATTACTGGATCTGAAATGGACCCTACAAGTCAAAATGTTTATTTTTTGCAACTTTTCAACATTATTTGTCTGTGCTGCAGACTGTACAGCTCATTTATTTACCTGACACTGTACTTCAGTGAAAAACATTTAGTCTTAGGACTTCAGAATTGTATTTTTTCTCCCGAGCTCTTCTTACCAGGTATTTCTTAACTGTGTAGGGTCAAAAAGGTGTATTCTTGCCTTCAGCTCTAAGAGCTGAAAGCAAAGCTGTCTAAGACCACTTGTCAGGAGAGAAAGACTATGTTAGCACCATCTTTCCCGTCCTCTGCCTATATATAGTACGGCTATAATGGTGGTAATGTGATCGGTGATGCTGAAGAGGGATTAAGGTCTTGACATAGTCAAACTTTATGGTTTCCCAGCTGGCAGTGAGAAATTACTTCCTGTGTTCCCAGTGCCAAAGAATGACTTAACTGGAGGAATTGGATTTTTTTTTTTCTTTTTCTTTAATATAGACAGAAGGAGGGAGCCCTGATGTTTTTATGAGAAGAACAGAACAGCAAAAATCTTAATGGATTGTCCAGCACAAAATGTCCATGGGATGAATGAGGCCCTTAAAACATCACGGCTCAGGCTGAAATATTGCCAGGCTTTTGAGTAGTTTCAAGACTTTGCTTTCAATTTGAACTTTAAATCAATTGTCCCATTCATTTCAAAATCGAATTCAAAGCATGGAGGATACTGTAACCTTTTGACTTCAGGTATGTTTATAAGCGAGAAGGGAATTATATGAAAATTTTTTTAAAGCACAACTTTTAAGTTAATAGACATCTTGAGAGACCAAAACCTGCCCACACAATGACACACCTAGTAGGGTTTCCTTCTGAACAAAACTGGGGTGCACTGCTAGTACTGAGAAGAGAGTTTCTTTCCTGTCCAGAAACCAGTAAGTTTTCTGTGTTCTACTGTATGCTACTCCAAAGAAACTAAACTGATGCTTATACAGAGAATGGGAAAGAAAGGCAGAGACGCTGTCATGAAACAAAACACCAATGTTAAAATACAGGTGGGGCCAACATCCAAAGATGCAGCACATTGTTGCAACAGACCAAATTCTGTTTTCTTCATCATCTAAGTGTCTGAGAACTGACCTGATATGTCTAATGATGGAGGAGCTACAATCATTACATGAATTGATAAAAACCTGATTCAGCAATTAACAGATTTAGAATGGGCTGATGGAAAGATCATAAAATGAGGAAAGGTGTTTCTTGTTAAGTGACACAGACTTATTCCAGTTGGAGCTTCTCCATTAATGTCCACAAGCTTTGGAACAGGACCTAAGTGTGTTTCTGCATAGTCCCCTCTGAAGCAGGTATAAAGCCATCTGTCTCAAGGGATATCATTTGCCATATTTCATTGCAAAGACTTTAGTCAATTTGAAGCCAAAAGCTTTTTTTGGATAACCAACATCTAGGAGAACTCAGAGAACCTGCACCTTTTCTCTGATTTTAGTGTTGGTTAACGGTGATGCAACACAGCTTATGATAGGCTCAGCACTACTTTAAGTTATGCTGCATCAGCACAACACCCATGGTCTAGGATACCTGGCTACATGCTTTCCTCCTTCAGCGTGCCATGTGTAACCAGCTGTAGGTAATGCAAAGCAAAACCAGCCTTTGCCTTCTCTGCCAGGGCAAGCATATCTGAGACACATGCCAGTCGTGCTACGCAGCCACAGCTGAAACTTCTGCAAAACTGCCAACTACAACAGTTGTTGTTGCTCTTGTTTGTATGTTATTGCTGCTAAGTCAGTGTCCTTTAGCTGTCACAAAC
Organism: Haliaeetus leucocephalus; assembly: GCF_000737465.1. Classification (NCBI taxonomy): domain Eukaryota; kingdom Metazoa; phylum Chordata; class Aves; order Accipitriformes; family Accipitridae; genus Haliaeetus; species Haliaeetus leucocephalus. The sequence goes on from NW_010973104.1 coordinate 5,055,708, forward strand.
CTGAATTGATTTGGCTCTCCTTTAGAGAAATAAGTAAGCTTTCTAACTGTATTTTCATGCTACTATCAAAAAAAATTTGGCTGGGTGGCTTTTCAGGACCATTATTTGGTTTTTTGTTTTATTTCTTGGAGATCTACTGACAAAGCCCTTTCCTGAGCAGAGCACTGGTTAGTAATGCACAAGTTTCAAGCAAATGTTCAGTGTTTCAATGATGAAGAGCATTGCTGCTATTGGAAGGAAAGCTGATCTGGAGTAGAGACCCATCTGCTCCTTAATAAAGTTTAGAGGCAATATTCCATTTCTACCTGGAAGGCAAGCCTAGAGACAGACAATAATCATGTTTGATGAGATATTTAGATAATTGTCAGAGACTCCTGCTTCTTACAATCAGCAGTATCAGCTACTGCTATTCCTTGTGCTTTAGTGGTTTGGACTTGTGACAGAAAATTCATCTCTGGGAGGATACATCTGTGAGTGCCACAGCATATAAGATTGATCAACTTCTGCTATTGCTTTGCTGTGTTCAGTTCTTTTTCTGGATATATATAGTCAGTGAGATAGGAGGTCAATTTTTCCCTTTTTTCTAGACCACTGATTACTTCCTGCTTTTAAGGCATAAAAAGATGATGGTAATTTACAAAGACATTGGCCACTATCCAGAATTTGTATCGGAGAAGATGGTGGAGTGCCTCCATGCATCCATTCAAGCATCTAGAAGAAAAGCGGGCTGCCTACTCTGCAGAGTGTTCTGCATAGTAAATCTGAATTTTCAGGTCCTAAATAGATATGAAGTTCATTCCACTGAATGACAAGAATGGAAAAGTAATCACTGCAAGAAAGGGAAAAGATAAAATTCTGTCGCTCTATGGTGCCTTTCACGAGATGATTTTACTCATGTTAATGAGGCCTTGTAACATAATAGTGATATTGAATTTCTTATGGAGGATGAATTCAGGCTTCCCAGAGATGTGTGGCATAAAGTCATAGTGCTGAGGGCAAAAGTGGAGCTTGGGTAACAGTTTGGCAGTCCAGAGTTGTGGTCTTTTAAACTAGCCATTAAATTATCTTGATTTAAGGGAAGAAAAAGAGCAGCTTCCTGAGGCTCTATCGCACTGCTGTGCATGCCAGCCTCCCCTCTGCAATGAGGATTATGCAAAATTAGCCAATGTGGGGAAGGGACCACGTCTGTTTAACCTCACTCTAATAAATCTTCTGAAGGGGCTCAGAAGTTTGGGCTGCACCTGGTTTAGGGTCTGTGCTCCGTGGTACATGAGGAATGGTCAGCACCATCCGTGACAGTTACCAGAATTAACACATACAAGAAACAAGTGGTACGCTGCTTGGGGTGAGGCTGTGTGAGGTCCTTCTAGTACAAAAGCAATGCCAAAAGGAAAGGAGTAATCACAGGCAACGTGTCCCAGCGCTCCTGAGAGCTCCAGTCCTTTGCATTCCTGTGAGCTGGGCTGATCGGTTTTCAGCAACGTCTTCATTACAAGAAGGTATATTAACAGTTTATTTGATTTTCCCTTTTCCAGCACACTGTTAACTGAGGGACACTGCAAAATGTGATTGCTCATGCCAGTATCTCTTTTGCCTGCGGATTTCATTCACACAATTTCATTCTTCTCTTCCTCCTCCTTCTCCCCAGCTGACAAAGCCAGGACACCCTTGCTGCACTTCACAAACAGTATGAGCCTAATTATAGATTTTTTCAGACTGGATCTTAGCAAGTTTAAGTGGAAGAGAAAATATTTAGTTTCTACAAATTAATGAGGACAACAGAGCACACATCCTTTGTATGTCAATTAGCAACATATGGTGTAAGGCTTGCAAAACAATCAAATGATCAAACAATAAAGAAATGAAAGAATGTAGCAGTTTCTCCCTCTCTTATTAGCTAAATATAACATGTGATACTTGTTTTAGAGATTTTCCAAGCAGATTGTGGAACACCTGCAAGCACATAGGTATTGTTTTATCAGGGTAAGCAGCAGGTAGATTTTCTATATACACCATTATGTCTAATTTCTTTTAAACAGTTAGAATTGTATTTAGAAAAAAATAAAGATGTCAGCTTGCAATTTTTTTAAAAAAAATTATAGGGGAGACAGTGGAACACATTTCTTAAAACCTTTCTACCTTCTTTTGGGTTTTTTGTGCACCAACCAAGCACTGGGTTCTTTATATACACAGGAGCAGCAAAGGGAAATAGGAAGAGTCAGGGTAGGCTTCTTGCCTGTTGCAGCCCCTGTGGGGCTACTCCCCCAAGCAAGCTCTCCATCTGAGGCAACATGCATCTCTTTCCTATTCTCACTTCTGAACCTGGCTCATGAGCCCAAAAGAGGCAAACTTTTTCGTTAACACTTCTGACAACCTGGCCACTTATTTAAATGTGAAATATAAATTAGGACGTGTATTGAAATCTGGCTCTAAAGCCTTGCACAGCTTTGTTATATGAAACCTTTATTAGTCTCACACTATGAGCTATCTGTAGAAAAATCTCCCTATTACTACAGATGGCTATGCTCTTTGTAGATAATATATGTACATCCTCAGATCCTGATTTTCTAAGGTTATAAATCCAATACTCTGAAGCACAGTAGCAAATCTAGTACTTGAAAACACACTTTACTGTTGATGATGATGAAAAATGGTATTCACTGGTTTCAGCAGCAAAACTGCTTCTTAATCCACTTTACCTAGATGCCTAAATTGTAAAGTGAGTTTATTTGCCTGCAGAAATACCTGCGGTGTGATGCCAAGGGACTGAACAGAAGGACAGATGGGGGTTACTGGTCCATGGAGATCAGGAGGAACAAAAGAAACCTGGAGTATAAAAGAAGGATATGGGTGAAAATGGCCTTCTTCATCTGTGACAGTTCATGGCATGGGGGTAAATGATGGGAAGGTATCACCATGTAGTGCACAAAACCATTCCCACAAGAAAGGGATAATTGGGGGGGTTGGGTACCAGACAGATCATAATGTAAGTTTTACATCTAAACTTTCACAGGTCTTAAAAGTAAAGAAAAAGGTAGGATGGAGGAGCATCATTGCAATAAATAAAGCTAAAGATGGCTAATTTCCCCCCCCAAACCCCAGAACTGTGTATCTCACCATGCCTCTCTTCTCAAGCCATCTCCACAGCCCACTGGTCCCTGATCTGTCCTTCAACTGAATCCCATTCGGCAGGGACAAGAGAGGAGTTCAGAGGAACCCAGGGTATTCCCAGAAGTACATGAGAGGGAAGGGAAGCAGAAGAGTGCAGGAAAACAATAGAACAACTTAGCATCCTGGAAAAGTGTCAGATTATACAAATAATAAAGTGATAAACCAACTGTTGTTCTTTGGGGTCAGTCATGAGAAGCTGTGGGCTGAAGATTAGATTACCTGGAGTGGCAAATATTAATAACTTCAGTTATGGCTTCTGTAAAATGAGCCAGGACATTATCTCCTCTCTTTTCATATTGCATGGACAGATTCTGAGGTGGAGGAGAGCAAGTGCAAGAAGAAAAAAAGACCCAGCCACGGAGCTATAATATGGTACAGGCCTTAAATTACAGAGGAGGTAGGCAATGTGGCAACCAGAGGAATGGCACGGCAAGGAGAGACAGAGGAGAGGAGGTGGTGGTGCCACGCAGCCGGTGCCGTGGGCTCCAGGGACAGTCTCAGCACAGACAGGGAAGTTCAGCATCTGTGATTTGAGGAGATGTCAGGAACAAGGGAAACATGACCAGTGACGCTGTGCCTCTGTGGCAAGTGTGAGCGATGTTTCTGATGCAAAGATATCCATCATAGAATAACTTCTTAGGGGAGAGAAAGCCAGCTAGCTTTCTCAGCTGCTCAAGGTCAAGTCCAGATAGGGAATATAATGCTGTCCTTGACTATACTGTAAAGGAAAAATTACTTTGGTGCCTTGTCACAGAGTTCAGCCATTTCCAATAAGTAATCATAGTGTAAAATCATGCCTGGTTTGTGTAGTGAGGAGTGAGCCCAAGTGGATTTTTGGGGCCTATCCATTGAAAACTAAATTGAAAACAACTTGTTTATATTGCCCACCAATTAGCTATTTAATTATAATAGCTTTCACTCTCCATGTACAGAGCTGGATTTGAACCAGCGATCAAAGAATCTATAAGTCATACCAATAACATAAAGCAAATATTCTGGATTGTTTTAACTCATACAAGAGATTAAACATTCCTCTTTAAGCTTTGTGATTTCTTTCTTTCTTTCTTGTAGACTCAGAAATAAAAAATTCTTTTCCTCTTTGTTGTACCGTGAAATCTCCCTTTTCTAATGAGTATATGAACCAGTCATTTCTCTCTTAATAGGCCACTTACTGAATTTGATGGAGGAGATAATTAAATGTGACAGATATTCGCATACATCTATCTTAAAACTAGCACTCAAAGATTATAAAAGCCATAACATTCTCTTAATGAAATATAGCTGAACATGAGAAAAACACATTACAATGTATCTGAAAACAATTGCAAAACTTAGAGATAAACACTGTTAACACTTGATAAGCCTTTACAGTGTTGGTATGTACAGCAGACATAACAGTAGCAAACAAAAAACCCTTTTTGAAGTAGATGAAAGCTGGAGATAAATTTGTTTGGCATCCAAACAAGAAAGAATAAGTTTATAGGTCCAAGAGAATATATGCATTATAACTACTGAAGCAAGAGAGAGGCTTTTTATAACTTGGAAAGAAAATGCCAAGGAAAATTCATTTAAATAACACTTTTGAAACCTCAGTGCTGAATTTCAGTGGCAGTCAGAGTCAGGCTTCATGTTCCTGGGTGGTATTAAAAGGCTGGGCTGCACAGTGAAATACGTTGGGAAATCAACTGGATCAATAGCTCCCAGAATTTTCTCCATTCAATCTCAGTCCTGCTCTATTCACCCAGCTGGGTTCTTGGCACTTACACTTAGCCCATTTAACTAAGGGACAAGGAGATGTTATGGAAGGTGGAGAACTAATTATAAAAGCATTCAGAAGCCATGAAAATGGGATGATTCTTAGGGCTTATGAGCTGACAGATACAATCAAGTGTGCTGCCAGAAAATCACTGGTGTGCAGCTGCGACCCAAAACCAGTGCAATGGGAAGAGAGCACCAGGGAAGGGTGATGCTCCCACTTCTCACTTGGGACAGCACCAGTGCCACATGAATCCAGGTACTTGTTGAGTAGCAGCTCTGGAAATGTTTAAGCAGTTAAACCCTTACAGGTGGAAGATACCAGAAAAGAAAATAATAATTTAAAAAAAAAAAATCTTTGAAAAACCCCAGTAAAAGAGATGTGAAGAGGAAGGCTTCCTTACCAGGAGTGAAAATGTTGAGAACCAAAGAACCCCCAGGCACCTAGATTTGACTTTGTAGCATCCCATGATGCTAAGCAGGTTGTGATGGGTTGACCCTGGCTGGACGCCAGGTGCCCACCAAAGCCGTTCTATCACTCCCCCATCCTCAGCTGGACAGGGGAGAGAAAAATATAACAAAAAGCTTGCGGGTCGAGATAAGGACAGGAGAGATCATTCACTAATTACCATCACGGGCGAAACAGACTCAGCTTAGGGAAAATTAGCTCAATTTATTACAAATCAGCCAGAGTAAGGTAAATGAGAAATAAAACGAAATCTCAGAACACCTTCCCTCCACCCCTCCCTTCTTCCCGGGCACAACTTCACTCCCGGATTTCTCCACCAAGCCCCCCCAGCGGCACAAGGGGGACAGGGATGGGGTTTACGGTCATCATGTTATTTTCTGCCGCTTCACCTCCTCAGGGCGAGGGCTCATCACACTCTTCCTCTGCTCCAGCGTGGGGTCCCCCCCACGGGAGACAGTCCTCCATGAACTTTCTCCAATGTGGGCCATTCCCACGGGCTGCAGTTCTTCACGAACTGCTCCAGCGTGGGTCCTTTCCACGGTGTGCAGTCCTTCAGGAGCACACTGCTCCAGCGTGGGTCCCCCACGGGGTCACAAGTCCTGCCAGAAAACCTGCTCCGTGGGCTCCTCTCTCCACAGATCCGCAGGTCCTGCCAGGAACCTGCCTCAGCGCAGGGTTCCCACGGGGTCACAGCCTCCTTTGGGAACCCACCTGCTCCAGCGTGGGGTCCTCCATGGGCTGCAGGTGGATATCTGCCCCACTGTGGACCTCCCTGGACTGCAGGGGGACAGCCTGCCTCACCATGGTCTTCACCACGGGCTGCAGGGGAATCTTCGCTCCGGCGCCTGGAGCATCTCCTCCCCTCCTTCTGCACTGACCTTGGTGTCCGCAGGCTTGTTTCTCTTACATGTTCTCACTCCTCTCTCCGGTGGCTGTTTTCTCCCCGTCCCAACTTTTTTTCCTTCTTAAAAATGTTATCACAGAGGCGTTACCACAATCACTGATTGGCTCGGCCTTGGCCGGGGGCGGGTCCGTCTTAGAGCTGGCTGGTATGGGCTCGCTCTCTCTCGAACACAGGGGAAGCTTCCAGCAGCTTCTTACAGGAGCCACCCCTGTAACCCCCCCTGCTACCAAAACCTTGCCAGATAAAACCAATACACAGGTCTAATTTAGTCTGTTTGTAGTCTTTATCATGATGAACAGCTAAAACATTTCAGAGCTTGATGAGTTTTTGTGTCTTTCTTCTGAAAGTGGGAAACACTCCTGAGTCTGAAGCTGCTCAGTTTAGGCATCATTCCCTGGATGGGTGAGGACAACAGATGCCCGTGAGACACAACAAGTGAAAGTGTGGGAATAACTGAAGCAGAGAAAGGGCAAAGGCAATAGCTATTTATTGTGGCTGGGCACTTTATGCTGACTTTAAAAGAACGGTAGTGTTATTGATGATTGTTTTTTTCTATTTCTGCAATATTTCCTATCTATCTGCCTGTCTTGACTGCCATTCAGAGTTCCCTACTTTCTCCTGAGACCTACTGTGGGGAAGATGGGAGAGCAGGCAAGGGCATATGGTAGCCTTGCTATGAGGTCCCAGACGTGGAAAACAGGGACTTCAGGCAATAGTGATCCATATGTGTCAACAGTATTTCAGCTGGATAGGGTGATGCTGTGGGCTCATCTGAGACTCCTCTCCAAGGCTGATGATGGGTTTCCCATTTAAAATTTATGCTCTTTGAAAAGTACATGCTTGCGTTCCTGTGGGGAAGGAACTGGTTTAAGTATTGCTAAGACTGCTGTCTTGTCCGACTGCATTTCATGTTGCTGTGGTTTGACTGCCTGAATTCAGAAACCATACCAGGATCCAAATGATCTGAAGGGGAATAACCTCCTTTTCCTGCTTAGGGACAATTCTCTCTCAGATATCTGCAGAATCACTGCCCATTCCTTAAATTTATTTACAAGGGATCCCTTGTTTACGCAGTGTTTAGACTTTCAATTCTCCTCAGGGGAAAAAAATCCTTATCATTTCAGGGCTGCAGAACCTGTTTCTAGCCCAGGTAAACTCTCCTGTTCCTCCTCTACCTCTAAGGATGTTGCTTCTTTTAGGAACCTCGCTTGGGTTAAATGGTTTGATGAGCAGCTTCTGACAGAGAAAAGTACTTATCCCATGGTTTTGCATCGAGAGCTGAATACAAGGTTCCAAGGCAACGGTTGAGCTCTGTCATGCAAGTGGTTGGTACATGCCCTCTCAGATGATTACTGCCATTAGAACCCAAAACTCGGCCTCATAAACAGAAATAGGTATTACAGAGCGGAGCTATGCCTGGCGGTTGCAGGCCTTGTTCCAGGAGCAGAGTTTGCCGAGCTGAGCGAGGTGCCTGAATTCCCTCCGGGGTGAATGAAGAGGATTAAGTGCCTCAGAATGAGATTCAAAGCAGGCAGTGAGCAAAGCAGGGAACACTTAAGCCTGCCTTAGGAAATACTAAAGAGAGGGGTGTATTTGAAATCCTCCATATATCCTGGGTTTAGCATTGACCCACATCCATGAGATAGGAGATGCTGTGAAAATGGGATTCAGAGCCCATAACCCCTTTCCAGAATTAATTTGTCACTTTGAGTAAAAGATTTCTGCTTGCTGTTGATGCCAAGGTCAGAAGCCAGATGGAGCAGGAAGTGGAGGCAGTAACCACAGCCACCTTTTATAGTAGCTTAATAGCTAAAAAACATGCCTGGGAAGCTGGAAACCTGTGTCTGAGTTCCTCCTCAGGTCTGAAGAGGCAAAACCACATCTTTCCATTTCCAGGAGGGTACACAGTAACCTTGGGGCCACTTTCCTTTTCTCCTTTTGGAGTAAGAGTACAGCAAAGATTCATGTGGCCAAAAGTGGAGGAGGGAAACAAGGCAAGGGATGGCAAATAGAAATGAGCATCGTGATCCCTTCTTCAGTGACCTGCAAAGTGAGGAGCCTTAGCTGCTTGTAAGGACATGTGGCTTTATGGTTCACTCCCCTCTGTCATGTAAGGAGGGATACAGCAGGTCTAATGGTAAGAGGAAACTGTGCTTTGATCATGAAGAAAATTTATTTCAGGCCACATGAGAGGAGAGAGGCTATGGGGAGAGAGGGAGAAGGTGGTGGAGAGGAGCCAGACATGGCAGCTGCAGGCACCTTGAAAGTGCTCTCATTACCAAGTTCTCATCTTGCACTAGGAAAACCTTTGGATGAAACACTTAAAACAGCAGCCTCTAGCTATTAGCTGAAGATTTTATTAATTTCCATGTATGTGCCCTAGCAGAAGGTTGCATTTCTTTCCGTCTATCTCCTTCAGCCCCAGTGTCCTCCGGCCCTTTCCCTATATTCTGTGTTAGCAGCGCTTCCCAACATGTGCCTTTAGGGAATATAATCCGCACACTTCTCCTCCTTGTGTCTATATCATTAATGGGAAAATTCAGCAGGACCCATGGCAGGGATGATTTTTAGTCTCCCACCTCCTCTCATGACTGCCTTTAGTCAGACAAATCAGTGCCACTTCAAAGCTTCCCACTTTCTCCAGCATCCAGAACACCTTATCCTGGCTGCTTTATAGACACTGAGATAAGCAAGATCAGCTGCATTTCCTCTCCTTACTCTCTGTTGCTTTTGGGGCTTTGTTTTGGAACACAATATCAGGATAGTTTGGCATGAGCTATTTTTAGTAAATCTTAGTTGCATTTTCTGTTTTCCACTCACCAAAATGTTTTTTTTTTTCCACCATGATTAGCTCTGAACCTCACACAGAGGCTGTACCAGTAATGGGGAACATTTCTGGTATGCTGTGACAAATACATATAATTTTTAAGCATAATAATTCTTTCTCCCTGGTGTTATCCCAAATCACTCTGCATGCCAAACTTGACTGAAGAACCAACGGTTTGCCATCCTGGCTTAAATAAAAATGCTTACTGTTGCCCCCATGATATTTTATTTCCTATTCTCCAGTCACACGGCTCTTGTACCAGTTTGATCAGTTTATTGCCGGACCTGCAGTTTGTTTTGCCAGTTCCCTCAGAAGTCTGGGATAAAAATTATCTAGTCCCCTCCCCTGGATGCATTAAGCTTTTTTCTTTAAAGGAATCTTAAAAATGCAAACAAACAGCAATGGGCAAAAATAAAGCTTTTTGGTCTTCTTGAGTGAAGGGATTTTTTTCCTTTCAACATACTGATATGAGGAGGTTAATGTGTCACTATAAAAGAAATGTGGCACTCTGCTGTTCTCTCACAGAATACATTACTTAAATTCTCACTATGAATTTACATCTTTTTTCCTGAAATGTAGTTTGGCACTTAGTAAGAAATGAATCTTAAATATTTTGAAAGTATAATTTAACATCTCAGCAAAACCCTGAATTGTGAATTGTGCTTTATAGAAACTTTAGGGGCTAGCTGAAGCTGACTTTAAAAAGAATAGAGAATTACATCTTTAGGTGGTGCTTTAGCTGCAGAGGAGCCTCCTACAGTTTTTAGATACCTTGTTTATCCAATTGTATGCTTGGGATATGCTCTTCATAGATTTCTTTTTGGGTGATTTCTATTTTGAATGACTTCTCATTCTTTGTTTAAATATCATATATACATATACATATATACATGTAAAAAGTTCTATGCTACCAAAACTTAATTTTTAACTAAGCCACAGCAAAAAATCCGGAAAAAAACCCAACATGATACTCTAGAAAAACAGAGAGAGATGTATGATTTATAATTGTTCATGTATATGATTTATAATTTCTGAAGTCACATCTAAACCACGCAGGTGAACTCTGTAAGACTTGAGACAGAACTGGTGTTGAACTTATCATTCTCTGCTTCTCCTATCCAATTTGTTAGGAATAATCTGCCCTTCTGCTTACATCAATTTTACGTCAGTGTAAACTGATGCTCTGTTTTACATGGATTTAAGTCAGAAATTGGGGATGCTCTGTGTATACAGGTGAGAAGCCCAAAACATTCACAGGGGCAAAAAAGTAGTTTTACTCTGTATAGAGCCATTACTGGATGTCCTCAAGCCATTGTTCACGTGCACAAAAAAATTCCCCTGCAAAACCACTCATTCGTCTTTTATTTCTTTTTACAGTGAAATAATATCAGCTTGTCCTAGGGCTTGACGGCTTCTGATGGACTTAAATGCAGTGAAAAAGTACAGCTCTTGCGAGCGCTTCAGGATCCCAGAGAAGTGGGCGCACTGGGGCACATTGAACTTGGCAGGCTTACCTGAATAGAGTGCTCTCCCGCACTTGGTACTTGCTTGATGGTTGGTGCTTGGCATTAAATGTGATCATTATGTTTCCTCCTGAAGGCCTGATCCAATACCCATTAAGTCAATGGAAATCTTTCTTCCAGCCTCAGTGAATGTCGTTTCAGTTCTTGGAGATGTGCCTATTTTAAACTCTGGTTTTGATAGTGTATTGAGCATGCACTGGAAGGGGTTGTATTTTAGAAACCTTCCCTCTGGACTAATTCATTGTTTTACATTGCAATTCATTAACATCTTAACAGTCATCCAGGTCTTGTTTGCAAACAAGAAAAAAAAAACCTGAAAACTTACAAGAATGCTCATTTTGTAAGACTGAAGTCGATGTGTGCATGTAACTCCTGGTAATGGTGTTGGCTCATACCAACGTGCATTTCCCCTTAAACCCAGTTAGAATATGTTACAGAGATTAATGACACATTATACAAAGGATCCTATTTTTTTTCATTATTGTCAATATCATCTTGTTATGGGAAATGGTGAATAGGATCATCTGACTGGCCTACACTGTAGCTTCTTTTATTCAATAAGATAGCCTCCTCTTGTTTTTCTTTTCCTGTTATAAAAATGAATAAATCTTGGATGCCTCCTTTACCGAAGCTCCATCTATTTTCATCTTTTTCCTTTTTTTGGCATTTCCCTGGATTCTGTATATTTTTGTGGTTTCTTTTTTTGAAACAAGAATGCCCAAAATAAGCACATGGCATATACAAGGTTACTGAGAGTCTTGTACTTCTCTTTCATAGTCTCGCCCCTGGGTTGGTCTGTGTATGCTGACTCAGGAAGTTTTCCTTTCACAGGTTGCCTGCACCTCTATTTATTTCTTCTAATCAGGCTGAGTCAAGCTTATGCTCCCTTCTGCTGGAACTCTCTCCTCTCTAAAATTGTTTTGGCTGAGGCTTTATTAGGTTTTTAGATCTATGCTGCTCGCCCTCTTGTTCAAATCTACTTTGGGGCTTTTGTTTTTTATGCTTGTCTCCCATCAGTCCTTTTAAAATGAGTAAGTGTCAGAGCTTTGTGATTTATTTTTATTCTTGCCATCAGTTTCTGCTAAGAGAATGACCTATTCGAGAGCATGTTCCTTTGCTTGACTTTCTTTTCTTTCCCACCATAAGAAATAAATGCTTATAAGAAAGTTTGAGGATTTGACACTAGGAGCAAGAGGGAAGTAGGGGATCCAAGAGACCCCAGATCAGAACAGGAGACACATCCAAAAGAATTGCATTTCAGCTGCAGACTGATTTCTGAGGCTCCTATTTTGCAGCTAAAGAAACAAAAGAAAAGCTGGGGGTGGAGGGAAGGGAAGGGCATGGAGAGAAATGAGAGCATTGTAGAGGGCAATAAAAGTCTTTGTGTTTGGGATACAGTTTTCAGTTTAATTTAAATGATAATCAGAAGCAAGATGCAATGGGAAAAAGCAGACAATGAGAATACAGCAAAACAAAAGACTGACCAGGCCAAATGTGAAAAGACATGAATATGTTCTTTTAAAAATCAAAGGCAGAGATGGTGTAAGCTTGGAAAAGCCCTTCCTCTGGCCATTCTGGTAGTTCAAAAAAGTTTTGTTCAAAATCAGAACAAAACCAATGAGCATATGAGAATTCCTATCAGAAGGAAAATCCTGGAGAAATTAATTTGGATAAATCAAACTGTGTTAGCTTGATGATCCAGCGCAATGGGGAGCAGCCGGCTGCCCAGCTGTAGGAAGCAATCTGGGCTGGCAGGGGAGGGATGGACCTCGAAGTCTGACAACCCTGGACTGAGTCAAGACACCCAGGATTTGGAAGCTCGAAATTTCAGGCTCCTTCGGGGCCTGTGTTACAGGTATTCTTCTGCAGATGAGGCCTCCAGGCTGCCAGGTGAGCTGCTCCCACATTACCGAACTGGGCACATCGGCACATCGGCACATCAGCAGTCAGACAAAATCTGGCAGAAAGGAACCAAACCCCCATGCATTTATATGAAACCTGGTTCATTTTGGCAAATGGACATTTTCTGATGGGGGAAAAAAAAAGGTCTGATTAATTTCCAACCAAAATCTTTCCTTGTCCTATTTTATTTCATTCTGACCAAAGTACTGCTGCAGCAGAAAACAGGAATGTGAGAAAGGATGTGGTGATATGGGACGCTGCTTCTCACTGTCTCCAGACTGTGACAATTATTTAACTGCATTTTCTTATGCCATGAAAAGATAATGAGTTAAATTTGATGAATTTGAGCTCAAAACATCAAGTAGTAGAGAATTAGTTTATTGCAAACCCAGAACTCAGACATGTCAGTCCTCCCTACCTAACTTTAGCAAGCTGTGTGCACCTGTGATCTGGAAGAATTTTACTTTACTAAAGGGGCAGTTGTCAAAGATGGGAGCTTAATCTGCCTCTCTATCTGCATGAGCAAATGTCCATCCATGGTCTTTGATATCCATATGCAAGTAGTAACTATTCACATGCAAGAAATCTGAGTAAAATTCTCCAAAATACTAACAAATTACAGCTGTAATTCAGTTTATCATGTCCAGACTATGGGCAGCTTTGATGATTTCTCTATTGATACTGGTGGAAGTACTCACTAGCTGAGCACTCACCAATGTGAGCTGAGGTTAGGCACTCAGCCTAATAGAAAGCAAGCATATCAAAAAGCTGTTTTCCTTCCCTAGAGTTTAATTTTGATGTCCTGGATGTCCTGCCTTCTGAAGCACATCAGAGCATGTTGAGAAACAGCAAAGGGAGAAGTACAGAACCCAGGTAGACAGCAATACACTGGACTGCTGTTTTCATATGCAGTGCCTGAGCCAAATCTGGCCACCTGCATTTTGCTCAGCATTTTGGCTTGTGAATAGAGAATATTTGCAGCTGGGTAATTAAATCTATTTGTACTTATCTGCATATGCATATTTTTCAGGTAGAAGTTAAGCATCCATCTTGCAGAATGTAAACTTTGATGTATAGAGGAGATAGCAGTAGTTATTAAAATAAACATTATTTCCATATCAAAATGCAGTTTTCTTCCAAGTTTTCTCTTGGATTTTTGAAATTTTTTAATGGAAATTTGACCTCAGATATTTTCAGTAAAAGCATAAGCAACCAGTGGCTAGAAGGAAACACATCTCTTAAATGTGTACGTGCAGACACATGGCAACTTATCACCCATCTAGTGTTCCCACAGTACTGGGGTCTTAACACTCGGGAACAGATAAACTGTGATGTTCCCTTGACATTTTCTTTTGAACCCCTAGCCAATTACATTTTTTCTTCCTTTCTTTTTTTCTTTTTTTTTTTTTGTAAATGTAATGGACATAAAATTTAGACAGTATTCACAACTGCACAACTACAAAGAAGCTATTCTGTAAAGTGACTCTAAGATGTGTAGTACATAGGAAATCAGCTACAATGATCTAATGAAACGAAAATCTGTAAATCTATTAAACTGCAAACAACAGAAAACTCAGCACTGGGCAGCTGTTTGCATGAGCTGTTATATAAAAGTATCTCTGTTAATGGGCATCATTCTCAAATGGGAAACAGACTTGTTAGCAATGCAGAAAATTCAATTCTGAAACTAGTCACGGTATATTATACAATATATAACGACAGCAGCAAGCAGAAGAGCCATTTTATCCCATGTTTTGACAGAGTTTTAATTCACAGTTGATTTATAACATGATCATGAAGACCTGAAAGTCCATGCACTGGGTTTTAGCCTGGGGAGAACTTTACTTCTAATACTTTACATTAAATATAGTTTATTGTTGGCCCATTCTAAAGGTATAGAGCACCAAGGACAAAATAAAACAAAAGTTGGTGTCTTTTGGCAGTTTTGTGGCAGTTCTGAGCATCTTCTGAGCAGGGATCACAAATTACATCCTGCTGACAAGCTGAACTATTGTAAAATATAAACAAAGTGAGGGAAGTTTTGGGGTTGGCGTTGTCTTTCTTTGTTTTTCAAGGATTTTTTTTTTAAGGATTTACAGTTTAAACCCATGAGTAGTGCTTATGCTTCTTTTGAAGCTTGAAATGTGTCAGCTGAACACAGGCAGTAATTTATAAGGCAATATCTCACCACTCCTATACTTCTCCACCCCTTTCTCCCCAAGATCCCAGACGTTGGCATCACCTTGGTGCAGTCCTCGGTGCCTCTCAGGCTGCCCCGGCCCCACTCGGAGCACCATGTGGATGATTAGAAATACCATGAGGATACCATATAAGCACATATAGCATCCAGGAAGCCCCCAGGAATTAGACCCTGCTGAGTGGGTCCTCTGCACGCCTCATTAATGTCTCTCCTTTCTTTATCCCACCAGCCCTATAGCAGCGTGCTGGCTATGGGCTGCCCTCCTGCTACCCTTTGGCTCTTAAGAGTCACCTCCTGTCACCGGCTGGAGCACGATGACAGCCCCTTGCTCAGGAGCTGGAATTGCAAACAAATCTTTTCACAGATGCTTCTCCTGATGTCTGGGAGGAGCTCGATATCGGGTCCATGGAGCACACAGAATAAACCGTGTATCTGCCAGAAAGGCATCAGATGCCATCTCAGATGTGTAGCTTCCAGCTGGAAACAAGCTGGTTACGGGGAGGGAAAGATAACTGATGACTGTTTTCATGCAGGTAATCTGGGAAAAGTGACTGAAGCAGTATTGTCCATCACGTGCCCTGCTTTACTACACTCCCTTTACTGTCTTATTAGAAGCAAAAACTTCTAGGAGTTAAAACCCTCCAGTACGTCAACGCCATTTACATCCCTGGTGATCCATGGGGCTCTGATTTTTATATTTATGACCAACTGTTTAAAGTCCATTGCTGTTTTCTTTTTAGTGCCTGACCATGGCTTGATTGCTCATTACTGAGGCAATCACTTAGTTCTTTGCATTCAGTGAGCAACACAGGTTAGAGGATGAAGAGATTCCTTTTGGCATTTACCCGTTGTGAAGTTTCTCGACGTTAAATACTTGATTCTAAAGTAAATTTAGAATCTTCATTCTTTTGCCTCTGCAAATAAGAGCTCTACAGATTTTTTCCATTAATTACTATTTTTCATTTTTAGATGTGGATCTAAACATTTAGAATGTTGCTTATGAAATCCCAAGGAATGAATATGGATGGATGACTAATCCTAGTGAACATGCAATTTGCAGCATAGGAGTTGTATCAGCAAATGCAAGTTAGGCAGCCTCTTAGTACCTGTGCCAGAAAAATGCTGCCGTTGTACCCTCCAGGCATGGTGGTGAGCAAATAGTAGTCACAGATCCAAAAAGCTGACGCAGGGGCTTCAGCAGGATGGAAAGGCTCAGGATTTGAAAGGTTTGCCAATGCCCTGTGAAAAGTGTCAGCTCACCCCACAGGTCATACCCTTCGTGTAAGGTGTAATGGGAGCTGCAGAGAAGACCCCAAGCACTGAATTTTAGCTGTTTGCCTCTTGCTATACCCACATTTTCTTCTAGCTTTTTGCCACTGATGTAGAAGTGCATCCATTTATCAACTGTGGGAGAGGATTTGGTTTTAAACCCCAACATAGAGGTCACAACAGTGTAGCTGTTTCCCCCCCTAAGGAGGGGAAAGCTGCTATTATTTGTGGAGCCCCGACTCCAAGCTGCAGCTCTGCCTTGGTCTGTTCTAGGATTGCCAGAGCTACCCACAGCCAAATGGTAAAAGATGGTACCCCTGCTGCCCCCCGACAAGTAACCAGGGGATGAAAGGCAGCATTGCCCCTTTCTCTGCAATAGCCTTCAGCTGGAGCACACTGCAGAAAACCAGGGATCCATCTTCCTCTCCCACCAGCATTCAGGAGTCAAGGTAGGTAAAAGGGTGAGATGTCAGAATCTGAGAATATTTCTGCATTTCACATGAAATCAGCTGAAATAAGAAGCTACATCTGAGGCAGGAACAGGAGTCTGGCAGCCTGGAGGAGGGGGAGAGCATCATAGGCTTGGTCCTTAGCTGCATGACCAAAAAGTGGCTTCTCAATTCTGCTTATGTTTCAGTCCTGAAAGCTGCGTAGAAGGATTTAGAGCTGCCTGAGTAGCCTGTGATATTCTCACTGTAGCTTGAAATTCATCTAAATATTGATTCTTTCAGAGGAGGTTTGATGGGGAAAGGCAGTATCTTGGACCAGAGTATTTGCACTAAAACCCTTGAAGATCAATGAGCCAGAGTCATCAGACAATTCCAGTTGCTTTTGGGGACTGCATTTATCTTATAAGCCAACCTTAAAATTTGGATTTTGTACTTTATTCAAAGCCCAGATGCACCCAGTCTTTATGTATTTCTTCCTGCTTGTAAAGTCTCTTCATGGCTTTTATTGCCACTGTAATAATAAAGCTAGCTTTTTAATATGCACAGTAGGACAGCCAAAGCTGTATGTATTAAGCAAACGTTTTGGATCAAGTCAGTTTTGCATAAAACAGATACTGACAATTGCAAATGGAAATGTCTCTCCTGCAGCAGCTCCCAGGAGTTAGGAAACTACATGTAAATGCTGCCATATTGCATAACACAGAGGAGCCTTGTAACCCGGGGAAAATGCTTCGAATGTGGTGATGTTCCTATCCATGTTGCAACAAGTCTTTTTCTCTAACTTAAAATGGTGGTTTGCAAACTGTCACGATGTGTATACACACAGCACAGGGCTACGTGATTTTTTTTCCCTCTGCTCAGCTGCTCTGTTGGATCGAGGCTTTAGGGCAAATATAAGAAATTATTAGCCTGCACAGGCATATGATGCATTTATGTATATGTTTACATATATAAATACACATATATACACACATACAGATATTTCAGTTAGATTCAATGCCCATAATTCACATTTATAAGCTGTGAGGAGCTCCCTAAGCTGGTCACAAGTTTGAGGGCATCTGCCTGCTTGTGAGCATGCAGCAGTCACCAAAAGATCCTCAACTGTTGAAACAAAAAAATTCAGAAGGATCCAGCATGGAAATGAGAGACGTTTGTAAACCCCTCTCCCCTCTGCATCCTCCAAAAGTGGGACCTATCCTCCAGGTTTCTCTCACTGTAGGCAGTTTTGGTGCCATTGGGGCTGGATCAGATCTACCACTTAAGGGAAAGGTGTGTGATTGATTGCTGCAGCCTGTGCAGCTGCTCTCAGCAGTGTCCTCAGCTTTGTCCCCAGCTGTGTCCCCAGCTGTACCTCAGCCCCTCGTTGGCTCTGGCCACCTCCTATACTCACAGCTTCCCCTGCCCCAGCACATATTGCTGCTCTCCCAGGGAATCAGTTTTCCTCCCTCTGACCAAGGTAGGACACGCAGCCTTCCTCTCTCCAAGTAGTCACATCCTTCTTTCGGAGGAAAATTTGCAATGCCCGGTCCAATGTTGGCAAACCAGTTCAGAGGTAATGATGGCTACACGAGGGTGCTGGGATGGGAGGTGCTACGAGGGTCTGGCTTTTCTCCTTTCTTGATGGCAATGACTGTGTTTCGGTCTGTTTTCTGCAATAAATACATAGCCCTTGTGTTCCTTATGCTGCTGCTGCTTTAATTTTGTATTCCTTCTGGAGTAATGCAGTCCCAAAGGTTTTGAAAGCTTGAGCCTGAACTATCAATATCAGTGCTACATGTAATCAGAAAAAGGAGGAGATAGATGGGAAGAGCAGTTATGCCGGCTTTCAGACGTGGTTTTGTGAGCTCAGGCTTTCAGTAGAGTTTCTCTGGGTTTATGCTGGTGTAATTAAGAATGGTATGTGGTCCACTGTGGTAAGCAGGCTAGGAAGATGTGACCCATTAAAAGAGGCTCCTGAATTTCTACTGTGCAATTTTGGCTGTGTTTTATTTATTTGCTGTTATCTTGCAACCATTCTTTTTTGTGTTTTCTTTGTTTTCTCCCTGTAGCTTGTTTATTTGCCAACACTTGGGAATTTTGCTTTTACAAAGTGTTTACAGTGTTTGCTTTAAGGCACATATTTAAGTATCTGAAACACTTTGCATTTTTAATGTTTGAGGTAAATATAGTATTACTCTGCCATGTACAACTTCTAAATATCTACAGTATAAGCATTTCAAAGTACTCGGAGCTGAAGTCCCATTCCCCCAAACATGTGCTGTTTTCAATACAGGTAGATTAGGATTAAGTATAAAATGTCTGCATAAATGAACATGGGGAAGTGAAAATTCCCTTTTCCCAAGGCAGCAGCTTAAGTCTGTCCAGATTTCATTAATGCCCAGGTGGGCTGTGTTCAGGTGCTGTCCCACTTAGCTGTGGTGGGTATTTGTTGGGTATGGTGTGAGCGAGAGGCTCAGGAGACTTGGACTAAATTCTTCGCTCTGCTACAATCTGCTTTAATTCTGTGTGCCTCTGTTCAGCTGAAAGGACTTCACCCTTCCTGATGAGAGTTGAGATAAATGCGCCGAAAACTGTGAAAGTCTGAAATAGGAGGTAGCAGGGCTGTGTCGGCAGAGGTGTGTTCTGTTCTGCTAATCGTCTGCCGCTGAAGTCCGCGGAGAGGAGGGAGGCTTTACGCTGAACGAGTGTGATAGGGTCACACAGGACTTCATGCACCTCAGGAGCAAAGTTTCAGAAAAGAGTTTCAGGGGGTTTTATCAACAGTCTCTGCAGCTGAAATTCAAACAAAATTGTTTAAAGAGCTCCAACAGTGCCATACAGATGACCGTCTTGGGGGAGCAGGGTGGTTGTTAGTCTATCACCAGTGTAAGCTTATTGACCACAAAGTTGTGTAGACAATAAGCACAGAAAATGTAAGCGTGAAACTGAAAAACCTTTGGAAAATGTCTTTGTGAACATGTAGGTTCTCAGAGGATGTTTCCCACCTCTCTATCGATCTGTTGATGTAAGTCACAATGACCATCCCGCTTAGGAGAAAAAGATTGCTTCCCTCGGAACACGTATTTGATAAAGATTGTAATCATTGCTCCTTAACAGCAGCAAAATCCATCCTCAACTTTGGTGTATGCAGTAAATCTGAAAGTCTTGTATGGGAAGAGTGCGTCGTTAGTTAATTGTTGTTGTCTGGCTTCCTTGGGTGTTATCTATATGTCAAACTTTATTTTGCTTAAGGGCCCCAGTTTGCCTTTTAGGCAGAATTTGACATAGGCAGGAGCAGAGGGCGCTCAGCATCCTGGAGGAGACAGCAGCCTTCAAAGAGGCACTCGTTATGGTGGGAGATGCTGAACCACAGCCTGCTTTTCCCATACTGCTCCTTACCAGGCTGCCACTGTATTTATAGCAGCAGTCTGTATTATGTGGTTGTTGCATTCTGCTGAGAATTACTTCGGCGAAGGAATGAGCCTCTGCCCCTGATGGGCATCAGCGCTCTGTTCCGGCTCACGTCGCGGCTCCAGGAGGGCGAGAACCCAATTGCAAAACCATCCGGGCTTCATTATTTATTAAAGCTGGGAAAAACAAGTTGCCCAAGTCATAAATACATGGGTAACATCGGTTAATCCTGCAAAGGCAGTGCTCTTATCACAAAAAGTTCAAGCACAAATAAATTGTTTCTGAGACAAAGAACACATTTACAAATGTGACTGAAGCTGCTGGCAGTATTAAGATGAAGATGCAGTGGGGTTTAGATCATGAAATAAGTGGTACTGAGAATAGTCCTGAAGTAGGCACTGTTATTATTAGTTCTAAGTATGCTTATCAGAAGTAGCGTGCCACAGATTTAACATAATGGTGAGAATAAGAACCAGAACAAAGTGTATGTTGCTTGGTAGTGACGTATTACATGTAATGAGTTGAACACATCTTTTGCACTGCAGTTGTGCAATTGCTTGCCTGATTCGGGGGTTTGTTTTCCCAGGTCCTGTTCGGAAATGATGATCTTCTTGAGTTTGTATTCCCTTCTGTAGATGGTTGTGCTGAACTAAGTCTGTTTTGCTTCTGTGCAGGCATATTATTAAGATCATTGGTGTAAGAGTGGAAATTAAGATTACTCAAAACCAGGATTGTGTTCTAAAATTAATGTACTGCTCTTCTAATGACTGTATGCAGCGGGCATATGTTAGTATATTGCCTTCCTGTTACAGTCACTGTAATCGCTGTTTGATGGATTATCACCTGTCTACTACATGCTGCAAGACAGAGAGAAACACAAGTTTGTATAAATTCGAGTTTAATTGCTTCTTATGCTGGTGGGCTTATTTTATTTTATTTCTAAGGGAAGAGGGTCTGGAAAGGGTCTGGTAGGCAGGTTTCAAACCCTTTTGAAAAAAACCTAATCTGCATCTCTTCTTTTAGATCACACTTTAATCCCTTTGACTGTTATGATTACAGCAGACTTCAGAAGGTTTTCCACCAATTACAGTCTTATTTCTCAATGTCATCGGTAGAGCTTAGAAGGGTGCTTTTTTGTCTTCCTCTCTCCCCATGATAAAGCAGCTGCACAGAAAGCAGATGGTGCAGAGTCAATCCAGTGGAAATTAATGGAGTCAGGCTATCCACACAAATCTTTGCAAAGGAAAAGGAGAGATTCTTTTTTTCAGTGAGTTGCGTACAAGATGTATGTTGTTTGTAAAGGAATTTAGTTCACGTAAGGGATAAAAAGCTGTAACCAGTGAAGAGGAAAGCCTGCTTTTTAAATCAAAACTCAAATGTAAGTACACAGGAGCAGCCACGGTGTCTCAGTGGAAGCCTCCACATTTGTAGTTGAAGGATGGAGTAATATTCCTATTCTGGCAGAGTTCTGTTTAAACCATAACTATGCATGCAATGATACTACACACAGCCAAGTTTCACGTGCAGATTAGTAACGGATTTATAACTGGACTGGACTTGTTTGAACCCACGTGTGGCAAGGACCACATAAACCTCTAACAATGCAAATAGTCCTTAAAAAACTGATCAAAATTGCGCGACTGCATGAATAGGCATTTGTACATTGATGTTTACAGTCTGTGTCCATAAAAATCTGCTTGCACAGGGGAGCAAATTTACAAAGGTCTTTGATGTCTTCCGGGAGTTTCAAAAACACTTAAGCAATTAAGCTCTGAATACCTTTACGACTGGTACAAATTAAGTGACTAACTTATGCAGGTGCTTTTGTGAATCCCACTAGGCTCATATATGCATAAATAGGTGCCTAAACAATGTTTATATGTTTGCTCCGTGGTCCTTAAACCTTCTGGTGACATATTTTGTTCCTTCCTCTGAGTAATAGAATTGTCTTCTTGCGGTGAGTAATCCACTTGTCAGGAGCTAATGCCACGTCTTGCAGGTGGGGTCGTGGCTGGTGTGGAGCCAAGTGAGCTAATTCTCCTTCTTCTGTTGCTGCTGCTTGGAAGAAGTCCAAAAGCGCTTTGCACGTACAGAGGGAACAAGCACGTTTGCTGGAGCACACCTGTGTTTGGCACCAGGGAATAGTAGCCCGGGTTTCTAAGAATGGTTCATTAAATACGCGATTGTAGAGCGTGGTAGATGTGTACTAGCCAGCTTGGTTAACGTGGGGCTGTGTCAGGAAAAGTGCTGGGTGGATGTGTTAGAGACTTCTTTCTGAAAGAATGTGTCACAGTCTGGATGTATTAAATATATCTGTGTTGGGGCTGGAGTCTTACACTGTTGTGATAAGACAAAATGACAAGTGTACTCTAAGCAACAATCTTACATATTTTCAGCAAAAATGTAAAAGCTTTTTTTCTTTTTTACTCACAATAATCAGGGAGTTAGAAGAAGAAAAGGCAGATGTAGCATAATGAGGATGAAAAAGCATTTCAAGAGGAATATCAGAAGATACTGATTAGCCACAAAATGTCGCAGGTTATGTACAAACAGAAAAAGCTGCCTCAGGATTGCAGCAGGATCCTGCTGCCAAAGGTGTAAGCTCTTTACAAACAAAGCATCAGGAAACCTAACACAGCCCTCACTTCTGGAATGACAGAGAGAAACACTGGAGGCCACAAGGCAGCAATCAGGGATTCATATTTTCTGCCTCTTTGACACAAGTGGCATTACATGGTGTGTGGCCTTTATTTGTGTTACATTTGGGCTTATGCACTGACATTTTTGTTTCAGCGAAAGGCACATCTAGTTAAGCATTGCCATTTCACATGTGAGTGTTGGCTGCAGAGGAGGGAGAAAAGGAAAACTTTCTAAAAGTGAGCCTGTTAGCTGAAAAGGGAAAACTACTACCAGCTGACATTAGGGTGAAGTTTTACAATTGTCAGCCAAACCATCAGGCGTTTTACCCATATGCTTTCCTGCTTGAAACATTTTATTCTCTTCTACTTCAAGACTCAAACAGCCTTCAGGGATTTATAGCATTTACTTAAAAACAGCAAACATTTTCAATTATTTCCACATTGTTCAGGGACCATAATTTACTTAATGCTATGAACAATCGCATTTCTCAGGGACTGCTGTGAAATGTCACCTCTGAAGGATGGCTCCCTAGTTGGTAGCAGTGAAAGCCCCATTTGTAGTTTTCATTTTTTATTTTGATTTAATTTTCAGACAATTCAACTTTCACACCATGCATGAGTGACTAAATTCATTTCACTTGTCAGGAGAGAAAAATTTTCATAATTAAAATCTAAAACAAGGGTGGCCTTTTGCTTGCCGACCACATATTTCACATCTGCTTTATTTTCTTCTCTCGTGGTTGGCTTTTGTTCTGGCCATAGTCTGGGGTTGCGTTTTGAGGGGTGTTTTTTTCATTATCCGTGGGCGACCTTCCATAATTTTTCCGAAATTTTGGAAGAACTTCAATGAACCTGCCAGATGAGCTGTGGATGAAAATCCTCCCTGTCTACATGGAGACAACCCACTCTTGTTTTTCAGACTACTGCAATACAAGTTGATATCACATGTAATTGAGCTTTTTGTACGCAGGAATTCCCCCAGGCGTACCCTGGTGTGAAAGGCTGTGTGAACTTGCTTGTTGCTCTGTCCAAAACCAGACATGTTCCCACCAGGTGGTCCTGACGCATTTATCTCATCCCTCTTTGGTTCATCTCCTGTAGCTACGAGTGACCATCGGTTGTGCAGGAGGTCTCTGTCTGTTGTGCACATCTGTCCCCTAACTGAGCTATTGAGTTGTTTTGCGCAAGCTGGGAGTCAGCTATCGCATGGGAATAACCTGAATTTCTTTCCTATGATGTGGACGGTCACCACGCATTGAAGCTGAAGGTGAAGAATCCCATTCCCACCAACCAGCTAGTGAGTAAAGCCTAATTTAGTTATGGTTTGAACTGGCTTTAGGTCCAAGGCCAGTGCAAGGCAGTGGACAAAGCTGATAGCAAAATGGTTGTAGCTCCACTACCTGCTTTGCCCATGGAAAGCTGGGTTGGCTGCCTGCCTGCTTGGTCCAGGCATGCAGGCAAATCTCTGGCTGTTGAGGAGAGTCTGTCATCTCAAAACACATCTGGAAAAAGCACACTGAGTTCTTCTCCCAAAAGTCAGGCTTGTTTTCATCAAGAATCCACGCACTATTCTCTAAAGGCACTTGCCACTAAAACCTTATGCAAATAATTATTACAGCTAAGCCATGGTCGTAATTTCCATTTCACTAAGGTCAGTTGCGTTACATTTTTAGGATTAGTTGCTGGTGGTATAAATGGCTTATGTTCCTCTTTGAGGGTGCTAGTTTTAAATTAAATATAGAGCTGGGTTGTATGCATCTGCTTGAGGCTTGCAAGCTGCTAATGTGCTCTCTTTAATCAAATTCCATTACCTTTCGTAAGATGCAAAGGATTAACCCTTAAGTGACTCTAGGGACGCTGTTCAGTTAAAGTTGCACTGATAAAGTCAGTGCTACACAGTATTTATGTTCTCCTATTGAGATAAATAGTCCCTGGGAAGTGCTGAACTGAGCAAGCCAACAAGCATAGAATTTCAGAGGTTAATTGCATTCACAGTCTTTTCCAAACATGGCTTTAAAAGGATTATTTCTCCACCTTTTTTTTTTTTTTTTTTTAAGCTGGTTAAATTTTTTCTAAATGCTATATACATCCTTCATACAACCTGGTAATGTTTTCCCTGCTGCCAGGAACATGCTTTTTAAAGATATGGAAACACAGATGCGCATGCACTTATGTTAACAAAAGTTTATCTTTCAGTTAGCCAAGGTAGAAAAAAGTGAGAAAAATCAGACGTTTCAGTTGCTACAAAAAAGTGAAGGAGAAACGAGATTTAATTTTAAGCTATGTAGATGAATACTGGGAATGAATTGTATTTTTAATTAAGTTTGTCAGCATGTTATGCATGACTGAAACTTAAGGAAATATTATGGAAGTGTGGAAATCTAGGGCTAGAGAAGGTAATATTTTATCTGGGACATTCTCGAGGAGAATCATGCTACGTGTGAAAGATCAACCACTCTGCAGCGAATCTGAGTTATCAAAATAACGGTCTAAAAAGAGATCTCCCCACCAACCTTTCCTCACTAATATCCATTGGCATCTGAACTGGGGGGGCTGCTGTAATAAAACCAAAGTTTTGTCGATGCAGAAAAGGTATTATTTATTTAGCACAAGTATAGTTGCAAATTTACTAATAAACTTACAAATTTAACCAACATAACAGATTTACCCCTGCTAGTAGTAATCTAAGTATTTCAGTACTAGGAAGGAAATGAAAAACCTACTATTGTACCTTCCTCAGCCTTGGAGAAGTTCCAGTCCATGTCCCCAAAGAAAGCTCCCAGTACAGCAGGCTATGAGCTAGTCTGGGCAAAAGGGCAGCTGCTACCCTGCTTTTGGGTGCTGAATGGCTGCTTGTCCTTCCTGACCCAAAAAGGTCACATTTTTAGCGAGCTCTAATTTAAGGATGTTTATTTACACGCTCTAAACTTGAGCATGTTATTTCACCTTTGTGCATGAACAAATGGAAATGTCCATGTTGATCTTGGTAAATCTACTTAAGCGTTGATTCTTCTCCATCAAAGGGAATTGAAGCAATTTGTTGTCCTTACAAGTATCTTTTTACCACTTTTTCAAGGAGTTTCTCACTTGTTCTTAAGCTCTGGGGAGGAGGGTAATCTTTCTTTAATCATGATTTTTTTTTTTTTTTCCGTCCTCTGCAGAAATGAGCAAATAGGGTCCTGTGTGTGTCCCTTCTTCGTATCATCTCATCCAAGTAATCCTCGGAGGTTGGGGTGGATGGAAGTGTGCTCTGGGTCACCTTTGGGACACGAGTCTCAGGTGTAACTAATCCTGTTGGAGTGGTACAGGAGATGGGGAGGTCAGGAGGTCTCGTTGCCCCCCCCCCCCTTGCTGGGAGGGGGCTTCCATCTCAGAGAGCTTTGCTTTGGCAACACCGGTTCCTTTGTCAAACGCGCATATGTCCAACCTGAAAAGGGGTGGAATTCTGGTGCTCCTGCAACCCAGGGAGGTTTGCTGTAGTTTCTCCCCAGGAGGAGAATTTCATCTGAGATTTTTACTGCCACTGAGAATTGACAGAATCCTGAAGTCTCAATTCATTTGATGCGAGTCAGCTTGCAAACTCTTATTTATTTGCCGTGCAGCATCCTCAATATGCCACAGGAATCATTAACCTACGTAAATTAACTGCATCCTCAAAATGTATAAACAAGCTAATTTTAAGCATCCTCTAGATCTGAGCGAAATGTATCTTGTGTGCTAAAACATTGAAAATTAGAATACATGATGGTGAGAAGAATAGCGTTTAACACTGTGTGCTTTTAATCTTCAAAGAGCTTAACAAACACTGGTTGATTAATAATTTAATAAGTGATGTATATTGAAATGTAAATAGTGTAAATACAAGCCTCACTTTATATTTTGATTTGGCTTCCATGACTAAGGATTTTTTTCCAGATAATGTTGGTGTAAAATTAATTGAGCAGCTAAACGAGCTTGTCCGTTCACTTAGCTTTTGAAACTCCAATTTGAAAAGGTATTGCAGTAATATAAAACCTTAACATATTTCAAATTAAAGAATTCCATTTACTTTCTTTTAAATTTCTGCATTGAATGGCCAATAAATAAGATGGCTGATAAGTAAACAATTGTTAGAAAAGTCCTGTGCTGTACTGTCACACTGGCTGTCATGCTAAATTGCATTTCCAAACGACACATCTTCCATTTGATACTTACAGAAGAAATTAGGCAGAAAAGCACCTCATATTCCTAAATACTTTTAGCCAGTGGGCTTTTCAAGGTTAAATAGACAACATACATGATCTTTGAAGTAGCAAATGGTGCTACTAAAAATCCATTAATATGCACATTAGCAAAAATTTGACAGGCACTCGTGGCAGTTGTTGGAGACAACTAACAAGGGATGTTTCACAGGGCCAGCCAGACTTCCATGAGGTTCGCTTTGTTAATTATTTGTTACTCAGAGTGCAGTGATAAAAGCATGCTAATATGCCATAGACATCTTTTCTTTCCCCTGGCCTAATTAAGGGCAAACTCATCTTTTGGGCAAGACAATACAGTGGCATGTCTTCAAAAACGTTCTTTTAACTTTCTTTTCTTTTCACTGTGTTTCTGATTCTCCTATAATTATTATCACCACTAACTGCAGCTAGGTGAATAGCATTAGCTGTCAAATTAGTAAATATTATCTGTCTTTGCAAGAGCCAGCAAAAACACAGCAGTATGGTGAGAATCCTAAGTGAATGTCTAGGAAATAGATCTCCATCTGCTACAAGTTGTTATTGGACCACTGGCCTCCTTGGCCTCTGGAAACTTGTACCAGCAATGGATTTGCCCACTGATTACATGGACCAAGCATGCAGTGAGTGCTCCTGCATCATCATCCTTTTGTAAAATCTAGCTATTTATATAGAGCTCTTATGATTGACAGTTTTAGCTTAAGGCTGGGCTGGTATGTTGTGCCTCCTGTGTAAGCAGACTGGATGATTGCTAAGGTTGGAAGTTTCTCTAAGCTCTGCTTCTGTTCAGCAAAAGCACTTCAACATATGCTCAGCTTTAAGCCTGAGGATAATGACATTCCTGTCCAGCAAAGCACTTAAGCAAATGCTTAAATTTTAGGGTAACAGCGGCCTTGCATTAAGTAGATGCTTGCCTTTAAAGAGGCAAGCTAATATTTTTTGTCAATATCTTTTTAGCTACTCGTAGATCACCCAACTCCTGCATTTGACTTGCAAGCAGGATTGGTACCGTTTCAACCTTTTGCAAGATCCTCAAAGATTTATACCATTGCTGTCCTTCCCATGAGATTTCCTTGAAAAAATAGTCTAGAGGTGGCTCCCCATGAGGGTCTAGAATTGAATATGAGGATTGGGCAGATGTGAGGCAAAAGGCTTCTATTTCCAGTGTGTGTTTAGGACTTGCAGTTTTACCAGTCCTGAAGCAGTACGTAATGGTTCGCACTGGATCAGCATAATCTACCTCTAAGCTGTCTCCTCCTTAATCAGGCTGATGCTCAGGACACTTGGGGATGTTCTTGTTTCTCCGGTTCTTTGTACAACATTTCCATCCACCCTCAAGCATCCCCAGATGAATATTTTTAGTATGCGGAAGGAAACTTCAATCACTGAAATCCCTGGGGCGTTTCGAATGCTCTCAAAGTTAGATTTTGCAGCGTCAGAAGTGGTTGCGCTACTCTTATCTACATAAGTGCTATGGCTGTTGAAAAGTAGTGCCACTGCCCATTTCTCAGATGTGCTCTCCCCCTTCACCGTCTTACCAAGAAGGTGTCAAAAGTTCTCTGTTGCGTTTGCTCTGCAGCACCGTCCCCGTAGAGATCTTGACTTGTGTATTTGACCATCGTATCGCTTGGGAAGGTGGGAAGAGGCTTCTTAGTCTGTGCATCTCTCGCAAGGCTTTTGGGGGCATGGCGTTACCTCCCCCTTTTCATATCAGCTCAGCCTCTGCTCTTCTCTCATTAAACACTGCATCACCACGTCTTCACTTAAGAACATAATAGCTCTTTTAAGCTGTTCTGTTTCTCTCTCCTTCAGAATTACACAGTTAAATCCATTTGGCTTCTTGTCAGTTTACTCTCCCTGAATACTGAATTTTTTTTTTTCCCTTTAAATAGATAGTCACTATGGAGCACCATTAACAATTTCAGCATTGCTTAAGCCTAAAAAATAAATAAAAATGAGAGCAAAGTGATTCATGATTGTGCTCCTGCACAACAGGCCACAACGTTCTACGTAATCAGCCTCTTTCAATATGTACAAAAAAATTTATTTCCATTGTGTCTTAAAAATAGCACCTCGTTGAACCAAATTGAGACAGTAAAATTATTATAAATGGAAAGATGATATTAAATGTATGGAAACCACCTTCACAGGCTATTCAGGTACCAAGGAGAGAAAAATAAGAGGAACAATGGAGTATTGATGAAGAAATTATTACTAATGGCTTGAAAATTTAATAGTCCCCAGGTAGGGCTTGGCTTGAAATAGGGAAGTGTCGATGCGTGGCTTGGAGTGAGTTGAGTGTGGATTGGATGGGCACACAAAGGACTAGAAGTGCTGGGTTTGTGCCAATTTCTGTCACCAACCTGCTGTCTGAGTTTAGCAGGCCTTTGCCTCATTTTTCCCTGGTGCAAGGAGATGAGACGCAGAACCCTGGGTTCAGGGGGATGATGCTTAATCAATTTATGCTGGTATTAGCAACTTTGCAGCATAGTGTGCAAAAACCTCAGAGCCTTAAATGTATTTTTCTTGAAATAAGCTGCTGTTTGCACCCACCTTTTTCTGTTGGTGCACAGCTAAGGTGGAGCACCCAAAAAGTCTTCAGCAGAGCAAGGAGCGAAACTTGCATCACAACATGTCCCAGTGTTACACCATTCTGCCTCCCATCATGTCTGCTGTTTTAGCAAGGGAAAAGGGTTTCAAAGAGGAAAGTCTGCATTTGCTGAAAATGGCAGACTGGTTGTTTGAGCCATTCCTTGCCCCTACCCATGTAATCAGAGCTGGATTCCTTCTCTCTTTGAAGCTGGCTAATGTAGTTTATCATATAAAACCCATTTACTCAGGCTATATGCGGGAGGAAGAAGGGTGAACTTCCCCATAATGCTCATGAAACACTTTGATATCTTAGCCTGGAAGGCACCATAGAAATGCAATGGATTATTATTAATGAATTAACTAAATGATTAATTTAGTTAAAAGCTAAATTATTTAATTATTCATTAAATTAGCCCCAAACGTGATAGCAGCAATGAGACAAGCACTCGGTCTGCAAAGCAGTAACGCAACTCGCATTAAAAAGTTGTTTTCTCCATTATTTAATGAATTAAAGCTTTGGTTATAAACAAGTCATCCAACAGCCTTTTCAGTCATGGTACGACTGATGCCTCTCTGGTGTGTCGTTACAGATGATAGCAGTGTGAGATTGGAGACAAGATGAGGTCGTTCCTAATGAAGAAGAACTTAACCTTTTTGGTAGTGGGATGTCTAAAACTAATTAATCCTATTCTTAGAAACTCTAACTGAGGTGAATAAAGATACATCGTTTAACAGAAACTTCCCTCAGGAGAACAATTGGGGGTTTACCAAAACTGCAGAGGTATTCCAGAACTTAAGCAAATTTTCTAAGTAAGACCACGTGTGTGAGAGAGAAAGTGAGGCCAGATTAATTTCTGATACGTGGCTTCACTGAAATCGATTAAACACACCCAAAAGGCATTTTGGCTTGCTTATTCTACAGCTAAGCCAGCCTTTTAGCATGTTCCTCTTCCTCCAGACAAAACTATTTGAAAGCAAAAACGAAGGTGGGGTATTTCTTACCACGTTCTGGTTTACCTTCTCTGCAATAAGAGAAACTTTTGAAATAATCGCTTGCCAAACAAACGGCTTGAGCGTGTGTGTAGGTTGGACTGCACAGCAGATCCAGCAGTGAGGTGAGGCTGTAGTGCATTCAGAGCCTGGTGAGAAGACCATAATTCGAATACATAGGGCAGACCTCTGCAGAGGAAAAACAGCCTCTGCAGCAGTTGTTGAACCTAAGTTCAAGGACAGGTGTTCAGGTAATAGCTGTATGTGCAGTGGATGTGGTGAGAAATAATTTCTCTGGTCCATCCAAGGTTTATGGATTTTATTTGTTAGTGGAACTGCTATAGTACGTTCCTGAGTTTTTCCCCAAAATAAGAGCTGAAAGAATGTGACTGTAAAAGGAGCATTTCTGTGATGGTAGGCACTCATCCAAGACGTGGGAGATCAGAGTTGAAGCCAGGCTTGGGCTGAGCTACTGTGTGCTCATTCAGCTGCCTCTCCACGTGGAGCGGTCCCAGCAGAGAGACTGGAGAAGCTCAGCTACAGGGCAGTGGCAGGGAAACGCCTCTGGATGTGGGAGAACAGCTTTCTGCTTCCAAGATCATAGGAGCGTGTATTTCCCACTTCTCAGGCGTGAGGTCCAATTAGCTGTTTACCTCTTTCTCTCAAGATACTTCATCCTGGAGGTTAAAGACCTTCCCCAACAAACATTTTGATGAATTTGCTGTAAGAGGTGTTTTCTTTTCTGGCATACTAATGTTTCTGAACAGAAAGATGCTCCATCAAAAATCCTCAGCTGGCTTTAGTGAGCACTTAGTGGAACTGATCTACCTACATCCTTAAACTTCCAGAGCACCTCTGGTCTGTCCTTAAGCACTGCCCTTTCTTCCTTGAGACTGCAAGGGCTGGCCCAGGAGGACATCTCAGGTTGACCTGGGCAGTCAGAAATGTCGAGGCAGCCAGTCCTGGTAGGGAAACATATCCTCAGCCTCTTTGCAATGCAGTGAAGTTTCTTTTCTGCTCAGCCCTGTGTTCCTTTTCCTTTCCAATTCTCTTTTGCAGACACATGAATGCTAACTGACACTGCCATTATCATCTTACAAGGCAGAAGTCAAGCTGCATTTGGGAAGAGCTATTTAGCCAGTTCCGTGAAGTCTCACAATTTAGATCATCTATCAACCACTGCAGTCTAGGCCTTGATTCTGCATCATCCCAGACATACAATTAAATCTATCATCCTAACTTGTCCTGTTGAAGTCTGCTGGCAGGCAGAAGGCTTAAGTTATGTATGTCCTTGAAAGATTAGACCCCTTTTTCTTCTCTAGCACTTCAAATAGAATAGTTGCAAGCCAATTTCGTGTAAAGTTCGCTGTACCTCCACCTGCAGAGCAGCTGTGGGCAAAGGGCCCTGTGGTTTATGACTATTAATAATTCTAGCCTGTGCTACAAAAATATATGAGAAACTTCAGCAATTTTTTTAGCTCAGTACTTGAATTCTAGAATTAGACTTTGAGACATCTTGTTTCACACATACTGCAGAGGCGGAGAATGGAGACAAGTTGTCATGCATGAATGAAGATGCTGGGAATTAGATGAAAGAGATTTTCCCACCTCCTAATAAAAGTCAAAAGTGACTCATCTGAAATAGAGGAGATTAACAGTGGCCAATAATTTGAGTACTGCTTTGCTAATGTTTGATGTTGGATATTCTTATGAAAAACATGACCCAAGACAATCTGTGTGAAGCACCCGCAAGCCAGAGACCTGATGGCTTCATTTGAGAGCCATTTTTAGGCCAAAATTTTGGAACAGAAGTCTCTCTGCTCTTTTCTTCCTTGAATCCACAGTTCCTTAAATCTGAAAAAGCTTTTAGAAGGAATTTTTGGTCTGTTCCTAAAACAAGAGTTGACAGGTTTCAGAACCACTATTTCATGAAATAAAGAAAAATGGTCTCAGGTTAGTGGCCATTAACATGTCAGCTAGATAAATCAGACGTCTTCTACCCTGGATCTCAATAACAATAATAATAAAAAAATCCACTTGGGACAATGAAAAGTAGGAAAATAATCACCAGTAGACCTTTATTTCCCCCAGGTTCCTGGGGGGAACTATGAAAATGTTAATTCATAGAGGCACTTAAAAAGGTATTGCTTAAATTTATCTATATCATGAATTCGGGCGGACAAGAAGTTACTTTAAACTAATTTACACTATCCATCATGAAGTATCTCTTCAAATGAAAAGATTTAGATTTTAACATAAGACTGTAAACTCCCAAGGACTTTCGGACACTGAACACGAGATCAACCATCCTCTTGAGAAGCTGGTGTGATCTACAGCCTCCAGAGGCTCTGTATCTCACTATTGCTGCAGGAAGATCTTTCAAGACCTGTGTGCTTGACAATATACAGATCTCAAATGCTGACTGGGGTTCGGCCTGGATTCTTCCTACCTGTAACTTCCAGCTGTGCAACCAGGTGGGAGGGGATTTTCCTCTGAAGTAATCCTTGCAAACAGGAATTTGGCTTGGTAGCAACAGGAGTTGACTTGGGACCAGCAGAGAGACAGATTCTGCAAAGGTTGTATTAGTGTGTTGTGGAAGAAAATGATCTGTTTCTTTTCCATTCCAAGAGGGAAGAGGCCGTAAGGTTTGTGGTTTTGAGGCTGCAGCAGGGTAGGTTTCCAGGCTTATTCAGGCACAATTGTCAGTGAAGCTCCAGTGAAGAAAGCGATGACTTTAAAACAAATATTGCCTAAACCACCATCTTTCTGTAGATCAAGAGGAGAGCACATGTGGCAGTGGGGTCTCTTCCCTCGTTTTGTGTGAAGATAAATTATGTGCTGGAGAATTCCTGTTCTGAAGCCTTTTAAACAGGATTCCTGCAAAAGAGTTGCAGCACCTTTTCCCTGTGAATCTCCATTCAGCTCATCTTACCATTGAGCTACTTTACAAACGGGAAAAGAAATCCCCCAGCTTTGTTTCAAGTTAGGGATTTTCAGACACATAGGCTTCAGTTTCTTTTAATGGGAGAGAGCTAGGAGAGATGACATAATCATATATTAATGACACAATAAGCTACTTACTATCCTCTCTAACACTGGAACTTGGCTCTGGGGAGGCAGTCAAAGCATCGTCTATTTGAAGGAGCAAAGGTGAGGCATCGCACTGGTGTTTCTATGAATATTTCATAGCTTTGAGCAGTAACCTGTCTATTCCCCTTACAGATGCCTACTTATGTTTTAAACAAAATGCAGAGCGTAGCTATAAGCAGATGTATGTTTGTTTAAATTTCCCTTTGTACATCAGTAAGTTGACTGAAATTGCATGGGCAGAGTGTGAAAAACCATTGTATGGTGTAGAGGAAGAAGGGAGGAAAAGACACCTTGAGGGTTTAACAGCAATTTTCTCATACTCCTTTCAAAAAAGAAAAGCACACAATCAAAAAACTGATAACTAACCTCATCTGCTGCCTATGCCTTGCACCTGGGGTGCGCTCGCTGTGGCCGTGGGACTGGTCCTGCGATGTCCCACTGCAGGACACATGGCTGCCGTGTGGTGCTGGAGGAGAAGAGGTGTCCTCATGTGCTGTTTTTGGTACACAAACAAGCAGCTTTGCCTTTGATGTGGTGGAATCAATGGTAACATGTACGTCTGTAACAGTGATTGCCCCTTCTGTGACTCTTGCTGTTTCATTTACTCAGCAGATTCAAGGCCAAGCTGTTTCTTTGGAAGGTATTACTAGAATAAAATAAAAAAAAAATTCCAAAGTCTTTCTCCATAGCATTTTATGTCTCGTATACTGGTCGTAAACTCTAGCAGAGTTCCCCAGAATTATCATTGATGGTGGCTTATGGATCAACTTTAAATTTTGTTTCCTGGCATTTTCTGGACTTCTTCACAGTATAAAGTACTGGTGGCTCTGCAATAAAAAGTGAAAATTGCATGTAGTTTTTTGGTGTTAAGGTAATGACAACTTTCAGCAATTTTTTTTATTTCACAAACTTTCACAGCTAACAACCTTCAAAAGTAACAACGTCCCGGTGTATTTTTCTATGTGCTTGTACTGCAAGAGGAAAGTAGGTAGCTCAGAGGACTAGCATCTAAATGCCACGTGGAGTAATTTGACACACAACTGCCATTAACAATAATGGGAATTGTATGTCTGATGAACCATCATGAAGAGGAAAGAAAATTCAACCCTGGGGGTTTACTGTGCAGCGTTCAAAAGTGCAAGGCAAAATATGGAGACAAGTAAAGACTAAGAAGCTTGTTTCTCCTTTCATGCCCATAAAGAACAGCTTTTTTTAAGTCTCATGAATAATCCACATCCCTGTTTTGTTGTTTGGGTTTTTTTAATGGATACAGTAAAATAAAGAACTTCTAAGCCTGACTATTTAAGTTCAGACTTTGAAGCCAGATGCTTGTAACCAGGTGATTAAGAACCCAACTTGCTCTCAACTTCAGGGCTAGGCACTTACAGGGCCAAGAGCTTTGCTCACTGGCTCGCTTCCCTCTTGAAATAAGCAGGCTAAGCTGTGTAAATGGCATGAAGGCCCAGGAAAGCCTTGGCTGTGCTTCTCTCCCTGGTGTTATTTGATGATGAGCTACCTCAGCATCGGAGCCGATTTTAAAAATAAAAACACAGTTTTCATCTGAGTTCTTCCAGCTATTTTTAATTATTCATTTCTTGAAATCACAAACATAAAAATGTTCTGGGATAATTTTGATGTTTGTTTAGTCTCTTTTCATGGAATTTTTTTTTCTTTTTTTCAAAAAGAATATTCAGTTTCCTTACCAAATCTGGTTGGGACACAGCCTGCAATATTTGTCCCACACATATCTGAACGAGGAGGCAATGAATTTCCCATGAGAAGTGATCTCACGGGGGAAACGAGACACTGCCTTGTGCAGAAGGACAAAATCTGGGCCAAAGTAATTCATTAGATTTCTAAAACTAAATGGACTACTGGATCAACTTCTCTGACTTGCCATGTGGCACAGCCTGTAGAAGTTCAGCCTATTCTTGTTTACTGACCCAAAAGGCCATTGCATGGTGAAATTTTTTTCCTCATTGATGTTTTTACTTAAGGCACAGTCTTCCTCTGAAAAGGCAAGAGGTCAACTTCTCTTTGTGCTCTGGGCTCTGTCCATCCAGCAACAAAATATATTTTCCCTTCTTATTGCTTCATCAATGATAGAAACCAGGTATAAGTACAGGGTAAGTGTTGGACCTTAGCTTTAGCACACATGTTCTCTCTTTCTTGTACACACAAGCTCAAATGAGTTATGTTTGTAGGAGTCTGCTAAAAAGTGGTGAATCAGTGATTTGGGAGCCAAATTTGACTTAGAATTCCTTTACTATTTGTGAGTAAGAGTGAAAAGAGAGGAAAAAGAATGGGAGTGAAAGCAATGTGAGCTTCAGATCCAAAGTGAAGTCTGCAGATCTGGCACACAAAGATGCTTTTGAGCTGGACGCAGGGCACCTCTGATATTGAGGTTTGAGAGAATTAATACTGGTCTCCTGTGTGTCGCTTCTATCTTCATGTTTTGTACTAAGTTGAAGTTCACCTTCCCTGAAGTTTTTTTTTTTTTCCCTGCAAGCTTTCATTTCTTGTCTTGCCACTACCTGGAAAAGTAAGTTACCTGGAAGATAAGCTAAAGGATTGTTCTTGGGTATAAGGTTTTTTTACAGTTTGTTGTACTTCCTCACCGTGTCCCTTTGAAGGCATCTCTGCAGTGTGACATTTTAGAAGGAATAGAAGAGCAGCCACAGGATGCTGGCAGGAGAAGGGATTTGGTTCGTTTAAATTCCTTCTGTGGGTAATTTTTTTTTTCTTTTTTTTTTTTCCTGGAGAGTGGAATTGCCTCCTGAAGTGGGAAAAGGTCCATCATTTCAAACATTTAAGAACAGTGAAGAAAGCATTAAAAATGAATGATCTGGCTCAGCACTAAGGGTTTTTGTTGGGTTAGAGGCAGAGTATGGACAAAGTGGCATAATAGCTTTTTTCAGCTGTGGTTTTCATGGTCCTAAAATATACTTCACTTAAATAATTCATTGCCCTGTGTTCCTAGTAAGCTCCCACCTGTCCCTTTCACAGCATGCACTTGTACTGTATTAATAAGTGACGTTACATTTGTTAAGTCATTTTACCACCAACTCTCTCTTCTATTTTTTTGTATTTTTTTGTGACCGAAGAAGTCCTGTGGAAAATATCTTGCTTAATCTTTTATGCATGTCCCAGTGTTATAGCCACACCAAACAATAGAAGGATGAATATTTTTTAGCAGTATAAATGCAGAATCATGCACTTGGTGATATACCCAATTTAATTGTGGAATGTTGGAGTCTGCACGCAAATGACACAATTACAGCTTATGCAATTAAGAAGTCATTTTTCCATACAAGTTCCTCACTTGCATGCACAGTGGTCCATGTGAGATATTATAGACAGTTTATGCTCTGGCTAGAACAAATAGAGTTTAGGTGTTAATATTAGAGATCTGCATTTATTTCTTACCTTTTTTTTATTGCCACTTTCTGATTGACAGCTATTCAAAAAGTGTTTCTCTGGGCTATGTTTGTTTGTATTTTCTGGATAAAAGTGTATACTGTATCTATTAAGACCTTGTGTTGTCTGTCACTTTCATTTTATTCAATCACGTACCTGTCATTTTTGCTAAAACATGACTCCCATTTTTATGTGAGCTGTTTTTTATCTTTCTTCCAACATCCCTTGAAAGTTAACTTTTCTGAAATCATAGACTGCATCTTCAGAACCAGCCCTTAAATCTCTTCCAGCAATCAACTGCAGGTGCAATTTTGTGAGTACAACCAATTGCAGGAGGAAATTATAGAACTTAAAGATCAAGCATCTCCCTGATTTGTAAGCACAAATAGCAAGTATAAATGAAGTCGATGGGAACTGTAAGTGCTCAGAGCTTCTTGGTGTAAGGCTGTTGTTTGCACCCACAAATTAGACGATAAGAAATCAAATCCTACTATTCGCAGTGTCAGTTGATTGCAGGATTGATGTGGGAGCCTGAGATGAAGTCCCTCAAAAAATGTGACCCTTGAAGCTTACTTGTGCTTTTCCAATAAACGCAGGCTTTGTCAGGCACTGTCGGCTAATCTGTCCGATTTGGCATCTCCAGTGGCGGATGGTATCCCTTGCTTCATATTTTAAAAAATGCGGAAACAAAATGTAAGGCTGTGGGGATGCAGAGGAGTTGTTAGCAGGAAGCTAAGGGGTGACTTTGTGGGATTCAGCCCCATACATGCT
Organism: Haliaeetus leucocephalus; assembly: GCF_000737465.1. Taxonomy (NCBI): domain Eukaryota; kingdom Metazoa; phylum Chordata; class Aves; order Accipitriformes; family Accipitridae; genus Haliaeetus; species Haliaeetus leucocephalus. The sequence continues at coordinate 5,093,286 of NW_010973104.1, forward strand.
GTTGCCCTACGGTAAATATCAGCTATAAGAGTTAGCTCACAGGTCCTGGGACAAGAAACAGGCAAGAAACTGGCCCTGTCCCATTCCCCTTCCTTTCCTTAGCATGCTGGGGTCTCTGGATTACACATTCCTCAGGCGAAGGCTGTCTCCCACTACATCGCTGTACATTTATGGTCCCCGTCGCAGTGTGGCCAGGTGGCAACAAGAAATCGCAGTGGATAAATTGCTGCATAATCCCTGTGCCTTCTTGTGCGCTTCTTAAAGAATAAGTGTGAAATGTTTTATGTAGTGCCACTGTTGGGTTATAGGTTAAACACAAATCCAGCCATATTTTCTGTATTGTTTGAGCCTCTTACACTTTGGACTAAAAGGTAATCTCTTACTACTGGCTATCCAGATTTTTATATCTATATATATCTCAGGGGTTTCCTAACATACACTTAGTAGTTTGAACTCAACCATAATTACACCCTTATTATCTCCATAAGCTTTACTTATCTCATTATCAACTCCTTCCTATGTTGGAGGTCAGTAGTGTATCCCTTTTATTAGCCATTTAATCCTTTTACCCAGTAGCTCTATTCTCATTGATTCACTTATTATATTTCTCCGCAGCTAATATTTCTGACATTTCAGACTAACCTCTCCCCTTGCCTTTTACTCTGTCCAAAGTAATCTCTACCCCTATAGATTCTGAGTTCATTACCGCCTGCTTTAGGAGTACTGGAGGTCGCCATTAAAATCTTTATGATTTTGCCTTTAGAGCTGTACACTGTCACGTCACTGCAGTTTGCTGGGACTGCATGTCCTTAGCGCAGGGTGTCACTGGGGGAGACTATCATAATGCGTATTATTTGCAAAGAGATAGGTAAAGACTGCCGTGGTGATGACAATAAATAAAAGGAATCCATTCCCCTAACAGTAGGAAGACTACTCTGAAATTACCATTCTTATAACACAGTATTTTTGCTCATTTATTTTATATCAGATATCTTTGCTGCTGGATACTATGGTTTTTTAGAAATAGCATTTATTGATTTTACTCTCCCTTTGAGATATAATTAACATTTTGGAGGCTTTGTTTTCTTATTCCCTTTCCATCATGTTGTCGTTTACACGTGATCCCTTTCAATGTGAATTCTTGTTTATATTTCTTACTGGGGTTGTCCCTGCAGACAGGAACTTCCGTGGGGAAAAGAGAGGGTTTCGTTTTGAAAAATCTTCCAAGTACATTCCAAAATAAATTATTTCCTGCATGCTAACTTGAAGTATCATTAAATTATGATTATTTTTTTAATGACCCTCCTTTTTTTAATAAGGTGGCAGTTACTTAGGCATTCTGAGTATACTTCATCTCTTGGCAGTCTTAGCATACAGCTGAAAAAGCATGCTAAGTCTAGCAAGGATAATTACACCAGCTGTGACCTTTTTGAACACCTATTTGGACTGAAGCAGTTTTCAGTCACTTCTGATTGACTTGGAGCTTACTTGAATTTGCTTTCTGTAAACTTCAAATATTACCTTCCTGGTGCTGTGGCTAAACCTGGTAGTATGTGTGTGTGCGTGTCAGGAGAGGTTTTATCATTTGATATTGGTTCCTCTTTATCATTTCTGGTGGCTTGGGGGAAGTTTTATAGCAGATTGGGCCACGTGTTCGTCACCGCTTTGGGCTCAGGTGGCCGTAACAGGCTGTGAAAGGTGTCCCCAGAGGTGGGCGCTGGGTTCCTGCCCTTGGGCCAAGAAGCGATGGAGTCAACTTTTGGTGCTTCAGCAGCTCAGCGATTCCTGTTTGAATGCTGTGTGCCAATGACTTGGCTCTTATGACAATAAAGGGAAGATGCAAATGAATAGAGATGACAAATTACTGGCTTGGCCATTGGAAAGTGCTCTCTCTTGTTTGTTTGTTTGTTTGTTTAAATTGGGACATCACTGGTGTTGCTGAGAGTCTCCTTGCATCCAGAGTGGAGTTTTGGATCAACTTAATGGTTTTTACATCTGTAATGCTACGTGTTTGCCTCTCGTTTATTATTACAGGGCAGCTGCTCAATTAAGGTAGCTTCAGTCAAGAATGAATGTCCTGCAATGTATTTAACAGAATTTTTACTTCTGTTTTAGAGGTACACCCCTAGTCTGCATGCTGGATAGTACGATCATTTAATGTAGCATTATTATTAATCAAATCTAGTGAGTGAAAGATCAGTGCAGACTTACCAGAATGTGCATGAGAACAATTTTTAGTTATTTATGAGTACTTCTTTTTTATAATTTTTATGCTCACAAGAAATACAGTTATATTTTATTATTTTCACCTTTAGAGTTCCTTCCTTGCACTAGATAACCTTTTTTGGCTTCTGTGCTACAGGGCAGGCAGAGTTGACAGCATTCTTTTACTGGAGTTGGTTGCTTTCCACCAAACAATTTCACCGTTGACCCAACAATATGCTCGTTTATATCAGAAGGGTACTCCTACTGTGAAATCCATGTAATTCTCATAGTGGAGACGCATAACTTTAGGCTGCTGAAAAGATCCTGGGCTTCAAAGGGCTCTGTAGCCTCTCGGTAGCCCTCCTAGAAAGCTCTGGTTGAGCCCACACCATGGTTTCCATCACTGTCGCTCTTGCGTTGAATAGAGGTGGGGTTTGTGGGAATGAGTTTCTTCCAAAAAAAGGTAAGCAGGGGTAATCCTGTTGTTGGGTAAACTATACCTCAGAGGATTAAAGAGGTGACACTTGTATCCTCTCTCTGATCGTTCACCTCTGGTTAAGACTAGAGAGAGGGCTATATTACTCTGAATGCACCAGTTTTATGTCGTGCCTAACTGGGACTGGGCAAGTGAGCTGCTTGCCTTCAGAAGTCCATTTCGGGGACATTCGTGACCACCAAATGGACTCTTGTAACATCTGTATGGCTTGGATACATCAGGAAACAGTGCAGCCTAAATAGAGCAGACAAACAGAGTAAGGCAATTGCTGCTGAGGACCCACCATCCACACAGTACTAATTTCAAGGGATTTTGCTCCCGGGTAGCTCTAATCTGGCCCTGTTGACTGCGTGTCTATTAGTGCTGGAAGTACACTGCGTGCACATCTTCCACGGTCGTTTCATCCTCACATTTACATCCTCGGGGACCGCTCTGTGATGTAAACCAAACCAGTGGGGATGATCGAGAGGTGTAGTCCTACACTGCACTGCTGATCTGCAATAAAACATAGAGGAACCCTCTATATTTTGCAGCAGGAACAAAGCTTAGATAGTGCTTTTAAATCAACCCACAGTCTATACGCATCAGTCTCACCTAAAACCTTCTCTCTGTCTCAGATAAGTCAATTGTGTTCGGATCCAACTCATCTAATACCAGGGCCACCTGTCTCCTGTTAAGCCTTGCTGATATTTTTTTGTCTCCGAGTTCCCTGGCTGTGAGCTTGGCCAGAGCTCGTTCTGCCGCTCAGCGGGGGCTTGAGGTGGAGTCTGCGATCCAATTACCCAGGCCTTGTCTCCGAACAGCGCTTAAGTGGTTGCTGAAGGATGGTTCATCTTAAATCATTCTTTCTGTCAGCTTTTTTGCTCTACACCACACTCTTGTTTGTTTAAACCAGTATAGTCACATATAAAACGCTGACAGCACATGCTCACCATACTGGTAATAAAGAGGGCATGCTTTCAACAGCTTGTCCTCTTCAGCAATCCTTATTTTTGTGTATTGCTGTTTCCACTGAAATCTTGCAGGTAGGGGCTTTGCTCACAGGGAGACATAAGGCTGAACGTTCCTGTAAATCCCACCCTAACTACGCATTTGGCATAATCATGTCGTTTTAAAAGATGGTAAAAGCAAGTAGATGGGATGTAATATCCCATTAGCTAATAATGCATGCTCCGCTGAGCTGGATTCATTTTCCACGCAGGTTATATACAGTGCTATAGATATTGTGGCCAAATTCTTCCCTGGTCCTACCATTTTAACACAGAGATGGATTTTGCTGGATCCCATATGTGAAAGTGGGACATGAAGACACAGCAATGCCCAGAAGATGTGTAACCTCTGCAGCGGCCACGCTGCTGTAGGCAGTTTGACCCAGCAAATGCTACACATAAAATAGTAGCATGGTAAAGGCTCCAGGCAAAACTGCTTTTCCCATTTAAGCAAAACAAATGCCCAGCATGAAGCAAATTACTTCAGGAACATGGATGCAGGCAGGTTTGTCCCCAAGAGACTGCAGTACAAAGGCCAAATGCTGCATTGATTTAGAGGACCTGGAAACAAAGGCAAGCGGGTTTTTTGGTTTGTTTAGGGGGTCGGTTGTTTTTTTTTTTTTTTCTTTTAGGAGCATTTTAAGCATCTGTACCGAGTCATGAGCGTGACCCAATGTGTGGCATGTTTCAGGGTCCCTGAACCCTGATGGGTCTCTGACCCATCTCCTGCTGAGAAGATACAGAGAAGAAAGCCCAAAAACTTCAGCACTGGCTTCCACATACAACGCTTTATAACGCTGTTGAAACTTAGAAAGTAAGCTGTACATTTCTCCCCTACATAATCTCACCTGCACAGTCTCTGCTGCAGGGCTGTCACAAGGTGAGTGCCAGGAGCGGCATCGCCCTGCACCCAGATGATGTGGTGGGAGCTTGAGGGTTTCCTAAATGTTAGTGTTATGAGACATAATATCCTGAAAATCTTTCTTGCAAATATATCTTGGGATATATTCCCAAGAGTTGCATTGGTTTTTTTCCCCTTGGAGAGAATCCAGGGCTCATTCTTTTAGGCTATAAATTCTTCAGTGCAAGGATTTTTGTTTTCTTTTATGTCTCAAATGCACCTCGTGCCACTGTACACTCAGTCCAAGCCAAGTAATATATTACCATATGAAAACATCATTTACATTCAATCATGGTTCCTCTTTTTCTCTCTCAGAAAACTCAGACAACTGAAAACCAGATAGGGGTAAATCACACAATACTGACTACCTCAAGTCCACCAGCTATAGAGTAGCTGAAACCCAGCACTCTGCTCCGTGACACCCCACCTACCTACAATTCATGATCCTTCAGTGGTACAAAAGTGCTACAGAGTTGGCCCATATCAGAGTTAGAGTTTAGCTGGAGTATATGGCCCCATGTGAAAAAAATCAAGGAAAAACCACACAGAACATCCCCTGAGGGAAAAAATACAGTGAGGAGAATTCTAAGGTACAAGACCTGATGATGTTGTGAATTCCTGTAGTCTGCATAGTATTAGGGATCATTAAAATGAAAACACTCTGCCATTACAGCCAGGAAAGGAATCTATACCACTTATATGATAATACTACAAAGCTACATAGAAGTTCATGAAATATGGATGTGCTTATATGCAACATACTCTAACTTAAATTTGTAATGCTAAGTAAAGTAACTACCTGCAAAACACACATTCATTTAAAAACATTCAAGTGGTGAAGGTTTAATTTGATTTACCATAGGTTAGCACTTTATTATTTTCCTGTTATTGTGGCATTGTGTTGTGCTTGTTATGCAGAAATTCTGGCATTGAGTCTTCTAATATTTATATTGATAGATGGGTGGTCACTGAGGTTCAGCTCTGGGTCATTTTCTGCTTCTCCCTTTTCTTGACAGGTACCTCTTGTGTTATATTCCTGCTTAAATCTTGGATTCTCTACTTCAGAAACCCCAACTAAATTATGCATGCGTATTCTATATTTGAACATGCACCACACATGCTGATTATGTGGGATTATTGCTATTTGATAATTATATTTTTACCGTTTAACGATCTTGCACATTCCTAGATGTCAACAGCCACGTATACAACACAGTGTCTAAATACACAGAAAATGAATTTCTCTTGCAAAGAGTTTACAAACTAAGGCTACACACATGTTTAGCTTTGCATACTGTAGACTTCGGTGAAACTGTTTCCAACATGTGAAGGTTAGCATGGGTATAAACCTTTATGGGTCTGCAGCCTAGAGACTAAATGAAAGAAGGAGGTGATCGTAATGAGAGAATAAAAAAAATACATCTTAAACTTACAGAGGTTTAGGGCAAAGATTAAGAAACTCTGGATTTATCATTTTAATATGAGTTTATATGGCTGAATTATGGCTTCAGGTTGCAACTGTTGTGAATTGTCAAGTAAGCATACAAATTCACTGAAACAACCCAGAGTAAAATGTACTTTATTAGAAAATGAACTGTAGGAGATTTAATAAAAATAATGGTGCCTTAGCTATAAAAGACTTCTCTATTGCTCGTTGGTACTATATAATTGCTTTAAAGTGTCATGTTTTTGGAAAGGAAAGAAATACTATTTGAATGATCAAGAGAGAACCGGACAGATCCTGCTGTGTCGGTGGACCCGACCCAAGGCACACCAAGCACTGCTGCTGGCATCCCCAGTTTTTGGCTCGCTTCCCTCGGCAGCAGAAGCTGCAGCTCTAGGATGAATTTGCATTCCAGCCCCTGCTTAGTTAAACGGCCCGACATTATAAATGTTTAACACAAAATGCTGCTTGTCTACCTGCACATCCTGAGTACCGGGTGTTACGCAGGCTGAAAGGTCAGTCTCGTGGAGAATCGATGCATTCTTAGGAATTCAGCTTCTGTACTATTTCAAGATATTTCCCCCAGCACGGGTTCCCTGAAGCACAGCTTGCAGTCGTTGGGCTGCCCTGTGGATTTGGGGACGCTCGAAAAAGTTATGGCGAAGTCTCTGGCTCTTCCAGTTGCCCAGGGGATTTGGTGCATGGGGAGTTGGGACTAGATGGACAGCATGGGATGCTCAGCCTTGCTTTTGCTGATGCTTCTTTTCATTGCCGATAGGTGACACATCGAAGCTTTCAAATGTTGTATCTCATTCTCGGTGGGGAGATTTTGTTGGGGGGTGTCTGTTGGAGGACTAAACCCAAATCTCCTGTTGCTCCACCAGGACCCTGGGGCCAAGCCTTGCCTGGCAGAGGGTGATGTGTAATTGCACAGCCAAGAACCAACAAGGGCAAATCAAAAGATAAACTCTGTTTCTGCAGTTGGATTCATTTATAAACACTTCTTTTCTTTTCTTGCAGCATTTAGGACAAGTGTCTAACAGTCTATTTTTTCTTTGGTTTATTTTTTGAAGTCTGTTTCTCCCCAGGAAGTTGAATGGATGAGCAAGAGTTTGATATTATCTGCCCCTTGCTGTGGAAAATGTCAAAGGCATGCCATGACAAATGCCACTGCTCTCCTGTTTCATAGGCAAAAGCATCAGTTGCCAGTCATACACAAACTGGTGGTGTATATTACCAGGGAAGTAAAGCTGGCTTTTACCCAAATCCGCATTTGTGGAAGAAAAAATGCCTGTGCATTCCTTTGTGGCAGAAATGAAAACCAAGATCAATGACTTACTCTTTTTAAGTCTTTTGTGCAAGGTAAAACTACTCTTTCACTCTGTGATAATGTCAAGTGGAGAGAAATATACACCTAGAGAGGTCATGGTCAGTTCAGGAAAAATATGTTAAAGAATAAATCGCCTGCCTTTTGTCTCTGTGTGTGGTGGTAGGGGGTGGTCTTTTTTTGTAAAGAAAAAGAAATTAAATGGATGATTACCGTATCTGGATTAAATATAATGAAAATGAGAAATGATGGGAAATTTTATCTGTTTATTTCTAGTCAATGTGATATTTCTACTCTTTGCTTCCTGGCTGTTCCAGCTCTTTGGTGAAGGCAAACTGCTAGTGGCTTGCTTGACACATTGATTTAAATGTTGTCAGCTGCATTTTGCAGCACAGCCCCATAGGTTTCCTAGTATTTACGGCAGTGCGAGGGTGAGAGACATTCATGGAGCCACTATGGAGAAACTGGAAACCAGAGGACACTGTGCTCTGGGAGGGTAGGAGGGGGATTTCCCAGCTCAGATACCTGCCAGGAGATGAGTGCAGTTGCCCTACAGGTTATGAATGGTAGTTTCTTATCAGGAAAATCAAGAAGCCATCCTGAAGGTGCTAACTGGGTGAGAACCAGATCCATATCCAGATCTTCCAGAGCTTTAACCCCACAAAGAGCTGGTGGAGAACCATGAGGTGCACCTCCTCACTCCAGAGCCAAGGCCAGGGAAGAGTCAGCCGCTGCCTTTGCCCTCTGCGTTAGAGGTGACCACGGCATAGGGCATGGAGCTGCCTTGGGCAACGTTTGCCACCTGGAACGGCCCCATCAGAAATGGTGGGAGGTAGCGAGGACGCTGCTGGACCCTGCTGATCCCGTACACACACAGCACGTGCAGCTCGAGGTGGCAGCTGCTCCAAAAGCTCCCGAAGGGCTGACTTGCCCACCACTGGCTATTCTTTTAGTTCATGAAGAATGGGGAAATATGAGAACAAATGAGGTAAAAATGTTTTGAATAAGTAGATAACAGTAACCAGTAATCCTGCACCTTTGGTCCCTCACAAAGTAACGTAAGAAATGTTGAGATGATAAAATTTGTAAGTACCTTGAAACCCATATAAAGGGTAGAAGACCTAAACTCTCATATTTATGATAGCTTTTACAAGTCTCTGATTCAGAGCCTGCATTTCTAATTTTTGCCGCCTTTTGGCTTCACTACCTGGTAGGGCAACTGCAAAATAACTCATAATACTGACTCCAGAGGTACCAGCTGAGTTTCTAATGTTCTGCAGTAACTTTCTGTATGGACAGTTCTTCTGCACTGAGCACCTTTTTTGTTTAAATCGGTCTGTTTCCAGAGTGAACTAAGAAAGTCAGAAGCTAATTCAGAAAAAAAATAAAATCAAAACTTGGAATATCCACAGCTGAGGATTTTCCCAGGAACAGCTTTTCTGCTTTGACTTCACGTCTGTCCATAATCTGAATTTACTGTCCCATGGAAACAAGCACTGCTTCTGAATAAGAGTTTCCATATTAAGTCATCTTGTGTGATAAGTATTCCAAGTCCTTTTTCCTTTATAGATAAACCCTGATCTTGCCTTTAGTTTGCCTATCCCTGTGTTTAATTTAGACTTTTAAGTAATTTATTAAAATTACCATTGGGCAAGATCTCCCTTCTTGGTCCTGGCACACAGCACAATATTCCAGTTTGGGGATCCTAACTGCTGCTAATATATATATAATAGGTAATAGGTGGCTGAAATGAACGCTTTGCTTTCTGCATGTAGATCTGTTCTTCCAGCCTTGTGCACCCAAGGTTGAAATTTGGATCCCTTAGAGAGGAGGTTTGCCAAACCATTGTTAGCTTGATTGCCTCTTTATTAAAATTACAAAAGTGGCCATTAGAGGAAAGGCAGTACTTATAATCCATCTACATTTTATAACAGGCTGGCTCTAGAGCCTCACAAAATCCTACTTGGAAAAGAAGTGCAAAGGAAGCTGGCTGTGAGCATGATCACACGGAGTCTGTACTGGCTGAAGGACAAACAGTGGTGTATCAATTTGGAGAGAAATAGTCATTAGGGGTACTTTGGGGATTGCTGTTAAGCCTCGTTTTATTTAATGACTGAAAGATGTGGTAAACAGCAGGTTAATGCAAGGTTTTTCTTAATTGTGAAGGGTTGCATCACTCTGGGGGGGGAAAAGAATAAATGGAGGGAAAAAAAGGGGAGGAGGGAGAAGCCTGGCCAACATAATAAAATTCAGGTTGTCATACTATGCAGTTAAAACAACTGTAAAAGAAATAATCTAAGAGGTAGATAATCAGCTGGGGGAGGAAAAAGGATTTAGGAAGCCATAATGACTTCAGGCAATTGTGGAAAGCAAAATGAGAATAATGTTGCCATGCGGAGCAGGCGCACAGACAAGGCACCCCAGTTTTAGTGCTCTATGTTTAAGTGTCACAGGTAGATGTGTCTTCAATGCCACAGAGGAGGGCACGGTTAAAATATTGAGGATGTTTTGTCCTGAAGGCTGGAATTTTCATAAATGCTCTGTACTTGCCAAAACCTGCTTCCAGTGAGGATCCCGGGAGTTTTGCCATTGATTTCAATGGGAGTAGATTTGGGCCATTGCTGAGTCCTTTCTAAAATTGACCCTTAAAATATAAAAGACTGACAAGTTAATTTGGCCTCAGAGGTAGACAGCCAGAATGATTAGAGTGATTCATTTAAAAGACAATATTAAGATAATTGACTACATGTTGGCTGTGCGGATGTTTGGCTAGATAATTGCCTAAGCATCAGTTATCTGTGGGTAGCACCAAAAACTGTGGTGCTAAACACGGATCAGGAAGGTCTAAGGGGGGAACATCTGGAGTGAAAAAAACACTAAGCAAAATAAAGGTTGAAATTCACAGTCCTTTCCCAGGATGAAGGTCAGCCAAGCACTGGTTCTTCAGAAAGAAATCCTAGGTTTTAACATACAGTGAACACAGCACATGAGATTATAATATGGCAGTGTCTAAGTGGACTCTTTCTTTTCTGGTCTCAATTATTCCATAGAAACTAACTGGATATATATCTGTGAACGGGAGTTAGAATGTATTTCGGTTGACTAACAGCAAGCATTTCTCATCCCAGACGCAAAGCAATAATTTCACTTTTTCTTGCATCTTTCTGAGTGTTTACACTTCTCTAAATCCCTGTTGTTCTTCTGCCATGATAGGGATATGTGAAGACACTAGAGGCTCAGTTTCTTTTATGAATTGGTGACATTTAGGGACAGGAATGTGCAAAGACACCCCCAAGTCTGCGAAGAGCAGTCGGTTGGTAGCTCTGTGTTACCGTTCACGGGTGGAGAATATTGGGCTGATCTCTCTTTGACACGTTTCCTCTAAAGAGATAATATACTTCATGGAAAATAACTAGGTATGATTTGTCAGCACACCTGGAAACAACTCTCTGTTTAGGAGAATCTGAATGCAGGTGTTTAATTTAGCTTTCGTTTGGGGTCCGCTAATGGACACATTGTTAAATATGGCATTTTACATTTCACTGCAAACCACGCTGTACTGCTGAAAACTTTTCAGGGCTGATTGCCATTAATGCCGACCGGTATGAAAGGGTTCTGCAGAAAACGATGCTCTTCCTGACATCAGATGAATGGTGGAAGAGTATGTCAGGTATTGCTTCCATCAAACCTGTCATGCAGAGGTTATCTGAGGACATCAGAGGGTAAATTTCTGGGTTTCATTAAGAACCAAACTAGGGTGGTGTGATACTGAAACATTGAAAATTGTTAAATCCCAGTCAAGGGGAATTTCAGATGTCTTGCTCCTCAGATATCTACTTTTGGTTTATTATATATCCTTATTTGATGTTACATATTTCATACCCTCACCCCAACCCAAATATAGTGAAATTTGCAATGCAAAAAAGGTCACTGTGTTACTACAAATGAAAAAATCGCTACTGCATTTGTTAGCCTTAATCTATGATGTCGCCTGCAAAATATTTTATTCATAAATGTGTATCTGCAAATCTAAAGGTAGCATCCACATAAAATATAATAATAAACAGCTATACAGAAATATTGGAGGATAAAGAGGTGAAATAAATCTTTTCACTGATATTCTGAATTAAAAAAACATTTTTCAATCAGCTCTTATAAATAAATGTCTTGGCAGTGAGGTGAGCAACAGATTTAATGGGCTTGATGTATTTCAGGGGAGATGCAGCAAGTTTGGGTATGCGGAAGGAGGCATCTGACTATAATTCAGTATCGCCATCCTCAAGCACTCAAAGATTTTGATTTCACTCTAAAAAAAAAAAAAAATTGCAACTGAACTCTTTTTAAAAAGAACAAAAAGAAGTAGATGATGTTATTTACCTAATGGGTTTTGACACTTCAGGGTTACATTCAACACCACCTATCATCTTTCTGTGATACTAACCAAATGCCAATATCTATTCCTAATTCTAATGTTCTTTCCTAATTTTTCTCAGTATTGGACAGCAGAGAGGGAAAAAGCTCAAATATTGTCAGATGTATGCTATTGCCAGAAAACTGACAAAATGGAAGACTGATAGGAAAATGTGAAAATTGCAACTAGGGAAAAAATCATTCACAAACCATGAAAGACAGAGCAGGGGCAGACCGCAGGCCATGGGGACATTGACACAGGGGCTGGTTTGTGCCGTTTGGGAATGGAGGGATTTATGTGCTCTGGGTGAAATCCCTGCTGTGTCTGGGTCACAGAGGACTAGAGCTACGGTGCCAATGCTGTGTCACCACCGTGCGTTGGTCTAGAAGGCGAATGGCAAATGCACAATGATTTTTACAAGCATTTTGGCACAGCACTACAGGAGTATCTACTTCTCTTGGTAAGAATTGGTGTCTAAATACCACAAGAGATTTCCATTCTTTGCAGTCTTCGAGGAATGTTTAGCACTGACTTCTGCAAAAGTTACACTTTATTATAAGTTCTAAGCATTTGGAAATTAGTTAAACCTACTATAGAGTAGATTTTAAAATTAATATAACTCTAAACAGTTTTCTCTGAACTATTAAAAATCATGCATTTCTGTGCAGTAATAAAATCGTAAACTGGCAAGATTAAGCTATAATCTCATGACTCCAAGAGCAAAGACTTCACAAAAAAGCTTCAGCGATCACAAGGCTCAAAATAAAGTCCCAAAAGCTGAACAAAGAGGTTGGGCAGCACTAGTTAAAGATAATCTTTTCTTTTCAATTAAACTCACCCTAAATTTTTAAAAGTATGATCCCATGTAAATTTGTGAGCAGTGGCAAGATCCCTCAGTGCACACAAACTCCATTCTTCATGTTCTAGGATGACTACAAGTTAGGAGATAGCATGAGCCTAGGGCCAACCCAAGCTAATAATACCCCTCTGGGGGCCAAATATGGATTTATACTCATGGAATTGCTTATATCCTGTATAGGAGATGTCTTACGTGCTGTGTGGTCAAAGCAGAACTCCACTGTATACTCCTGTGATATTCCGTGTATGTACCTATATGTATAGATAAATACACGAACAGTGATGGAATCGATATGAACAGTCAGTGAAACATTTTAAAAATAATAAAACAGTTTAAATATAGCTCAAAAATATTTTTGAGAGATTCCAGTGCTGATGTACGAGAAGCAGCTCCCCTGTCTCCTCCCCTACCCCATTCCCACCAGAAACCTTTAAAATGCAATGCATTTATTCCAAAATCAAATTTACAGCTTGCTAAACTTTTTTTCTGTTGTTGTTCAGAATGCACCCGGAGAATGAATTTATCAGAAATAATTAATGTTTTTATAGCCAACACTGATTGCTGCAGCATCACATTTCAGCACTGGTGTATATAATTGCAAATCATTTCCTAGAGGTGTCATGCAAAAGCAGAAGATGCCTTTTGGAGTAGTGTAGTGCCTATGGAATATAAGATTAATGCTTGTATAGTACAAGAATACATGTAAAGACTCACTATCTTCTTTTTTTTTTTTTTCCTTTTTAACCTTGTTGATGTCATGAATATCAATTTACATCTCTTTTTTTTTTTTTTGAGATAATTTAACACTCCATTTAGTCATCCTTGGTAATGCAAATCATATCAATTCTGCTGCCAGACTACAAGGTGATCTCCATTGTATCCCTTGGAAATGAGACATCCATTTTTCTTCATTTATTTTTATTAAAAGAAAAATCTTCCTTTTTAAGCCTTTTGATAAGAAACAATTGAGAATTCCAGGAATTTCAATCAGGGAGCAAAGTTGTAACCATCCAAAAGTATTACCCTTTACTCCCCAGTTTTTTCTGTCTGCTTCCTCTCCCTCCTTCCCTCTCAGCCTATTTGCATAAAGTGATTAAGAGGGCAGTAACAATTACAGCAGCACCCAAGGAACGTTGTGGATTCCTTGTAAGAAGCAGCGATGCTGCCCTGCGCCTTTTCAGTGTCTTGGTGAACTCCCAGGTCTACCTGAAATGTTCTTAAGTCTCCTTCTCGGGGTATTGGGGGTCACACGTGGGCAGCCCTCTCCCACCCCCCGTGGAGCTGCCTGGTCTCTTGGATCATCATCAAAACCGACAAAGGCGTCGATCTGCTCCAAGGCAACGTGGTCCCCTCAGTCTTTCATTCTCCTGAACAGCAATTCATGTTAATACAAAGCCATAAGGTATTAAACGCTGTCAGGGAAACATTTTTTTCAAATAGAAGTCAATGGAAAAGGGTTAAGAAGCTACACAGAGCATTTGTTCTTTTAGTTTGGTTGTTTTTATAATTTTTTTATCATACGCTTTTTCATACTTGTGATTTTTGCTGATGACATTAGTTGCAGATATTTTGTGTGCTCGTGTGTATTCAGTTCATGCCTCAGGCTTGCCCTACAATTAAAAGCTACTGAGGCACATAATATCTTAGAATGAGGAAATTCAATATGGAGTTTCAATATTGTATTATATCTCTGTTAATCAGGATCAGTTAATTCAATAATCACCATCGCTCAAAGCCTCTGCGGTCCTTTCCAGCCTCGCAGCAGCTCCGCGAGATGGGAGGTGCTGGGGCAAGGCTCGCTAATCAAAGCACCAGAATAAACTCCTCCTGCCCTATAGAGCTGCAGTGGGACAGCAGCACACGTTGATTAGTGCCTTCCCATCCTTCTGAGTATATACCTGTTCATACTAAAGGTGCAAAAAAGTATATTTTCTGTTTATTTTTATTTTCATTGCACAAATACAAAAATGGGAGCTGAATACGTGCTGTAAATGAGGAAAGACCTCATGGACCTTTACAGCACACATCTGATAAAAATATATTCAATGTTTCAAAGGGGGGAAGACATCATATCCATGAGAAAGTAGGGTTTTTTCCTACTGTATATGTCCATGTGCCAGAAGAACCACAAAACCATTTGACTCTGCCTTCAAGCCAAATATAGATGATGGGTTTTTTTCTTCTAAAAAAGATTATCTAGTTCAGTTGATCTGGGATGGGCTTGCACCCAGATATAGGTTAAGGACTGACACGTGTGGTACCTGATAACATACTGGTATTTCTGCCTGGCACGCAACGCAGGTTGCCACAAAGCGGCGAGGTGCTGCAAACACAAAAACAAACACATCAAATCCAGAAGGAAAATAGAGCACGTCAGAGCGGAGCAACAAACTGCAAACAAAACCCATTCTCCCGCCTCTGCAGGAAGGCTCGGAGGAGATGAGCTCCTGGGGACCATCCAAAAACTCTTCCGTCCCGCAGTGCCTGGTCAGGTCGTGTCAGGGATGCAGGCTGGGTTGCGTCAGGCTGCGGCGACCGCCCGGGGCTCTTGAGCGATGCACAGGGGCTGAAAGCAAGGCCAAAGACCTATTGCATAAAGCATAACGGGTTCTTGGCTTCTTATGGTGAATACCGGGGTTTTTTTTAACGCAAACGAGTCAATGATTTCTTTTTTCAATTTATTTTTGGTAGGTGTTTTTTATTCTTTAGCAATTCACTGGTTGAGCACTATTGCATAAAGACAGGTCAGTTGAGTCTGCTGAATGAAATGCTTACAATGGGAAATTGGCTTTCCTGGAGAATGAATATCCTTTGATTCCCGTGCGAGCATCTTACTGAGAAATTCATTGTGAAGAGCTGTACATCCAATTGTTTCCCTTTGAAGTGAAGTGAAGTTTTATGGGGACTTAGACACGGAAGGCCCTATCTGCATTAGAAATGGAGATAGGGGGCAGAGAGAGGGGGCAGCTGCCATCTCCCCCCGCCTGTGAGTCAATATTGTCTGTGTCTAAAGGAGAATGCCTTGCCAGGGCTTCGCATGAAAGCAGTATGTGGAAAACCATCCATTTCTTAATAAAAAAATAAGTCTAATTGCGTACTGAGTTATTAGCAGAAATCACTTTCTTGGGCCGTTGCTGGAGGGTTAATTTGAGGACACCTTTGTCACAATCTTCGGCAGAAACCTTTTGCTTTTATAAAGTAATGACACTGGTGAATTCTGATTTTGCTGAGGAGGAAATGGCTGAGAAATTTTCACTCTAGAGGAAAACATACCAAAAATATACTTTTAAAATTCTTGTTTCCATGGTTTAAAAGCTGTCATTATTTTAAATGCTTAATGGTAACTCAGTATCTGTATTGGTGACTGCTCACTTCTGTTTACCCTGCAAATTTATCGTATTAGTATATATGTGTGAGCATGTGCATTTATGTATGTTTAAAATACATATGGTATGGAAAAAAAATATATATTTATCCATTAGAAGTCACTTGTTCTTCTGTCTTTTCAAATGTCTTGCTGCCAGCTGCCTGTATCAAAGGAAGTGAACAGCTGAAACATTACAGCAGTCTAATTTTATGTCTGTTTATCAGGCACTGCTGCTTTGCTGTATATTTTCTAAAAGAGTTTATTGTCCACTAGGGCTCTTTTAAAGGGAGTCTTGGATACTGGGGACCTTAAAAGTGATGAAACTTAAATGCAAATCCATTTACCTTTTCTTCCATGCAGTATATTCTACTACCTGCACTCGGAAATGCAGAAGATAACTGTTATGGTACCCTATTTTTTAATCCAATGTTGACTCTCTTGTGCTAACTTTCTTATATTTACTGTTTCCAAATAAGATGCAAATCGCAGGATACAGAAGTCACCTGAAGGCGGTTGGTTGTTCCAGGTAGAGTAGGATTTAACATGCTTGGTCAGTGCTGTGCTGGTAATTTTACTTTCATTTCATCTTTGCTAGAGGGCTTATTCCTGAATAATGGCGATGTCCCTGGATTTGAAAACATAGCTAGAGGAGCGGAGGTGCTGATAGGCAAAAGTGAAGATGGGTGTGAAACACCATGGGAAAAATATTTCTTCTTCAGACCAGCAGAGTAACAAATGTGTTTCTGGTCTGTCTTTTGACTCTTCATGACTAATCTCTACAATTAGAAATAAACACTGCATCCTCGAGAAGAGATTCAATCCTTGATTCAGAAATGCCTTTAACAGTCCGTGCTTAGCCCTAAGCATGTGCTTCGCTCCAAGCTTGCCCTCACTGCTGCTGGGATCATGGCAAGCCACCTTCTGAAGTGTTTTGACTGATGGCAGAAATAATCTTTCTGTGATGCTCAGTTTTGTTGGGAAAAAACTTCTACCCGTCTGAGGAATTTACATAATCAATTCCTAGGGCCATCTTTTCAGTTCTAACAACATTAATTAGGAAAAAGCACATCAATAGCAGAGCTTATCTCTGTTCATGGTGCTTGGTGGGGCCATTTGCATAGAGGGTGCTCTTTCGGCTCAGGCAGGGTGAGCAGGTAGATAGCAACATCTGCTCAGCTCTTTTTAGGTGCATTGTGCAAATGGTTTTCCATCTCTCACGTCACCTCTGTGGTGCTTTTAATAACCAGCGTCACCACAGGCAATCTTTTTGCACGGTCATGGGAACGTGCTGAGGCAAGCAAAACACTGTATATCTACCCGAAGTGCCATTCTTTTCATACCAGGTAGCTGCAAGTGTAGAGCTGATGCTTCATAAAATTCTGACATCCTGGAAGGGGAGTCCTAGATCTGTTTTATACGCTGCAGTAAAGGTGATCTTTGGAAACTGTTTGTTGAATAACTCCGCAGTCTGCTGTACATCATTTTTATTGATGATAAGGAAGATGTCATCAGTATGGCTGGCCTTGGAGAGGAAGGTGGCGAGACATTGAGTTGGCTGAAAACATTGTATTCTGCGTTAAAGACTTCGGTGGCTATTGTAGAAAGAAAATGTTCCCGCTGGTACTCCTGGTGTATTGGCTGCAAAGTTTATCAACAGCCCCCAGTGCTGTACAGGCCAGTGGCACATAACTCTGCAACTTCCAGGAGGCCCTTTGCTCTTGTATTAGGGCTTCTTATTTTTCAGTGCCATTTGGTGGTAGTTTGCTGTGAATTACTGACTTCTGTTAGGAGTCCGGCCATGGGGATGGACATGTGCAGGTCTTTAACCTTCAAGCTCAGAACTGCGCCCCTGCCTGCTAAATATGGTTAGGGTGTTTTTATGATAGCTGCAAATTGTAGACGATTAGGGGAGAATGATTGGTTTTACGAGCGAAGCAGGATCTCTCTCGTCTACTGTATGTGCTGGGTCATAAAGGGGTCACCTATCTCATGTGGGATTTACGTGGGCAACTGCCCTCTATGCTACTGAGAGCAGAAAACCATTACAGCATATTATGAAAAGTAGTTTACAGATTAAATTGTAAAGCATACACTGCTACTAAGCAAGAGTACTTTGCAAATTGCCTCTCTCCTAAATCACTTTGTGTCCATTGAAATCACACAAAACTATTAAAAACAAATCATTGTCAAGGCAAATGCCTTCTTTCCCCTTCAGATGGGTCTTTAAACTTCTTTATAGCGCTTTTTCTCCCGGAGTTTTCCACCTTCAGAAGAGAAGTATTCTTTTAGCCCTGGGCATAAGGGATATACAAACATACCAGATTTGTCATGTTTCTATAGATCTCTGGTGTTACAGCCTCAGTATCAAGACTTGAACACAGCTGTTTTATGCTTGTGAAAGGAATCGTAAGACAAGATCATCTGCAACTAGGAAAACAAGGACTTAATGATTCCACAGATCACCATTCTGTCTTATTATTTAGTACTTGGGCTCATAACTGCAATTCCTGTCTTTCCCAGACGGTTTCGTATGTTCTGTACTTTTAAATCCTGTAAGTTTTCTCCCTTTAGATATGCAATAGAGGCGTCCCTGAGACCGGAGCCTTTTAGAAGCTCCTGTTAGAGGGCAGCTGCCATAACCTCACTTCTAACACATCTCAGCTATTTTCATCTTTTCCTTTGGGTAACTCTGGAAAGAGAGCGTACTTGAATCTTGAGAGCCCACAGCATTTGTCATACCTGCATTCATTTAATACCTAGTACTTTCTCGAGACATTTGCTTTTAGAGGCGTTTTCCTCCTATTTGTAGTTTTGATGGATTTTCAGCTTTTCCCATCCATTACTGGAAATGGGAATTAACCTTGAGTTTGAAGATTCATAGTCTGGTCATTACAATATCCACAGCTTAGAGATCAGTCTTGTGTGAGCAGGTGAATGCAACTGCTTGCATCCCAATTCATGGCAGCATTTTCCTGTACCTGTTGCCACTGGCTGCAAAAATAGGTTGATTGACATGTGCCCTATATGTCTTTTCCTTCCAATGTAAGGACTGAATTGAGGGTACCTTTCACGAGATTTGGGGTTTCTTGGTGCCGTCTGTTTTGTGACACTGGCTCGTCTTTCCTTGGATGTTGGCTGTACTATGGCCATGAGTAAATGGTGAACCACAGTTAGAACACATGGTGCCCTTCCAGATCTGTCCATAGAGTGAGCTGCAGCACTGTACAAAAATACATCTTCTAATTTTTTTCCTTAACGCCCTGCCCAAAGAAGCCTGGTATTTCTTCCCGCTCCCACCCTGGCCGCTGATGCCCACCATGTCAGAAAATCAGAAAGGATGAAGGAAACTTCTGCTGTCGGTATTCAAAACTTCTAAAATCCGGAGAAGCAGCAATTACCACTCGGGTGGGACAACCAGGGATTTCTTGAGATCCAGCATGTGAGAGCCCTGGCTAGATAGCAGTCTCCAAAAACAGGCGTTATTCCCCGTGGTGGGAATAGAGGATGTCCTGTGTTGGTGTAGCAGGAGCCTCCTCCAAGCTGCTGATGGACCCGCTGCACTCGAAGAGACGCAGACTGGGCAGAGCTGCCACAGAAGGCTGCCCACTGCTGTCAGCAGTGATTAAAAGAATTAAAAAGGTGAAAACTTATGGCAGTGCTTAGTAAGTCCCAGGTTATTTGCTGGGTGTATTAGGAGACCTGTGTGTCAGATTTTATATCGGTGCGTGCACCAGAAGCATATTTAATGTGCTGCACACAAAGCGGTGATATTCTGTATTTAATAAATGTGTGTGAGTATTGATGTATGGCAGTCGGTGGTGCGAGGAGCAGCCTTTTTTTTGCAAATGAGGCCACCTGTTCCTCCTTCCCTGATTTGACAGGTTTTAGTCTCTTCACTGCAAGTGGGTGGACAGTTGGATTTGATTTACTGGATACTCTCATCTAGTGCGATTGCAGCGTAATTATATCGATAATCAGCTCCGTTTGTGGTCAAAATGTTCTCCGTCATACACACGCTGACACGCACATATATCCCAGATCGTAACACGTTTAGAAAATGTGTCCTGCTTTTTGTTCAGAATGGTTAGGTTACGTGATAAATATAGATTGATTTTTAAGAGTTCATAGCTGTTACTCAATCGACCAAGTGTGTGTGGTACACGATAAAATTTACAGTTACACTTTGCAGGTATTTCATCAGGTAAGACTGGTCCTTGTTAGAGAAGTGCAAAAAAATTGGATAATTGATTTTTTTTTTTTTTTCTTATTTTGATTTGCAGGTTCACCTGGAAAATGGGAAGGAGACTAAAAAAGTGGAGGGCGGGGGTCATGCTACACAGGCAAAGAATATACATTTTTCCACCAAAGAGACTGATCAAAAATCATTTTGGAGAACATACAGTTTTTTCACTTGTCTGAAAAAAAAAATAATTCTATTTGTTTAGGCTTTGGCTGGTTTTGTTATTTTTGAGCTTCAAAAATGTATGAAGGCAGATATAATTAGAAACACCATTTCATTTTTAATAAGTAGTGTTGAAAAGATTTTTTAAAAGATTTTTTTTCTAAGTTAGGATTGGTTTTTGTTTTTATTATTTTTAAACGGTTGCTACGTTTGCACACTCATGGGTTATCAACTGACCAAGTATATCACCATGGGAAAAATTGTTCCAAGCACTTAGTCTAGCTTTAAAACACACGTTACAGTTTGCCATCAATGTCTATGCGATGTGTGTCTTTTAAAGTATATTTAAATACAACACAAGTGCTTAATGCATTGGAAATTGTTAGGAATCTGGAATGGGTGTGTGCTGGATTGGTTATACCCTTAACATAAGCAAAAAAGTAGATGCACGAATGTGCACTGGGATGCAAAGCTGAGCAGCCAGTGAGGCATGGAGTGTTACCCCGCAGTCAGTGACACCATGAACTAGCATTTAGCATTTTTTCTGCATCACTTTTCACGCCACTTCAGCTGCTTCAAAAAAGTAGCTTGTGGCTGAAGGTGAGGATGAGTGGTGACTCCCACAGAAGCCTCTAGGCAGGGATAACCTGGCCCCATCCCTACTGGAGGCACCCCTTCTCATCCTGCAGGCATAGCCGTCAGCGATGGAGGCAGCAAATTTCCTACCTTCTCCATGTGCTCAGCTTTGGGCTAACACCTTTGAACCTCCAGCAACGCTCGTACAAAACTTTTCTGCTGAATTTTTTTTTTTTTTTTTTTTTTTTTTCCAAAAAAGCCATTCTTGTTGAACATTTGAATAGTCAAAGCAGGGCACCCCCACTGCCCACGCTGGGCCTGCTATGGATAAACAGGCAGCGGCAGGACTGTAGGTCCCATCCCGTCCCACATGCATGAAGTTAAGTAGACCCTCTCCAACTTGCACATATATTGTAACTTCATCAGGACTGATGGTTTCTCAGTGATTATAATATTTCTTTTCCTATCCAGCTGCTACAAAAGCTCATTACTGCAAAGTATCCTTCGCAATGTTTTGTGATGACCAAGCTGTGTGGAGCCAAGTGGCCAGAGGTTACCCCAGTGCCTGGTGCGATGCACGCCAGTCTGCGAGAGCAGGACAGACCAGCGGTCGTTTCATTTTTGACGGCACCAAAAAAGGGAATCTCTCAACCTTAATTAATTGTTGTAGCAAAGGCTCCCTCTGCCTTCAGCTCTGCAGTTCTCTCTGTAAGGAAACACCAGGCAGAAGGGGAGGGGATGTCTTTCTCACCAAGAAAGTCTTCGTGAGCCTCTTCGGCTCACTCCCACAGCCTGGCAGATCTGGAGCCAAGGCAAGTTACGATTGCCTTGATTTTTGGGGGGCTGAAATGCATGGCCCGAGGTAAAAATGAGCAGAAGGAAGTAGCAAGGAACAATGTTGCTGGTTTTAGTGGCTGGTCAAAGCTAGGGTGGCAGAAGATGCTCCAGAGTAGGTTGTGGCTTTGCCCTGTCCTTTATTGGGCAAGGTGTGGAAAATCAGTTCTGGGCAAATTCCCTGCACGGTGCCTTGGGTTTGAAAGTATTTAGTACAGAAGATAAATCCCAGCTAGCTGGAGTTTATACTGTCTTTCTACCCTCTTCTCCCAACCCTCATCCTTCCTGCTTCATGGGCGATATCCCAAAATATCTCCCCTGATAAGGTGATGGCATTGATGTCTGTGACACTTCTGAGGCTTGTGACATCACCACCCAGAACATTTCCAGTAAAGGAGGCAGGACTAGGTTGGTTTGCCAAAGTGGAAAATTTAATTTTATTGTTGACTACACTGAAACCTGGATGTTATAGAGTTCAACTTTTGCCTTTGTGTTCTTCCTCTTGAAGGTAATTGTATGTTGTGCATCGCAGTCCATCAGCAAACACCACTAACAATAACAAATCTGACATCTGTAATTAATGTTCTTACTGGTGCCGTCCTGTATGCGATCACACATTGCGTAGGGCAGAGGAATAATTCATCAGAGCAGTTGGGAAAAGCTAGTTTCTTTATTTACACGCTGGAGGGAGAGGGTAGAAAGGAAACTTGGCAGAGAGGAATACCTAGTATCTTGCTCAGAAGTGATCTTAAAGATGACACATGTAATTAATAAAATAAAAACCCATTTCTTATCTATTTTTCTGGCAGTTGTGTATTCTCAAATAAGCCAAGCAAAAATTATAGTATTTGTTTTGTTCTGTGAACAGAAAGGTTAAAAAAAAATTCATTTCAGCTCAGAAAAAAACCACAAAAGAATTCTTCCCCTATCCACATGGAAAATTTCTTGAGATCTTAAAAGCATCTTTAAATAAAATGCATTGTGAAAGACAGCAGTTCAAATAAGCTCAACTCTTTTTACATATAAAAAGCTAGAAACTATTTGCAGAGACAGATTTGTCTGACTTGAAGTCACATTTTTGGTAGTGAGGGGACCAGAATTCATCAGAGTCTCATTATAAGTCAAGTCTTCAATTAGTCTTTTGTTATCCTAAAAATAATGGCAAACTAGGAAGGCAGGAGGGTATTCAGTGTGTGCATGCATGTGTGTGTATTTATGTGGGTATTTAATAGGGGTGGGTCTTTATCTTTAAAATTCCTATTTGAGTAGAGATTTAACTAGACCTTTGGCTTCTTCATGCTGTGAAAAAGGAGTGTGTTAGCATTTTATTGGTGAAACGTGTGCATTCAAAGCAGAGCATGGCATTTAAAGTCCTTTGGGAGCCTTGTTTGATCACTTTCTCCCTGATAATGTTTGTGTTGCTCTTGTGTGGCTCTCTTGTTGTTGTTTCCTTACTTTAACTGTGATTTTATCTACTCGCCAAACAAATTGTTTTATCTCTTTTTATGAACCTGTGCCAGAGAATTTATTTATTAAGATAATTGGTCCACAGAAAGGAAGAGCAGGAGATTTCCCCTCTGGATAATTGAACTTTAGTTAAACTTAAATGAAATTATGGAAAGGAACAGGTTTCCTTCTGTTTTTTCTTCCATGTGAGCTGGAGGTGGGCACAATTCTTGCCCCCTCCAGCCTTGCTGCTGCATGTGTCATCCTTCCTCACGCCACCCAACCGATGCAGTGTAGGGGACACCTCCGGGAAGAAGCGAGTGTCTGCAGCGGGTGGAAGTGGATGGACCCTGGGGATGGTTAAACTACAAAAGTAGACCAGATCCATGGTCCATGCTGTTTCGTTTGATTTTAGCAGCAATAAATGAATGACTAAAAGTGTTTGCTTCACTTCTCATCAAGAAGGGTAACTGTAGCCCATCCACCTCACCTACAGAGATTCATCCATCATTGATGACTTCTGCTGGATTTGACCAATTGCATTCTAGATTCAAATTGTGTGGCCTTGGAGAGGTGCGGTTTTTTAAAATAAGGGCAGATTCTTCCAGTTTTTCCTATATGTCCCACTTAGAATCACTATTTCTGCACCTGAGACTCTCTGGCATTGATGTCCATGTGATATAATCCAGCCTGAAACAAGAACTCAAGGCAAACCCTACTTCTAGCTTCAACACTTACCTTCTAACATACAGCTAGAAGTGCCTTTCATTCCAACCTTCCCCCTCTCCTTCCTGGTAGCTATTGTGGCTGTTATGATCCTTTCTAAGAAGAGTCTGTCTCACATGCAGTACCACGTGAAGTGTAATATCTAAGCACAATAGGATCAGCTAAGAAAAGAGCTGCAGAACTTAAATGTTTTCCTGTCACTTGTTTTAGAGTGTTATATTGTTACTGTTGTGCCATGTGTAAAGCAAATCAGAAGAACAGACTGTGGGAAACTTTTTCTTGGTAGTATTCTTCCAGCCGTGACACAGCGAACAAATTGCCAAAAGCAATATCCATGGTCTGAGCTTAATATTAAAGAGGAGGTTATTTTTAGAAGTTTTGCCTAGAAAGTGCAAACTTTAGCAGCACAGTGGTACACTAGTGAATTGACTGTGTACTTTGGAAAGCCCTTTTTGTGGGAAGTGCAGATGAACGTGTCCTTGCTGAACCTCTGTGCTCGGCCAAAGCCTCTGCAGCTGGAGTCGGGCAGCAATGAGCAGCTCTGTTCCGCTTACAAATCATGTATGGCTTTAAAGAAACTGTGGACTTTCTGAAGACAACATATGGGGATGTTATCCTGTCTGGTGATCATGCTAATTTTTCCATTTGCATTGGTTTTTGACTCAATGCTTGCCAGCATTCCCCAAGCAGCGGTGCCAGGCACTGACTGGCACAGGGCTGCCCCGGGGACCGTGACACGGGTGGTGATGTGGTGCTTCTCTCAGCACAGCCCAGATGGAGCAACCTGAATTTTCCCCAAGGCATGGACAGCCGAACAAGCCACAGCAGCAGTGCAGGGGGAACCCAGGCCACAGCACCTCTGTGTGTCCTTAGCTCAGGTTGTATTCAGAAGTCCATGTATAAATGGTATAAACCATCATTTTGGGTTCTGCAGCTGGGATGCAGCTAGGGGAAGCAAGCTGGGATTTGGGGGAAAGCACTAGCAATAAGGAGGTAGCAAAGCTAGGGTTATGGTCCATGTGTTTCTGTAATGCCCATCAGCACAACAGTCAGCAAACTGATAAGTAGCTCGGGAGAAAAACAAGAAACATCAAAGAGCGTGTGTCCATACAGGATCCACTTCTTCCCACTGTAGCAGCCGGTCTAATAGAAGCTGATACCTCTGCTTCCACCTTTGCCTCTCTAGCAAGAAAATGTGGGTGTTAGCCATGCTGAAATGCTGTGTCCTCATCTTGCTTCAGCGGCAGCCGCTGTTGCGTGACGTTGGCCTTTGCAGGCTGAATGCCAGTGAAAACCAGTCTGGCATTTAGCAGATGTTGGGTCCAAAAACTCTAAGCGCTGCTGACTACTTCAGAATTTAAGTTTGTCTTCACAGCCATGCTGATGGAGCCAGCGCTGACCGAGCAATCTTCCCTAGCAAGAAATAGATTGTACAAAAGAAAAGAAAAAGTTCTTTACTGATAAATTAAACCAGATTTCCAAGTGATTTTGGCAAAAGATGTCTAAGGATTTTTGTATGTTGCTGTTACATCAGTTAGAGGGTGTAATTTTTTTTTATTTTCTTTTTTTAATTTCACGCTCATGTGTCGGAGCTGGGCTAGCAAAAATTCAAATACACACCAAGCTTAAGAATGCAAGTCATATTTTACTATTACTGCTCAGACTGGGAGTATAGCATGTACAAGAGCACTTCACTTCCATGTGTAGCAGATGAAATGAAACACCCATTTACTTTTCATGCACAGAAATGGTAATAGCAGCTGGAGAAAGGAGACAACAATTTATTTTGAACACCAGTCATTGCGGCATGGTTATAGCAGGGTTAGGACTGGTCCACGGCTATGTTGCAGCCAGCAGGTTTTAGAGTGGCATTTTTGCCTCTCTGCCTGCCTAAGGATTGTCTGTAGGGTTGTGAAATGCATCTGTATCAAAAAATGGTCTTGGGACAGGTCCTCAAGCCTGTAATGCCTTCCCTCTAACACACTTGTGTTCCCATCTTGGGTTACACAAGCTGTGCTCTCCCACTCGCTATCTGGAACGAGTTCAGGGTTAAATTGTTAATCTTGACTGTCCATCAGGTTTCTCTTCTTTGTTTTTACAGGTCCTGATTCAGTAGGATATTAGCGTATATTTGAATTCAACCATGTGACTATTTCCACTGAAATAAAATAATAATAAAACTTAAAAACCTGTTTTCAGGCCTAAAAGTGAAGCTTATGCTTTATTGCCATATCCGATCCCAACCTGAATGCTGGTGTCTGAGGCATATAGCAAAAGGCTTTAATGGAGCCATAAGCTTAATCTTAACTATTTAGCACTCTTAATGAGTCAGACCTTGGGTTTCTTGTTTAGTCCTGAGTCAGGCAAAGCTGTCCCTGAGCTCTGCTGGAGCTTTGTCAAAACATCAGGATCTTGCTTATAAGGGTTTTTCCTTTTATCTCCCTCTCATCTGCCCGCTGTAACGCACCGTCCCGGCGCGCTCACCATCCGCCCCATCTTCACAATCCCTTCTCAGTTCACACTGCTGCTAGGAAGCTCATCAGCTTTAACCCGCCCCTTCAGACTGAGGAGAAAAAAGAGAGAAAAAAAGGAAAGGAGGCAAGGCAGAGCTATATATCAAATCATCTTTGGGAGCCCTGGGATGTTTGTCTCCTTGTACGGAAGGTGCTTTGGGCAGGGACTCGGTCTCCCTCCCTGGTCCACCCCATCGGGCACGCTCGCAGCAAGGAAAAATACAAATTCCAGATGGCATCCTGTCTCCGGAGAGACTTCCAAGGCTTTTTGCTTTGTTGCTAAACGAGCTGCAGCCTTAACCCCTAGCAAAGGGGCTTGTTCCAGACAGGCAGAGGGAGAAGGCTCAGAGCGATCCAACTTTAAATGGCAATGCTGCTAAAGCAGCCACTCTGTGCACCAACTCAAGTAATGTGCACTCAAAAAATGCATCAAATAGGTAAAAAATAGACTTTGGTGACTTCATGCTTTTATTTGAGGAAGGTGAGAGGGAATTAAAAATCATTAAAAGGCAAAAACCAATTCAACTTATAAAGTTATAAACCAATCGAGGGGGAAAGGTAACTGAACAGAGACTTTATTCAAAAGTTGCAGGAATCTGAACAGCAGGCGAGGTCCCCAGGCTGCCGCAGAGACGTGGATGACCTTGGCCAAGACTCTTTGCTTTTGTTGGGCTTATGTTTTACCTGGACTGTCTTAGGTATTCAGGCTGCAACCTCTTCCCAGGTGGGACTGTCACTGTGGATTCACATGGTGCCAAGCAGGAAAGGTCCTGAGTCATTCTGCATTTCTGGGCACTTCGTAGAAAATAACTAATAAGGTCTGGCATTAAGGCATGAAGATCAGGTATTATAGTTGATGCAAAAAGAGAATACAGCCTGCACAGAATATTTCTACTTAGAATTTTTATTTTTCACATCTGCAAGGAGCCCTAAGCCACAGCTGAAAAAGTCACTTCTGTTAAAAAAAATGAAATAGCTATTTTTACAGCACACAGTTGTTCTGGACAGGATATGAAGAATATTGCATCTGATTGAAAGTATAACAGCAGCAGAGGTGGGCAGGATGTAATTACTCAAATTGTAGTTTGGCCAGGACACCAAAAATATCTAGTATAAAATGCCACCATGTTGTCAATTCTTTTCAGTGTCCAGGACATATATCTAACAGCTCCTCCAGAGATGGCACCTCCCCCAGCACAGTTAATTCTCCATCGAAGGACAAGTATAATCAACTCAATTGCTCAGCCCATTTTGTGCAATACTTTCTGTTTTGCTTAACCACCTCCTTTTCTGAAGCTGTCTAAACCCAAGCCTATTATCTTGCAAAAGCTGCCCAAAACAGTGTGGCTGCAGGGATCCGTGACATCCTTAAATTTGTGTAATAGATACGGGTTTTAAATCCTCACTTGTTCCATGGGATGGAAACATGCTCTTTGGATGGATTAGCCAAAAGAGGTGAGCGGTAGTGATGTGCATGCATTAATTTTATGAAGTGCCTTGTGGGCACTGGCTGTGCTGGGACAGAGGAACTCATCTATTTGGGGGTTAGTTAGGAGATCTTGCTTCAGTCAAAGAACCGGTTCCGAAGCTATGAACTGTAATTAGAGCAGGATGAGTGAAGGAAATCACCAAGGAAAAAAAAAGGAAGGTAGTAAATTTCAGGGGTTTACAGCCATTGCACATCCCTTTCATCACACAGAACCTGCAGGGGTAACCTATGGTGGGTCCAAAGCCCTTCTCTGAATCACAGGCTGGTTGCTCCTCCTTTTCTCCCTTACAGAACGGAAGGGCTTCTGCAATAAAAAAATTATTCCTAGAACTTTGTAGGCTGGTTTTCATGTATATAGTCTTTAGACAGCTCATTCTCACTGATTTCTACTTCTGGTGGGTACTACTCATGTAAACAGACTCTCTTTAAGAGAGTAAGGGTTTGCAAGAGTAAGTTGACAAACGCTTTTGTGGGGGAAAAAAAAAATATCTGTTTTTCCTTACTAGAAGTAATTTGTGGCTCTATATTTGAAAGCTGCTTTTTACTGGATATAAAATTACTGTAATCCTGAAATGGTCTCTAAAGTGCCAGAAAGTTGTATTTAAAATGTATGTTAATCTTTACATCGTATATGGCCTTCTTGTTTCCTGCTTTTACAATTCCTTTCACTTCTAAGAATTGTTTTTTATTTACACCTCTGTGAAAACAGAATCAATTCCCCCATACACACTGTTGTTGCATATTCTTTGGAGAGAATATATTGATTGAAAAACCTTCTACTAGTCTTATTAATCTTAAGCAGTATTGACTATGTAAGGTTGTATGTACCAGTTATACATGTGGAAAGCTCACAAAATAACAATATCAATAAAGTTCTGCAACAGAAACAATCATTTTATAAATAATGAATGTGCCATATTGAATTCTACAGGTATTTGGGGCACTTTTTAAATTTCACAGGCCCTGTGTCCAGCTTTGTTGACACGGATATAAATAAAAAATAAATCCATTGCATTCAATGCAGTCACATTTGTGCAAGAGCCAATATGAGAGAGTCTTAGAGCAGTCGTTTGTCAAACAAGAAAGTAGGACATGGCATAAGTACCATCTGTGGAGAGTGATTCATAAGACAAGAATGCAGCATAATCAGTTAAATAAATACTACCCTTGTGTTTTGTAGTCTAAATGGACCTTACTCCAGCACAAATCATAGTGCAAGGTCAAAGCAATTGCAGGGACACGTGGAATTTGTTATTCCAATTCCTAGAACTATGAGGAATTAACTCTGCTTTAAACTGGAGAAGAGCCAGAGACCTGCAACAATTTCTTTCCACCTAGAGTGGGATCTTAGTTTCTGCCTGGAGGGACACGACTCGAGAAGCTGGAGCAGGTCTTAACAAATCAACTGACCTGAAGATGTGAGGGTTTTGAGAGAAGACATCTAGCAGCTCATGCCAACCTGTACCTTGGCCATGCTGGGTCACCACGGGGTCTGGCTGAGCACACAACCAGCATGGAGACGTTGGCTCCCTTTGTACGGCTAAACGGATAATTCCCCGTGACATCGGATGAACGGTGATGGTGTATAAAGGTTTCTACGTAAGAGCAGCTTAAACCCAGCCCGAGCTCTCGGGGCGTAGGCAGGTTTGTTAGGTGCACGGATTTGCTGGTGCTTTTGGGAAGCTGCAGGAGTGTCTGAGGTCCGCAGCATACGTGTTCCATCACGGAGATGAGAGGTGGGCAAACATAAAAGCGGCGCTCAAACGTCATCTGGCAAATGAAGAGGGTGACTTGTGGGCAAAAATATTTCACCCGTGTCCTCTTTTTTCTCTCAGACTTGGATTTTACAGAGTTTGCTTTGTGTGTCCCCTGTTTAGGAGGAGGAGCCTGTGCTTTTCATAATTTTGACTCCATCGGAGTCGTGATATTCTTCAAAGCCAGAACAAAGACTATCATAATAAATAGTTTAGCAATGAGTAAGCCATTTAAACAGTTACTTTAAAAGGTATGAGATTGTTACGTTGAAAGACACCACGTTTTATTTTTTCTTCGCTGTACTGTTATTATTTGAATCATCATAGGTCCTAAAGGCTACTAGCAAGATTAGTATTTAGTATCACCAAACTCTAGTGAAACAAAGATCCTGCTCAAAAGGGGTCTGAAATGTCAAGTGATGGAAATGAGAAAAGAATTAGAAGGAAAAAGGTGACGTGACTTGTCCCACGGTTATGCTGTGAGCAGGCAGCAGACGGAGGAATAGACCTCAGGTCCTGTGGCTGATAGCAGTGATTTTTCTTCCAGATTACATGGCCTCTCAGTTATCTTTTCTGCTCAGATCTGTTTCTTCACCCTTTAGCTATTGTCACCCTCAAACCCAGCACTGTTTTGGACTGCAGTGGACTTGCGCCAGCAGGAAAATGCCCTTTAGTAATCAAGTGTCAGATGAATATCTGAAGACTGGGTGCTTTGGTTTAGCACCCCCGAGCTTTAAATTCTTCTTTCAACAGTGCTTGGGATAGGGTGTGCCACTTTGGACCAACTCCCTCATCGTTTTGATCTGGTTAGTCACGGCTAAAATGACTCAGGCGCATACGTGCAAACAGGGCTGGGACCCAAGGAGTATGTGTCTCCCTCTGAATTTCTAGAACTTCTTGTTCTTGCTTGTTCCAATAATAAAAAAGGAAAAGCCTTTCTTTGGTGGCATTTTGGCATTTCTGCTGCTGTGAATCATTGAGAGGTATGTAACAACTAGAGGAAACTTTTCAAAACTTGTTGGCATGGGAAGGAGGCAAATGTTTATTTTAATCCAGCTTGCTTACATTTTCTCCTCTCTTTTACAATTCCATTCGTAAAAGGGAATGCAAATTACTGACATAATCTTAAACATGCAAAGAAGATGAGCTTTTAGAAACTGTATGGAATATACAATTCTAAATCTCTACAAAAGTGCAAAACATTAAACTCAACCAAATTCTAGTATTTGGGCACTGTCTGAAGGACAAAGGATGCTAAAAACATTACAAATGCACTAGCTTAATTTTTCAGTTTGTGATGGATTAGCTTTAACATGCATTTTAATTTGTAGTTGGATTTTATCAGCTGTAGACAAAGTTTGATAATCTCTTCTTGTTTAATTAGCACAATCCTCTTAGGAGGGAGAAATGCACAGACAATAATAATTTACGTTCTATGACGATTTCATACTGACAACCTGAAATATCTTCTTTCTTTAAAACATACCTACGTGTGGTTCTTTTAAACATCTTTATCCTACCTTCTCCGTTTGGCATGCGTGCATGTGTGTACATGCAAGGGTAAAAAAAAAGAGAGGGAGCTTACACTATAAAATGTTTCCTCTGCGTAAAGAGCCAAGAGAACGTGTAAATAGACTGCATAAATAACAGCCGGCTCCTTAGAAACCAAGAGGCACACTCCTATAGAGGCTCAGCTCCGTTATGCTGCTTGGAATGTGAATTGACTCATTAACACTGAAGCTTTACTCCGGCTTTTTTTTTTTTTTTTTTTCACGGAGGGGGGCTGAATCTGGCCCTTTGTTTCCATGTAGAGCTAAGCATTTGTTGTTTTTCTGGAGACTTGAATCCTTTCTCTGAG
Organism: Haliaeetus leucocephalus; assembly: GCF_000737465.1. Classification (NCBI taxonomy): domain Eukaryota; kingdom Metazoa; phylum Chordata; class Aves; order Accipitriformes; family Accipitridae; genus Haliaeetus; species Haliaeetus leucocephalus. The sequence continues at coordinate 5,124,883 of NW_010973104.1, forward strand.
ACGGAGGCATTGGTATTTTCTCCTGGTATAAAGCAAAGAAACTTTCTCGCCTTTGTTAAAGTTTCACCTGATAGATCCACCCTTTTCACGCTGACACCGGGCTGGTTTGACGTGCTGGGCGCAGGACCCTTCGCCTGCAGGAATAAGGGGCTGCTCACGGAGGTCCATGGGAATGCTTTCGCCGGGACCTGGGGGAGACGAGTTAGCACTGAACCAGTAACCTGTCCGTCTGTTTTGGGGTTAAGCCTACCTCACCAGGTTCACAAGGTTAGTGCGGGCCTCTAGAAACGCGGGTTCTTGTAGGGGAAGGGAACGCACTGAACCAGCCCACCCCAAGAGGTGTTGGCGAGCAACCCCTCTGCACCTCAGATGCTCAGGCAGCCTGGGGTAGAGCTCCCCAGCACCCCCAGAGCGTGCTGGAGAGCAGAAGAGATGCCCTGACCTCTCTTCTCCGTGCCAGCAAAATCTTGCCGAGGCAAGGGGCAACGATCTGGTAGCTGTACTGTCCCATTCGGCTCGTCCGCCCAGCTAACGCAGCCGTCTCCGCTCACCGCAGTCAGGTTTTGCCCTTCCACTGGGCAGAGCTCTTTGAGTTTCACAGCGCACAAGGCCAGTAGGAGCAAGGTTGACTTTGCTTTATATCATATACGTACACGTTCATATAACCATAGAAACCTGACATAAATATTTTAGTGCATATTTTACACTGCAAGGTTTTTTAGGTCAGACTTTAAAAGGACTGAATATATTTTTTTCACTTATGCCTTTTTTTGACTCTGTTTTTAAAAATCAAAATCTTCCTCTCCGATTCCAGCAAGCCCTAATGGCAAATTAATGCTGTTGTAATAACTTGGGCTGTGCCTTTGGAAGGCATCAGAATATTCTTTTATTGCAGCTGTATCCAAAAAGGTCTCTCCAGTCCCCAGCCCTTTGTGAGGCTGTTTTCCCATCCTTCCCTGCCAGTTTCCAGGCTGGAACAGATGAGCGTTGCTACATCACCACTGATGGCTGGAACAGCACTGTCAGAGGTATCGTTTTCAGGCACGGTTTCAGTATGCTTGCTCTAACCTTTAGGGAAAGCAACAGTGCCCTGACATTTATGTTGGTTTATATCCCCTGCAATCCCTTTTCAATTAAAACTCATTTCTATAGGGCTCCCTCTGAGTATCCCACAGCCATTTATGACAAATCCTTGATGAACCAGCGCTGAATGGACCGGATTGTGCTTTCACCTGGCTTCCAGGCAGCCCTGAACATTAGGAATCTCCTTGATTTGACCCTCTGTGGATGTCTTATTTTGGTCATGAAAATCCCAGAGCTGCCTTAGAAAACTGTGGTGTTTCAGAGAGAGGCTATGTGGGAACATTGAAGACTTCAGTGATGCAAAGCAAGAGAGCTGCTATCCATGTTGATGAGACCGGTGGTGTTCTCCGTGGGGAGCTTGGCTCTTAATGATGTGTAAGAGTGGCTGCTGGATTGGGGAGAGGCTTGAGAGCAGCCAGCCACGGAGATGACTCCATCATCTGTCTTGCAGCGGGCTGCCCTGCGTCATTGTGAGCTGCTATATTGGAAATACTGTGAAGAAATGCACTTAATTAATGAGCTGTTAAAGCCTGGTTCCCCTATATTATCTGGTTCACACCGATGCCTCTACCTTTTGTTCCCCAGAATTTTACCTTTGAAGTAGCTTCTTTGAAAACACATATTCTGCACGCTTAGGCTCAGTGGACTGGGATCACACTTCTTAAATTCCTCACATGTCCTGATTATTCTTCTCAAAATAAATATATGCAGATATTGTTGCATTTCCTTGCTTAATCTCAGCAGGCAACTTCACTTGAAAGTATATTCAGGTAATTACTACCCAGCCCTTCCCACAGCAGCTTTTCTGACATAGGACACAGCTTCCCGCATGACAATACCCAGATCAAAGAGCGCTCGAGTATTGTTTTATCTTTTGCACTAATGCTGCATCGGGCCGATGCGTGAAGGAAGATCTCAGCCTGTGTTCAGAGACCCAAAAACAGAGCATAATTCAGCATTTGAAGCGGTCATTTATCGCTGCCTATGGGTGACTGGGTGGCCAAGGAAAGGGTCTCCCAACAGGAATCTCAGCTGAAGGGGCTAAAGCTTAGGATAGAGGATTGCAGTAAAATATAAATGATAGCGAGTGTACTCATTGGTGGGGGGGCATATACCAAACAAAGGAGTTTGTCCTCTTTTTTTCATTCATCTCTATTCTGCTGATTTCCTGGTTTGTGCAGGGTATTTGCAATATTGACTTGTTAAGACTCCCTGGGCTGTTTTTAGGCACGTTGCTGCTGGTTTACCTGTTTTGCTGCTGGCTATAGTAGGCAAAAGGAGTTAAGTGCTTTATTTATAGAGACAGTGTGTACCTGTGTGCAAGCTAGGTAGAAACCCCAAGAATTCTGCTTGCAGTAAATCACATCCTGCCTTTGCCTATCAGTAAATATTTTTACTATTATTATTGTTATTAAAATGTTAAGACTATCAAGCAGTGTTTTGCAGTGCAAGCATTAGGAGGCACAGCTGAGCTTGTCTGACTTGATCCAGCAGAGGCAATGCATGCATACTAATGATTTCACTGCCTTATTTGTCTCCTGATGTATTTTAAAAGGTAAGTTAACGTTCTTCCACCTGGTCTTTAATGAATACCTTACATCCTGCATTAGGAACTCACTCATTTTCCTAAAATACTGCCAGCATCGGTCATGAGGAACAGTTAGAAATTTGCTGGTGCAGGAAACAGCAGTCTTCAGAGCTGAGGATTACTTTGATAAGGGGAATTCTTCCTTTTTCACACCTATGCTTGCAGCTAGGATAGTGTTTATATCCAGAAGATGAGCTGTATTTTAGAACATTTCTGGAATAATTAAGAATTCAAACAAAAATAGTTGCACACATCCTTTTTTTTTTTAATCAATACATATACAGGAGGCTACGTCTTTTACCAGTGTAAATAAAGAGAATGATTGATGCTCCATTGATATTTAGGGGCTGTCTTAAATGCGGTGCTATCATTTTCTCAATATAACAACTTTTCAGAGAGAGTTTTTATTTTACACAACAAAAATGTTTTTTCTGCTTTGCCTTGTGCACCCTGCCATCTCCACAGGCACTGTAACCACCTTCCCCCACCAGTAACAGCCAGCTGCAGCTCTCAGACACAGCTGTGAGAGTACCCAATCTACACAGTTCATAATAATGATTTCTCTTTTCGTGGATGGTAAAACATAAGGAAACAACAGATGGGGTGTTTTCCCCGCTCCCAGTGTAAGTTTCTGGAGCTTGGGGGTCCTTTGAATCTGCTCTGGCAGTGGCCATCACCAGACGAAGCTAAGAGCCCTCCAGATGTGAGGTCCTGTAGCACATCTCCTCCAAGAAGTTGCTCTTTCCTGTCACTCTCATGGTCTTACCACAGTTTTATGGTCCTTTTCATGCTGTGGTCCATGTCTTGTGCCACAAGCAGGTTAGTCCCTGTGCCAGCTACTAAATGCTGGACTGCTTTACATGCACTGATGCACCCCTGGGCTGTCAAATCACAGCCATTGCCTAGATAAATAGGGGATGCATGTTTTTAGCAGAAAAGTCTTGCCCTGTCTGTCTTTGCTTTCACATCCCCACTCAGAAAATGAAGATAAGAATCCTCAATTCCCTCCTGAGAGAAGAATAAAAAGGTGTTTGTTTATGTGTGTCGAGTACCGGGAAACATAGAATGGCAAATGTTTATTTTAATGTTGCTCTGGAGGAAGGGAGTGGACTTGAGGTGGTGACAAGAGGAAAGTCTGGCTAATAAATGACAAAGTCCAGGTCTCTGTCAGTCACTGCTGCTCCACAGTTAAGTTTTATTGCTCCTTTATTTCATGTTCCAGTAATCTGAGCATCGCAAGCCCAGAGTAAGAGGTGGCCCATGTCTGACAAAGCTTTGAGTTTAACTGAGCAAGAGATGAAAAAGCCAAGGAGAAAAAGAAGGCAGAGGCAGGCCCAGGTGGACCAGCACGCCACAGGGCGAGGTGAGGGGCAAAGCCCACGTCTCCTGCGCTCTTCCCCGCTGCTCTCTGCGTTGGACCAGGCTCTTCCCCCAGAAACACATCGTGCAAATGAAGCAATGGCCAGAGACACGTGGTGCGGGACGGTCCTTGTCAATGCGTTGAGGGTGATGCATAAAACGGACAACTACACACGACAGGGTGTAGCAAAACCCCACTGCGAGGTCTTGGATTTTTATCTAAGGATTTTTTCTTGGATTTCTGGTAGGAGTGCAGCCCAAGCAGCACCTGCATAAGGGTGTGCTGTGGGAATGCCCTCCTGCAGCCTCCTGGTCCACCAGCCACCAGGGACGGGATCTGCCATCGACACTGCTGTGCTACTGCATCGTCCCGGCTGCTGAACCATTCTTAGGACTTTGGATCACCAAAGCCCTTTGGTGCCAATGAGAGTTTCCACACAGGTTTTAATTGGCACTATATCCAGCCCTCACTGGATAATTTCTTTGACTAATTTAGTCATTTAACATTTTCAAATTAAGAATAATTAAAAAAAAAAAAAAGGTGAAGGAGGAGGAAAAAAAATGGTTGGTTGTCTACTACCAATTTTAGAGTGTAATATTTCTGACAGTATGTGTAAGTTTCTCCATGGATAAAAGATCTCATGATTTATTGAGCCATTTATTAATTAGAAGATTACAGCAAGACTGCTTCCCAGTAGCAAAAAAAAATAGACTTAGAGTTAATTATAAATGCTGTAAAAGGGTATAAGAAGATTCATAATCCAGTTCACCCTTTCCTCCTGCTTCAAGTTATCCACAAAAACACTTAAAATATGTTGAACTTTAAACCTGCTAAATCCTCTTCAGCAAAAAGACCTTAAACTTAGGTAGAAGCCGTTAAGCCTGTTCTTAGCCAGGTCAGGTCTAAATGTATAAAAGATGATTTCAGCATTAAAACCTGTCTGCATCTTAGTTATTCTCCTCCTCCTTTGCTGGACCTGAGCTGTGCACCTCGTGGAGGACTTTGTGTTCCAGTGTCTGCAGAAGTTCTTCTGTCCATTCCCTGTGACATCTACTCCGTGATTTACATCTCTTTGCTCTTTAAGGACCAGCCCCCTCCCCCTAAAGCACTGTTAGAAGACTACAGTTCCTGATACCTGTCCTTCCAACATCTCCACTTTTGTGAAACAAGAAAATCTGATTCTTATCTTTTGCTAAGAGTTTTGTTCCTATTTCCCATAGGATTTTTTTTTTGTCAGCTTAATAGCCACAAGCTCTCTCTTTGCACTTGATAATCCCTTTGATCTTCTTCACTCATTGCTCAGCAGAGTGCCATAAGGATGTTACTACCTTTAATCTTTTTTTGCCATTGATCAGTAATATTCCCATCTGCTGCTTCTCTGTGATTCCTTTGCTGAAATTGGCACTACATCCTCTCTATGTTTTCATGGAGGAAGTGTCATAACATGGGTAGTGCTTCAGGAGAAGATCACAGTTGTTGGAGTGAGCAAAGAGTTTGAGGAGAAAGGTTAGGACCAGGAACGGTAAATTTATTGGATGTTTTACATATATGTACTGTAGCATTTTTTCTAAATAGGGAAAAAAAATTTACATTTAATCCCAATTTCTGGTCTTTCAAGCTGTCTCTGCTGCCTTTCTCTTCAAGGTATGAAGAAGGAATTCTATAAACTCTATGAGCTCCCATTTCTAGTGTCTCTCAGTGGTTTGTGGATGGAATTATATCCTTTTACTAGGCAAATATGATATTTCCAAGAGCGAATCATAACAAATTCAACTCGAGATCTTAGAACACCTAGCACTCCTTCCGCTTCTTGAAGTAGGTCATTGCCAAGAGCAGACTAGCTGATGATGTCACTAGTGATAACAGAGATGCAAAGTAAAACTTAACCTTCTTTCACAGTAATTTTGCCTAACAGCAGTAGTAATAATTAAAAAAAAAAACCCGCTGTGAAGAAAGTGAGGCCAACATGACTCAGAGATTCACAAAAGGTAGGCAGTGGATCAAGTAGGAATCTTTTGCATATGTTCATTATTCTGGATATAATTACACTTCACTGCAAATGTTCTTCACCTGCCGTATTCTGTACATAGATTTTTTAATTGTCTAGATTGTGAGGCGGGAGAGGAAGAATACAGATTTGGTTTTGCCCATTATATGTGGTGAAACTGTAATTCAAATATGAATCAGAATTTTGAGTGCTCCAAGGAGTGAACCACAATTACAGACTTTTATGAAACTAAGATTGTAATGCATCAGTGGGACAAATGACTTTCTGTTAATCTGTTAATCATTTTAAAAGGCCAGAGTTTGGGGTGGTAGATTCAGCTCACACTTTGTTACAAAGGTGTGCTCTGCTCTGCCACAGGTAAGGAGATGGAAAAGGGGGATCTCCAAGACCCCATTTTTTCTAAGCCCTCCCAGGTAGAAGGTGGTTGTGTTGGGCCAGGGAAGGTCAGATGAGCTTTGCTGTGTGTTTATTCTGGTAGTGCCATCTCCATCTGCTATGGCTGGAGATAGTGCCATCTGACAAGCTTATATCTTTTTTCTTTTTTTTTTTTTAGTTGATTAAATAAATTAAATAAAGGACTTTCTGCTTGTTTGAATTCTAAGCAAGCAAGAGATGTTGCTGCTCCACTTACATGACTGAAGGTCTTGCATTCCTAGAGGAAGGAGTCTCTTTCTCACAGCCCTGTGTTCAGACTTATTTTATAACCAGAAGTGAAGCCAAGTTCCTCTACTAGACCAGAGGCTGCTGGTGCTGAAGTGTCAGGGTTTGTGATGTATAGCAGAGTGTCACCTGTACAGAGAGAAATTCTCCTCCCCACTCCCTCTGTGTTTATACCTTGTATCTGTGAGATATTGCATATTTTCCTTGCCAAGGTCTTGATTGCCTGAGAAAAGAGTAATGGGCATAAGGGAAAATTCCAGTCTGGCTTCACCCTGGAATCTGGAAGGTGGCTATTTCAAAACCTCCACCCAGGCTGTGCATGAGAGAACTGAACATAGGGCTTAATTCACTACATAAATTCACCTCTTAATCCCATATGGTGCAATTCTGTGAAGCTGTGAATCCACCTTACTCTTTCTGACCCTCTCCCTGGTATAATTACCACTGCTGTCCCTTGTGTCACTATCAGACCTAACAGCCCCTCCTCAGATTGGGGTCTCCGTACCACAGACACTGGTCATGGGCTGTTCATGCCCTGAAGACTTCTACAAGTGAGACAGATCTAGCATAAAGGGAAAGGGAAGGGGATTTGCCAAGGTCACACAACTCAAAAGCAGCAAAACTAGAAACCTGCTGATAGCCACAGTAGCACCCTCACTGCTGGTTTACCTAATAGTTCTGTATTTTCACATAATATCAAATGCCCAATTGCATAAAAATGAGAGAAGGTAGACGAGAGCTGGTTATAGGCACCTGAAATGTGTTTGCCATGAAGCATCAGTGGAGCAGAGCCAGAAATGGTTGCGAGGAACCAGAAAAGCAAACCAAGGGGGACCAACATCCTTCCATTCCGCTAAATTTTGTTTAACATCTTCTGATCTCACGGCTCATCTTCACTGTTCTGGGGCGCTGCAAGGAGTTATGACTGGTGGTATTTTAGGGACCACATATCAGCGGACTTATCAGGAAGGGGCTGGAGGCAGAGGTGGTGCAAGGGCAACTCTGATTTTCTAGATGTTCCTCAGTTTGGGGAAAATTGTGAGTTTTAAGGGACTTGGAGAGCCCATCTGGGACCCAAAGACTACAATCACATATTTACGGGCTAAAGCCAGGCTGCCAGAGGGACTGGCTGTCCATCTGCAACCCCATTTGATCACTGTCAGTCCCGTGGGGACCTGCTGTGCTCCCCAGTGCCTGCTGCCCACCCTGGCAGGCATCCCCGCTGCAGGCGAGAGCGCAATCAGCTGTTTCGCAAAGCTGGAGGGTTCACTTTTAGCATCATTTGCTGTTTCTTGAATTATTTATTGCAATTATGCTGCTGATCCATAGAAGCATTGCTGCTGTGCATCATATCCAGATGTCTGCAAATGCACTCCCAGGGCCAGATCCTAATTTTAGCTGCCTCTGCAAAACACTCTTCTCTGGACTGCGGCTCTATTTCTGTTCCTGTTGAACTCTACAGCTAAGCAGACTGCTGGCTTGCGGAGCTAAATGCTGTGCCTCTGAAAGAAACGGATCAGTGAATGGCCCAGATTTTACCTGTGCAAGATGATAATAAGACAGGCTTGCTCTACATCATTTAAAAATACAGGTGGAAGCATGGAGACCTCTTGCATGGTCAAGAAGAAGAGAGCTGGAGCCAGGACAGAGTAAGGGCGAAGACCATTTGCACTAAGGACATTGCAACTGTGCAGGTCTACCCCATCCTTCCCCTGTGCATGGCAAAGCCCCGAGACTGCAAATCCTGATCAAGCCTTTGGTAGCACGTGGGAGCTGCAAATGGGGTTCTGGAGCTTTAGTAAAGTCAGAGCAGTGATATTCATAAAAACTAACCTGTCATCAGGAGGTACTGTAATCCAACCTGCAGGTCCTCATCTAAATGAATTACTAAGTGTATGCAATAAGATGCATCTATTTAGCAACAAATATAAGTTGTTTGTCAGGAACTTGGTGTCAGGATTGCTTTTGCTTTGTTTAATGACACACCAGGCCAGCCTGGGAGATGGAGCTGTCTCCCATTAGCTGAAAGCAACTCTCCAGGGAAAATGACCGCCCAACATATGCCAGAGTTGGGGGTTTATTTATTTGGGCAGTTCTGAGTTGTTCATATATTGGTTTTGTTAGGATTTTTAGGCTGAAGTTTATTCCCCTGTTCTTCTGATCAATCGGCTCATAGGCCAATCTGAACAGTGGGTAGGAAAGGAGTAAATATCAGAAAATCCATGTGAGATGGGGAACCAGTACTGCTTCCCTCTTTGCTTGCCAAATTAAGCAACTGATGTGTTATGAAGCTGTGCATGTGAAAGCACACTAGGTTGTCCCAGCATGAGGGAGTTTTTGCAGTGGTCTCACATCTCTATTTATTGCTGGTGTTATTATTGACACCGGTAATAAGTTTATGTATACAACACCTCCTGGCTGAGTATTTGGGGCATGGTGCAACTTGTTTTCAGAGAGGTCCAGGAGGCTTAACAACATGGGATTCAAATCCATGCTGCTTGTAAAAGGTATAGTTATTGTATGGTGTGTTTATTAAGAATAAAAGTCATGGTGGTTAGCTTTCTGGCTGAACTGCTGTGAGATACGGGATGCTTCCACCATCTCTCAGTGGGCCTTCCCATCCCAGACAGCAATACTCTAATTAACTTTTGTCAAGTGGTTCATTGAATCTAGCAAAATGGAGTGACCCAGAGGTACCTACAGATCTGTCAGCTGCAACCTGAAAAATGACTTTCTGTTCTCCACAAGGAAAGGGGGAAAATAACCACATGCTAATGATCAGTTCTCTAAATGTGGTGTGTCCTGGGACAACAGATGTACATGAACTGAAGGGACACTTGGGGGAATGGAGGAAAAACCAAAAGTGGCAGGATACGTAAATGAAAGGACCAGAGGGGAGGAAGAAAAAAAGGAAAATCTTTCCCAAATTGCATGGCTCGGTAAGGAACATTTATATAAAGGGTGGTAATAGCATTTCTCTTAAGATGGAAAATAATGATGAACTACTGGGACTGAAATATTTAGTGTCCATTTGAGGAAGAGTTAAAAAGCAGCAGTACAGCTTTCCTGGAGTCTGCATGCATGTGTAAAATCAAAAGCCTGAATCGTAAATTCTTATCTCCCTCATCTTACCCGTCTCCCACATTCATAGATTTTAATACAAGAAGAGACTATTATGATCATTTTTTCTGACTTGGAGCAGCATCTGAAAGGAGCTTATTTCCATACAAGGGTCCTGCTGTGCCTTTCCCATCCCTATGGTTTTCTCCCCACACTTGGATTTTACATTTTTCTGGTGTCTCGCAGCCCACCGCACCCCTCCAATGGCACTGCTGTATTCCCATTGCGGTCTGCCTGCGTACACAAAATTGCAAGATTGGCACTTTGATTGCAAGCTTGTTGGGACAGGAGGTATGTCTTCTGTTCCATGAACTGCCTAGCACATTTTTAGCACAGTAATGATAATAATCACACTTCTTAAATATATTCTCTAGGCATAAAATTACTTTGTTGCCTAAAGTAGGTCTTAGCTGCTTCAATCCGCACTTTAGGTCCTGAAGACCCTACAAGAAGCCCAGGGGTGTAGTTTTCATCCTTAAAGGTGCTGGAAATACTCAAGATTTATCCAACACTAAACCCACAGCAGGAGCCAGAAACTTGGCATTTCTCTGCTGAGACTCAACCCCATAAATGTCCTCAGAGCCTCCCCTTTGGGGTCCAAACACACCCCAACATCTGTTATTGCTTCCCTTCACTGCATTCCTACATGCTTTTCTATAATACAGCACCTCTCCGGTATGAAAGAGGTACGATTTTAGCTCCCCTCTGTTTGAACCCCAAATCTTCTGTTTTCCAGGGAAGAGCAAGGTCTCCATCAGCCCTGTTTCCATGCAGTGGAAGCCTTCCACATCCTTGCACACAAATTCGTTTTTGGTATTGGTAGTCTTCCAGCTGTTTATACATGCCTATAGATGTGTATATCTATTGAAAAAAACCTTACATTTCTTTCTATCTGTGTGTATACAAAACGTAGATTCCTTTCAACTCTCAATCTTGTTATTAGTTGCACAAAATACACCCCTAATAGCATATGTAAAGCTGTGTGTAATTTTACAGTGCTGATTGCTTTTGACTTCATTTCAAGAAGGGTATCTTCACCATGATGTGGAAGTTCATGAGATCATAAAAACTCACTTCTAAAATTGTGCCAGACAGTGAAACTACCAACTACTCCCTTCACACATGCAATTTTAATGGTGGGGTTTATAAGGTAAATTTGAACATATATGCTTGCTTACATTTTAAATGTAAAGACATGTAAAATAAAAGATAGCCAATTAATTTCTTAACTTACAAACTCCAGGGGTAGATTTGGAAAGTCCCACTTTTGAGGCTGCCTAACAATTTGAGCTGCTGTTGACATAATGTATTTTTTGCTACATATTGTATTTTCTGATGATAACATAATAGGCATAAATTTGATCCACTGTAAATGTAACACTGAAGATAGAATTTAAAATTGTTGGCTGTTCAGGAGGCTGCACATGATATTTTATTGTTGGACAGTATTTCACGTAAAGCTTAGAACAAGTCTTTTTGACTGTAGATGCTTTTTTTGTTTAATTTAAGTCTTTGAACAGTATTTCAAGAATCATTGTTGACTTTTAAACTATATTGCCTTGTGGAATCATAATATTAATTTATACAGACTGTAAACCTGTGTCATTTCCAAATTTGCAATTCACCATCCAGCTCTGCTTGAATAAATCATACACTTTTCTAAATGTAAAAATGCTTTTTGCTGTCAGTGCTCCATTGTAACTTCTTGTTTCACCTGGTTATTTCTCAGGGTGGATTTTTGCTCCTGCCATAATTATTTCTAATTGAATGTGATTAGCTGCCACGCTGTTTTGCACAAAAGCGGCTGCCCGTCAGTACAACTTTTAAATGTTTCATCGGCGATCTGGACAACGAGGCTGCGTTTGACGTATCAGCGCAACAGAGGCGTGAGGATTTGCGCACCCCTGAATCAAGGGGCAACACAAATGTGATCCCGCTCAGACGTGCGAGGATGATCCCACTTGGTCTTCACCACCGCTGGAGTGAGCCCCATGAGCCTATCCCTTGGGGCTGGGAAAGCTGTTGCCTTTCCAAGCTGCGAGTTCCCTGCTCTTCCTTGTGCATATTTCCTATATTTGTGGGAGTTGGCCAGAGTTTGTTGCTAGAAACTGAAGGTTTTCTCTTTCAGATAGCCTGTCTTCAGATGATTTCCAAGCAGTTCAGGTGCCCTCAAGTATGCAGGAATTGATGCATGGTGGTGGCAAAAGGCAGCTCCCCCTCCCCGTGCAGGCACTGCCATCGTCACCTTTAAGTTCAGCCAGATCACACTTGTCTAATGCCACAAGTATGAGCCTGAGAAGAAGGAACAAAGGCTCCGAAGGTGCTTTATCAGGGTCCTGCTCCCTCCGCATGGATGGGCAACGTAGCGCCTCGTGCAGCTCCCGTGGATAAGCTGCTGCTCTGCCCTGCCAGGCACTGGCTCTGTTAGATCCGCAGTCCAAAGCCGGGATCGGTGGAGGAAAATGAAGTACTAATGCTGCATTATCAAACTGCTGGCTTTGCTTTTCCCCGTGTAGAACTGGAATTCTTCAGGGGGAGAAGGCTCAGCATATCTAGCAGGGTTTTTGGAGGTGCCCCGCAGGCTGTTCTGTCTCTTGGGATGTGACCTCTGCCAGCCCGGCTGGAGAGCCACGGACCACTGAGCTCCCCGCCAGCACTGCTGGAGCAGGAGGGTTTGAACTGCTCCGCTTCCAAAATTTGCCCTTCTTTCATCCGTTGCTTTGTGGGGTGTTCTCATGCTGTTTTGGAGAGCTGGAGCATTATCCCTGTGCTGCCAGCAGCCTCTGTGCCCGCAGTATGTAAATTTGTCGTCTCCAGAACTGTTTCTACGTGAAGCTGTGGCTCAGGCCTATTATCATTATTTAATGTCACTTTCGCAGCAGCGTAATAGGAAAGGTTTTTATAAAATATATTATCATTCTGAACTTTGTTGTTAGCAAGACAAAGCAGAAATAACAGTATGCTGGGTTCAGCCATCAATATAGAGGGTATATCATCAATCAAATCCATAAAGCTTTTAAGCTGTCTTGTTTTAAATTAAGGTTTACAATGCATTACAATGGGATATTTAAAACTGTGTACACATTTTATCAGCTCCTCGTGACTCTGTAAATGCTTTCTGATTAGTATGTCTGAATACAGCAGACTTGATTCAAAGCTGACTTTTACAATTAATTCTATTTATTTTGCAGGACATTACCTCTATTGTAGGGGGGGACTCAGGGCTCTGTTTTCATTTCTTGTCAAAGGCAAAATTAAATTGGAGCCAACTTTGACATTCACTGAAATCTAACAAGACTTGGCAAAACTGACAAATTAAAAGTTTGCCATTATATGAAGACTTTGGACAGGATGTGGCATTGTGGTAGTGAAAGTGAACTATGTAAAAAGGGGCAATATTTATAAGTGAATTCATGTCTAGTATATCTGTCATCCATTACAATAGTGCCTACATGTCTCAAACAGTGTCATGGCTGCTCAGTGTTAAATGCCATTTGGGTACATCAGGGAGACATTAATGTGCTGTGAAGATCTTGCATTCATATAGACAACACAGAAAAGGATGGAAAGGGAAACAGATGTGAAACGACTTGTCTGCAGTCAGACAGCCATTCAGCAGGAGAACTGTGATTACAACCAAGTCTCCTCATTTACAGTCTGGTGCTCTGAATTCAACCAGCCGAAATCCCCATTCTTTCCTTTCTCATACCTGCGCGCCCTGGCTGACAGCTGTGTAAGAGAAGCCCTGCTTAATTTGTAAGAGTAGATGCATCATTGTCAGTGGCGGGAGAGGCTTCATCTGCAGTGGGAGAAGGTCCGACCTAATCCTGCTCCTGCACTGCTAAGCATCTGGTCCGGAGCTAGGTGTTTAAAATGGTGGGAGGTAGGTTTGATATCTAAGAATAGTTTGGTGTCTAGCCCTAGGCTTCTCCAGCAAATCTGCCAAGAAGGCAGTTCACTTGCAAAGTTTAGTGATCCACGCAGAGACAAAGAACGGAGAGATGAATTGGGATATAGAGGCTGTAGATGCAAACATAGGTGGCAAGGAAATTTGATTTGGTGCTTGAAAATGGCTTGCTTCTTCCCTTTTCCATTTAGCAATTTGACACCCCATTGGCAAGCATCTTTCAGATTCAGCAGAAGGGCTGCGGACAGACAGGAGTGGAGGAGTAGAGAGGAATACACGGAGGGGTGAGGATGGAAGAAGGCCTCAATGTGGAGAAGATGAGCGTACACGAACAGGTGAGGTGAGCAAAGTCCTGATGGGAATGGAGTGGGTCAGCAGTTTCAGGTTGAATCATAACTGTATTGCCAGTTGTGACAGCTCTCTGAAATCTTGGTTGGCACTGTTAGGCTAAAAAGAATAAGCTTCTAACTTTCAGATTCAACCCACATTATATTAATGGTTATTTGAGTCATGCTCACAATCTGTGCAAAGGCAGAAGAAATCAGAGACATAGATCAAAAGCTCAGATCAAACCTAAATATTCTCTTCACAATGTTAATAAAGGTTGCGGTCAAGGCAGGAGCTGGCTTTTAACTGTAACTATACAAGACTGACAACTAAATGAACGGGAAATGAAAAGCCAGTTTAATTGTTGCCTGTTGTTATTGTCAAAATGACCGGCTAATTAAATATTTATTGTTTACTGGTTTCAAGCATACATTTGGCATGTTGGGATACTGTGTAATCAGTAGATCATACATTTCCCCAGAACAAAATAGTAGCCTCACAAAAGCCTGTTGTGAGGATTAGCCGGCTAATGGGCTTGACTCACCCCCCTGAGCACCAAGGGTGCAATTTGCAATCGAGGTTTTGAGTTCCCAGCTGGAAGTGCTTCATGCTCCCATTGCATCTCCCAGCGGGGGGGTGCAGCTCTGCGCCTCCCGCCTGGGCTCTCTCGGAGCCCTGCCAGCAAAAGCTGCCCATGAGAAGCAGTGATTTAGTACAGCTGGCTCCGTCCTCCTCTCCCTTTCCTGCCCTCACCTCCTGTCTGGCCACGTCCAACTCCTGTGCTCGACGGCTCATCAACCGCCCTGAGGAATGAGGTTGTCCTCCGCTCCCCTTCCTAAAGGGAAGCTTCCCAGCGAGCAGGGACATCTGAGAGTCCAGAAATCGGGATGCTTTCTGCTTGGGCTACAAATTATTGGCTTTTTCCATCAGCAGCAAAAAGAGAGATCCTACGGGATCTCACACTGCTGCCGAGTCTTAGATGAATGGTGGTCCTTTGGGGTACAACGGCAACATGCAAGAAATGAGGATAATGCAAAGACCTGCAAAGGTGCACAAAGGTTTAAGATGTTCCTTGTGCTCCCAGCTGCAACCGCAACTTCCCAGGAATGGTATTTTAGGGTGGGGGAGAAAGAACCTCTGCACCACACCATGGCCCAAATGGATGGCAGAGGTCAGGTGTCGAACCTGAGAGATGCTCCTGTGAGCCCCTCGATGGATGCCACACTGCCAGCGGCTCTGGGGAGGGGGAAATGCGCACAGATTGCACAGCAAAAACCACTTCATGACAAGGGTCTCAACAGAGCCTTTTTTTCTGATTTTCACCCCGGGGTGACAAGGCTGGGTCTCAGCAGACTGTCAGCCTCGCTTGCACCTGCCTAACGGCAAGGAGGGAAGGGGCAGCAGGGCAAAGGGAGAGCCAGACCACCCGCTTTCGGCTGGCAAATGTTGCAGTGGAAGATTGCCAAGCTGTGAGCAAGGAAGGCTCGGGAACGCTCGCGGGCCTGGAGACATCTTTATTAGGAAGGAGGAGGAGAATCCAGGCAAGCAAAGCCAGAAGGAAGGAGGGAAAGTTTGCAAAAATGAGAGCGGGCGCATTGCAGGGAGCTTCACTCAGAGCTATCCCCAGTAACAATCAGTCCTTTTTAGTAACAAAATAAAAACAAAAAAAGGCAAAAGCTGGCATTTGCAATTTCTCAATTAAAATGTAATTTACACCCTGTGCTGTCTCTCAGATAAAAGCATGCTTTGTTCACCCAAGTGTGAAACAATATTTACAGAAACATTTTGTGGCTTAATATGCTGCTCTGACGTTACAGCCGTCTGCACGTGTACGGACACGCACACCAGCTCTCTTGGCCAAAGGCAGCTCCCCTTCCGCGGCTCAAGGCTGGTATCTGGGGACTGTTAGGAGTGGAATTTCTCCAGAGCTGAGCTGGGCTGCCCAGGGCTCCCTTTGTGGCCAAGGAATAAAGACGTACTGCTATAAAGTGCAACCCATCAAAGCCTGTGCTAGCTGGGTAGGCTGAGACCTTCCCTAGGAGCCATGCCTTCCTACAGCAGCTTCTGGGCCTCAGCAGAGGGTGTTTGCTCCTGCCAGCACCTGATCTGGGGGGATTTTTTCTGA
Organism: Haliaeetus leucocephalus; assembly: GCF_000737465.1. Lineage (NCBI taxonomy): Eukaryota > Metazoa > Chordata > Aves > Accipitriformes > Accipitridae > Haliaeetus > Haliaeetus leucocephalus. The sequence goes on from NW_010973104.1 coordinate 5,141,061, forward strand.
GTGCATAGGGAGCCTTGACCATGAAATGGAGTTTTACTGGGCTGGTAGGACTGAACGGGGCTGGGAGCAGGGATGCTCTTGTAGGAGGAGTTGAACTGGTGAAGGATGCTTTCCTCTCCAGCAGCTACTCAGAGATGAGAGATGTGCGGAGAAGGGGTTGCACTTTGCTACATCATTTCTGATCTTTTTGATTTGCTTGTGAAGGCTATCGCCTTCCAACTCTGTCAATCCCAGATTGCTCTGAAGAGCTTTTGGCATAAATAGGATTGGAACAGCTTTCTGGTACTTACCTTTTTGGTATGAGGTCTTGGCATGAGGTCTTTCAATGCAAGGATTTAATTTCCTGTACAGAATCACATACTCGACGCAATACCTTCATTAGAAGATTCTGGTTATATCAACTCTCTTATTTTTTTTTCCAAGCTACCTAGAATGCATTCAAGGGCAATGAATATGCAGTTGGTGTTCAGGAAAAAACCTGCGTGAAAGTTAATGGAAATCTTATAACAAGCACCCCACTTCCATTAATTGATTCCCTAATCCAGTGAAGCATTAGTCATATAATTAATTTCAAGCATTCGATCTCTACAATCAAAATTGCTGGCTCTGATCCGAAGCCAATCAAACCATCAGCAGCCTTGCCATTGATTTCCATGGATGAGATCCAAAGGAACTTTGCACATGTTAAAATTAAACACGTCCTTAACTGACTTGCTGGGGGCCATATTTAGACCTCCTTAAATCACCTGTGCTAAACAGGGCCCTACAAATACTTATAACAAAAATGAGAGCAAAAATGTAGTGACCTCCCCAAAAATGGTGCCTATCCCTGAACATATAAACTTACCCAATGTATTGTTGTGTCTTCCTGGGGTTTGGCTCATGTCCCTAATCCACTTGTTAAATTAGAAAAGTCTAGCCATGATGACATAGGCTGTCTCAGACTGAGAAATATTTGGGACCGAAACCTTCCCTTAGCACCTGACCTGGTCATGGGACGTCAACCACCTCTCTTTAGCACAGTGACAAAGTGACCACATGGCAGTGAATGTCTGTAAAATCAACCCCAAAAAAGTGTCCCTGGGGGATTCAGAGGGATTTGGGGGTGTTTTGGTACAGCAGAGCCTGCTGGCATAGTACTTCTGTCTGGTACGCCTGTTAAAATCTTGCCCTAAATTTATTATCAGAATTTAGGAACTCGAGATTGAATCCATCTCTTCTTATTTCTAAGTAGTTAACCTGTAGTTACTCTAAGACCTTTGCTAGGAGTACTTGCATCCGTCTTAGTCTGGGTCCAGGGGACAGCAGGGTTTCCTCAGGACCTGCAGCAGGGAATTCAGTCCTGACCCAGAATATCTCTACCTCCTCGAGAGCCCAGTGTTGCAACAGCTGCCTACAAAGCTATTCTAGGCTAGAAAAACCTCAAATTAGGCAATTAAACTGGCAAAATACTTCCAGTTGTGAAGAAATCTAGTAATTCCTGGGTTGGGGGCTTTTAGTGCTTTTTTCCCCTAATTATCATTATTATTATTATTATTATTATTATTATTATTATTATTATTATTACAGATTAGCTCTACACACTCTTACCTTATTTGCAAGCCAAAGAATTATAGATAGTAATTGGATAATCTCTCAATTATCCCCAGTGACTTAATTATCATCATTAACTGTATTTATTTCACTAGTTTGGAGGATTTCTTTTGGGGGTTTCATTCTCCAGACCTATTAGTTTGACTGATAATGGGGCACACTGGCAATAGCAAGGCAGAATTACACAATTATTTAAAAAGTGATGGGTCATATATTACAAAACACAAGCAAAAAGAAAACCCCGTTCTATTTTAGGTATCTGTCTAAAATCAGAACTTTCAGCTCAGAACTGGATTATGTAAATTATGAAATTTCATCCCTATTGCATTGAGTTTCTGAATGTACAGTGAAAATTGTTGTGTTACGCTACAACAAGAAATGACTACTGTAAATTGAAAGTCAATGCAAACAGCAAACATAATGCCTTAAGGAGAGAGTGTCATGATCTGAAATTTCAGAGGCAATGCAACTTCTTTGTCTGACTGGTGCACTTCTATTTGAGCATAATTAAAAATCCCTGGAAGTGGAACTAATTCCTGCAGCTTTATAGTGGGAGACGGATCGCCTGACTAATGAAAAAGATCTCATCCACCTAGTCTCCATAGCGATGTCAAGTATGGGTGGACTTTGAGCCCCATCTTGCTGTTGTTGATTACAGAAGATGGCTTGGTCTTGGTATCCAGCACTGCTAGCTTTAATATTTAGGAATACACATGATAGCTGGTCCAGTACTGGGAAGCAATACATGACATTTCTTATTTCTTTCCACCCCAATTTTCTGTGTGTGTGTGGTTTGGTTTTTTTTTTTCCCCCAAGAGCCTGAAGCAGAAAAATATAACTGTTGGAAATTGCTTTACATTAGTTGATTATCTCTGGCTAAGTTGAGAGCATTTGGCCTTGCTTATTGGAAGCAATTTAACATGAGAACCCCATGGAGGGCGGTAATTTACAGGGTATAGTCTCAATTGGGGTACGTACATATTGCAAGGCAAAGGGTGGGGGAACTGCCAAACGTACTAAGATAAATCTTTGAACTGCGGCTTATTATTCTAGGCCGTGTCTTGTTTCAGTAGACCAAGTGTTGTTAAAATCACCAACATGGTCATATTAGAAGCAAAATCATTTGATGCTGTCTGTCCAGAGCCATGAAACTTAAATCTTCAATGTAACCTCTAAGTTCATTTAAACATGCTGTATACACATACATATTTGCATAGTTTATGTGAGGTGCTCTGTTGTAGGTGGAGGGTTGCTTTTTTTTCCTTCCCAAATTCTCCAGGTTATTACCTCATACTCCTTTAGGCTAAACTACCTTGTCAGTCATCACACCGTCATCTCCCGTCTTCAGCCGTCAGAGCTTTGTGTTACCTTCGGTGTCCGTCCGGCAAAGCCCCAGCTCGTTACTAGCACTTGCTACTTGATGCAGCTTTCGATTACCTGAAGGATTATCCTGAGTTCTGATTGTTATTTTTTTTAATGACAATCGGTGAATTGCAATACTGTTTCAGTAACCAGATATCCATTTTATACATAAATATTGGCTTTTTGGTCTGACGTGGCAGGAGCATACTCACACCTCTGCCGATAACTTCCTCATATGTAAGTAATTGGTTTTCTCAAGGTTATTTATTTAGATGACTATTTGATACCAGAGTGCAATTTTGTTGTCTTCAATACACGTAAAACTAGTTTTTCTCTATTAATTGTCCTCTGAACTTTATTCTTTCACTCACGTTAGAGCCAAAAGACCAAGACCAGTCATAGATCAAATGCCAATATCAGGTGTAAATCCATGTAAGCCAATGGATTATACAAGCAGAGAATCTGGGTCCGTATATATCAGAGAAAGAGAGAAATAAATCTTACCTGCGCTGAGAGACTGCATTAGCTTATTGTGCTTGTAAGACTTTGAAAAACCTAATATAGATTCCTGTAGTGGATGAGCACGGAGGGCTCCATCATTTCCTACGTGTGTTTGGCAAGCCCTACAACTACAAAGTCGAGCTGCTTTGTGCTTTTAGTTTTCTGCCTTGTTAAGACTAGGCAGTGAGTTTGCTCACATGGAAAAGTTAACTAGTTAAACTGGATTTCATCTCGCACCGAAAGGAGCTCAAGTGAAAGCAGCCCAATTTCAATGTAGAGCGGTGATGTTAAAATTTAATGTGGTTTAGCTAGGGCGCTTTTAAATCACATCTCTCTTTAACCCAGATACCTTTCCTGAGTGTCCCCCGAATAGCTAAAGCACAAATTTAGCCAAGATTTGCTGTATTTTCACAAGGTGTGGGAAACAAGGTGGAATTTAGTCTGGGGGCACTAGGAAGGTGCCCACCCATGCAGGATCTCATCCCTTTGGCTCATTTCAATGTTTCCAGAACAAATTTTTCCCCAAAGGCAGACCTGGAGATATCTCTGCTCAGTCTCGTGACACCGAGTTTCTCGCTCAGACCTGGAGCAATTTGATAAGGTGAGAAGCTCAGCTTTCAGTTAAGATACTTCAAGCTTTCCTCATTGCGGAGAAAAGCCTGAAGGCATGAAGTGGGGATATCTGGGAGGCTCAAAAGCCAAATAGCAAAATAAACCTCTTGCCTCCAATATTAACACTTCAAGCCTTTTCTTACAATCCTGAGGAATGCGGGCGGTACCATAATTTGGGGAGACCTGAGCACTTGTGATTAACCGTGCTGCTCATCCTGGAGCAGGAGCCGCTGAATCCCATGAGGTTTAGTGGTCTCAGTGGGAAATCAGAGGTACAAATGAGTAGGAACAAGGGTAGCATATTCTAGCCGTTTCCTTGCTGTTGCTGTTACATGGGGTTACAGCACCGAAGGATTGTATTTAAATCCCCCAAAAGGTTTTCAATTTAAAAAAAATAAAAATATTCAGGTTTTGTAAAGTTCACCCTTCAGTGTAATCTTCCAGTGATTTAGAAATGTAATTATAAAGCCAATTGACAGTGCCCTTTAAAATATGTCATGTAGGAAAATTAATTTTAGGATTTCTTTCCTTTTTTTTTTTTCCTTAGCTTCACTGTCACATCTTGGGCTAGAGAGAAGCATTTGAAGGTCCAGTGGACCCTTCTCATAGGGACAGGGAATAGTGGGGCAATAATACGCAATCCCGTCACGTTCTTCTTTCTTCCACCTCATTTTCACATTTTTCTGTATCACAGGCCAGATGTTCTTTCTTCTCAGGACTTTCAGCCAGCATCGAACACGGAATGGGACTAACCTGCTTAATTTTTCAAAAACCTTAGACAGCGTCTAGATGACAGTACATAAACAGTTTGGGATGAGAGCATGCTCACGGTCGAGCCAGAGAGGTGGAGCGGGATGGAGCCAGCAGGGAAGCTCAGGTCTCCTTCACGCACCTCCCTGCGTGTGGACAGGACCTCTTTAGCCTCGCCTGGTTTCCACGACCTAAGCACAGCCCGAATTAAGTTGCCGCAACGCGAGTTGCACAAATACAGACTAATATAATTTGTCAAAATTAGGGGCTGATTGGATGTTTTCATTCAGGGTGATCCAGGCCAAACTGTTACAAATGACCTCTTAGCCTTGGAGCATAAAACAGATTTGCTAAATCGAGGGTGAGACTGGAAAGGAGACGACGGGAGCGGCCGTCTCTCGTGGCCACGGACCTCCGTTGCACAGCACGTGCGAGGGCAGCGCAAGCGGGACTTGCAAACGCTTGAAAGCGGGGAAACTATCCGATGCGTACAATTTGGGAACATTCCTAACTTAGGAGGAGTATTTTAATCTCTCTGAGTTATTTTCATCTCTGTGAAAGCGTAATCCACGCACCTCGTGCTTGGCATTCATTTCCATTTGGCTGGAAAGATGGGAAGGGAGGGGAAATGGGAATTTTGTCTGCAGCAAGGTCAGAGGCAGCAGCGCGTGCATGTTGGGCAGAAGGGGGGTCTCGCCGAAAGCAGGGGGCGGTCACTTGCAGCCTGTGGGAGCTGCCCAGTTTGGGGGTTGGGAGGAGAAAGGGGCTTTATGCTGGGCTCCTCCAGCCTCTGCCGGGAAATCATTCCACTTTGCAGGGAATCCTGCTATAAATACTAAAAAATGCTCACCGGGTCATGGGTGGGAATAGTCACCTCCACCCTGGGAAGTGCCCTAACGCACCTTTCCCCTCCAAACCTCCCATGCAGAAAATAGAACCCAGCCCTTCGTTTCCAGCTGGGAAGCTGGTGGAAGAGCTGCCAATCCCCAAAACGCAAGTCCGTGCCGCAACCAGCATCTGAGGCCCTCAAAGCTCGTCAGAGGCCAGTGAGGGACTGGAGTTGGAGGCAGGGTGAGGTGCTACTGAATGTAAAGAAAAGTTTGAGGCTGTCAGCTTGGCTTGCTTTTTCAGTGGCCGGAGCACAAAGCATCCGCTTCACCTCGGCACTCTGCATCATTCATGAAACAAGTGCTGATAATGATGGGATGACCGCTCTGCTTGTCTCCACGTGCAAGCAGTTGGTGGTAATGATGTTCATTATGCATTCAATAGGCTATTTTACAATATGAAGTCATTTAGAAAAGGATAATTAGTCCACAGTTTGCTTTTCATTTTATTTAATTTTCTTTACTTCTGTTTGGAAAAAAAAAAAAGGAAAAAACAAAAAGTATGTAGGGATTGTGTTATTTTTGCAGCAAGCAAAATGGAGCTGTTTGATTACCCTCACAAGAGATATCGTGAAAATGGTGCCCCATTTTTTGCTGAATGATTTCTTGCAATTGAGCATCCAAAAGAGCATTTTAATCTCAATGTATGCTCTGCTATTGTATCAAATTAAGAAGAGCAGGCACGGGGGGCTGCTCAGTGAAGAATCCTCTTTTCCATTAATTTGGATGTGTTAAGTGCACTTTCAGAAGCCAAAAATATTCTTGTAAAAACACGATTGCACAATGGGATTTCTTTCTAGGGCTTCAGTCATCTATCTACCAGCATTCATCATTGCTAAAATTAAAGCGCGGGTGAAAGAGTAACATCTCCAATTAACAGAGGCACATCACTTATCTGTTTGTTTTGATTGGGTCTGTTAGTTTGATCCTGTGGGGTAGGCATCCTACCGACCTACCAGACCAGAGAAATTGGGGCTCGGAATCCTTCCTTGCATTTCCAAATTCCTTTTGCTTTTCTTACAACAGCCCAAAATAAAGCAGTCCCTGTTAAAAAGGCATTCAGGCACAAACTGATTTTTCAGCCTACGAAATGGCAATCGTTACGCTCCAGGATGATATAAATATATTAATTTATATATTGGCAGCTGCAGTGCAATGAATTGATAGCTCAGGGAAGATGGTTCCCAATGGTTTCCAGAAGCTGAGGAAGAAGCTTGGTACAGGCACCCTTGTTGCTTCAAGCGAGGAAGCCCTGTTGTCACGTCCCCAGAGATGCCTCCGCTCCCCGCACGGCTCCAGCCTCCATCCAGAGCCAGAGAAACCCCCTGGACCGGGTCCCTCACCCCGGCTGAGCTTAAGATCTAGTTAAGAGGAGCTTCAGCACGCCGGTTTTGCGTCATGCGCCGCACAGCCAGGCAGCGTAGCCAACTGAAGTCAAAAGGTTTCCCGTGTCTGTCGAAGGGAAATGAAATTCATAGGTTTGGGGGAAAATACGTGGAACTGCACTGGTGCATGGAGGCACTTTTAGGTGACTGACCTATTTATTGAGAGCTCAAGTACGATTTTAGGTAAGTAGTCCCTTGAGTCTCTGGCCAACCGCTATACTAGGAATTTCCTAGAGGTGATGTCTCCTGTACAGTTAGAGTCAATAAGGCATGAAAGAAATAAGATCTGAAACAGGGTAATGTATGAAATATGAATTGCACAGCAGCCTTGGATTACAGCAAGTGCAACTGAAATGCCTGGTGCTCCCCTTTACTTTTATTTCTATTAATATTCCTCAAGCAACAGCAAAGATCGATTTGAAGCAGAGAGCACAGAGAGTCATGGGAGCTTCATTAGCATGCAAATCTGAGTGAATTCATTAGCCCTGCAACTGATGCTGATGCTCCTGGAAACTAGTAAAAGAGTAAAGTCTGCAGAAGTAAATCAGGCCGTGCTAATGAGCCTGTTAATAAAGCTTTTGTAAGCCTTTTCCAGAGCCAAAGTGACAAAGCACACTGTCAACGTTAAACCTCTGGTACTGTGCCTTAGATGAGGGACTCATATTTATTTCCTTTTTTTTTTTTTGGTGCTGGGGAAGAAAGCAGAGAACCGTAGCAAAGGTAGAGAATGAGACAAAGGCAGTTACAATATTTCCTCATCAGAGATAAAAGTATTGTGTGGTAGCAGAAAAGAGACAGAATGACAAATGCAACTGTGCAAATAAGATCCATTTGACTGAAATTATATTTAGAAAAAAAACAGGAGACCAAATTTTTCATAATGGGGCTTTCACCTTCTGGCTGTATGTTCTCCTTTTCCCTTTACCTTATTAGGCACAAGTTCAGGATTGTGGTTTTTTTGGTTTTTTTTTCATCTCCTCCTAAAGTTGCAGAAATGTTTATGGCACTGATGCGGTGCCCGGCTCGCTGGGGGCTACCGCAGCCCACGCACCTCCTCACCACGTGGGATGGCTTGTGGTGAAGGGGAAACATGCGACTGGTCAGACTGGGGCTCTGACCCCTTTATTGTAGGGCCTGGGAAGACCTGTACCAGGGCAGTCTCTGGTCCTGGCCCCTCAACAGTGGGATACGCTGGTCTGGGGCAAATCTGGTGGGCTCTGACAGACGCAGCCCCCCCCCAGTCAGGGGCTCTGTGGTGCAGGGAAGGGCTCTGCTGGGGGCAATTTGGCCCAGCTGGGTCCGTGGCTGCTGGTGCAGAAGGGTGAGGGACCTGGTAGGACGCATGTTAGGAGCAGCAAGTGGTCTCCAGATGGTGCTCTGATTTCTTCTGGTAGAGGCAACGCTGAGGAGGGGAGCACATTGTATTTAACAGATTGAAAACTGCATGTCAGTCCATACCGCCTTAAAGTGGAGCCATTCTCTGCACACATATTGCCATTTTTGGACCCCATGGTCACAGGTAGGAGGGTGGGTACCTAGGAGACTGGGTGATGTCTAGTCTGAAGATCAAAGCTTAATCTTAGTACTGAAGAATTTCCTCCTTTACCTTCCATTTTGCCACCGTTTCAGGTGTTGCAAAGTTAGAGATCTCCTTTCCCTGCTCTCACACCAAGGCTTTAAGTTTTCCAGGTGGGAAATAAACCGCAGTGCCCAATCCGCAAGCCCTGCCAAGATCGGCCGCGCACCCGCACTGACGAGCCGTGATGTTGCTCGTCCCCCTCAACCTTGCGTCTGCTTCATGTGGCAGCAGCAGCCACGACAAATGAAAAGGCTCCAGGGTTCACCGGGCTCCAAGGCAGGGATAAGGGGGAAGCCAGTTAGAAATCTATTTGGTTCCTTTTTGCAGCAACCTCTTTGTGTAAAAGAGCTTGATGCAGGGGGAAACTGATTACTGCTTTCTCATCAAGTGGAAAAAGAAGTGCTTTATACACAGGCTGATGGAAAACTACTGGAATGCTTTTCAGTTTCCCTCTCTAACCTTTAGTGCTTTCTGGTGCCTTAAAGGGAACAAAACGCTGGACTGGAAGAAGGGGGAAAATATATCAAAATATTTTTGGAGATAATGGCAAGTAATACAATAGACAATGCAGCTGGGCAACAAAAAGAGAGGCAAGGGGAAGGCATCAAAAATACCATCAGAGAGTGGAAGGAAAGAAAGAAGACAGGGAGAAAAGGTAAAAGCAAGGAAATGAAGAAAAAAAGCCACTTGTATAATGGGGTGGCAAAGGACAAAGAGGAGATGAAGGGAAGGCAGAGCGAGAGCAGCGCGAGAAAAATGAAGAGGCACCTGGTGAATGACAGAGCAGAGTCACAGGCAGGCACAAGCAGGGAGGAGAAATGGAGTGGAAATGAAGCAAAGGGAAGTGTGGAGTGGCGGTGATGTTGCTGACCTGTTTTTCTTTCAGCTGCAGTGATGGCAAGCGTTGACATTAATAATGCTAATGCTTGGTTACCCGAGGGGAGAGGGAGCCATGGCTAGCTGGTGTCAGGGATGTCGTTTGGTCAGCGCTATGGGTTGACCTACGCTAAGCCTTTTTCACAGCCTCCTTGGACTAAAAGGGGAGGGAAAGCACTGAGAAGTAAACGGTGCCAAGGTCTGGGCTAAGACCCATCAGTCTGACAACCCACCTATAGATTGCACTTTTTCCTCTGGTGCTGGTAACCTCCCCACCTGCCAGAGGACATTTGGCTCACTGCCCTTCACCTCCAGCTCGCTGAATTTAGTCTGATATAATATCAGAGGTCTTCCTGCCCTGTTTTCATACACAAGTTCACCCAGGTAGCTCATCCTGCCTATAATCTCACAAGCACAGTGTCATAATGCTTATGCTCAGCTGCATTTCTCATAGCCTGCTGCATATTTACATTGCGCAGTGATCGCAGCACTCAACATGCCACACTTTAGGTGCAATTGCACTGGCGCCTTACATACCAACTGCACCATCTGTTTTGATTCCTCTTTCTTTTGTATTACATCGCAGCATCGCGTTTTCTTTTCTTTTTTTTTTTTCTGCAGCTGCAAAAGCTTTGGGAGCATTCCTATAATAACTCCCATACAGCTTGGTTTAGCAGATATTTGGGCTCTTTCATTCTTCTTAGCTGCCGAATTACATTTGGTTATCAACATGCATTATATCTGCTGTCAATTAGCTGTTATCTAACACCATGAAATGACTTAACTCCTTCAGCCTGTTCGGAGATCTGTCCGCTACCAGCACACCGCACAGCTTGTATCAGCTTGCAAAGATCCAGGCAATTTTGTCACACTTATTTTTTTACTAGTGCTCATTACAGCTAAAGGTCAGTTGTGTTTCCATTGTAAGCCTAGGGATAATGGCATGATCCAGCAAACTCCTTCTTGTGTAAAGTTAACTATTTGCATAAAAATCCTTACTCAGGGACTAATTTGCAGGATCGCGCCTTTAAAACCTTAGCCTCAGGAGCAAGGCAAAAGCTGGAACCTGGAACAGCAATCTTCCAAAGCCATATTTTATCAGAGAAAATGATCAAAATTTAATGAGGAGAAAAAGGTACTTAATGGCTGTAGATAGTGTAATTTCACCCATAAAAATGGGATCATCTTGTGAGGCATCTTGCTGCGGCCTTTCGGATCAACGGTACCGCTGGCAGCAGCCTCAGCGGCAGCAGGGTGAAACCCTACAAGGTGTCCGGCAAAAGTCCTAACCCACTGCAAAACGCGTGTGTGGGGCTGTAACTTTTAGCCAGACGGACAACTTGGATGAGTGACTGGGGCTTTGTCCTCCGCAAAAATCTGTGCTTGGCCGCAAAGTCGTTGCACAACCACCTTATAAGCAAGCACAGCGAAACCCGGCGGCAAGGCAGGATGGTCTTGCTACCGTGGCCGAAGCTGCTCGCATCTCAGGAGGGTTTTCATCTGCTCTCACAGCAAATGTTTCAAGTGTTTCACCAGCTCAGTTGTTTATAATACTGGAGACTCCCTGAGGCTCAAAGCTAGCCTTGAAAATCTGTTTACATTTTTAAATATATGCCAAAGCGTATAGCCCTGGGACAATTAAGAGAAGTTAGGTAGGCAAAGCAACCAAAATAGAATCACAAAAGACCTTCAGTAAGCCTTGGGTGGATATCTCTGCAATATATTCTTCAACAGCCCACATAACAAATGCTAGCCTTCATATCCCAGGTCACATCTAAGAAAGGCAGCGGATGGGTTTGGCCATTGGTGAGCAAATATTAGTCCTGGACAAAGGCAATGCTTTATTTTCACAGTGTACCAAAATTAGAGAACCCCCTAGTGCTAAATAATTTTGTTCTGCCTCACTGTGAAAATTCACGGTGTTCAATAGCCCTCCACAAGTTCTCATTTTATCCCTGTAGTGCAGTGCTCCTGTGGTTATATGTCAGCTGCAGTAGTGGTAAACATGTACACACTACTCATTTAAGAGCTTTTAAAAGACTTCTTACTGTGCCCAGAAATTACACCTGTGCTTTCTTACTTACCCATGCTGTTGTCTTTGTTTCTCAGGCTATATTAAGCCTTTTTCTTTCCCCCCCCTCTCTGAAAGAGTGGGAAAGTATAAGCACCTTTAAGTCCTGGCTTTCTCTCTGGCAGTCAAGTTGTGCAGAGGGACAGAGACAGTTAATCTGAAGAAAGGGAAAAAATATGGGTACGTTGCAGTAGGGATGGCAGAAGATATCTGCCCCTCCTGAAGACACTTGACTTTTCAGGAGCTCCGTGGTGTTAGCTGAAATCCCTGGCAGCTGCAGTGCTTGACTTCCCCGAGACGGGGACCTGTGATATTCTGACTGTGTTTTCTGTATCTAGAAATGATGAAGAGAGACAGAGCACGTAGTACCCGGAGGAGCTGCGTCAGCGGAGGGGAAGGTAGATGCAAGGGTGCAATGAGGCATTGGCTTCTAATAAACTTTTCCACTGTAGGAGAATCTTTCAATATTAAAGATGATTTGATAGAAACAAGAATAAGAGGAGAGGTAGTAAGTAACGTAAAATACCATATCTAAAAGACTGTTTGTTCTGTTACCATTATACTGCTAAAAAAAGGGAATTGAAATAGAGTAACGTCAGGGGTCAAATTCTACATCGGGCTCATTTGCCCAATATTTTCTGTGAGAACTTTCACTCAAACAAGAAGACCAGAAAACCCAAAGAAACAAAAACAGGAATCAACTTCAACTGCTTAAATATCTGTGATAACACAACGGTGGTTTGGATGGTGTGAAGTTGATCTGTGAAGCGCTCTGATGCGAGATATGACTAAGAAAAATAACTCAAAGACTTTTGAAATAAAGGGCTGGTATAGGACATGTTTGGTACCTCCTCTCTGCTAGTGACAGAAGTGCTAAGAGTGAACCTTCACCGAATTTATCTGATCCAGCCCACCCCAGTGACTCTCCTGTAAGAGTCCCGGCATGTACGTGGCAGTGTTGGCTGCTGTCAGGTCCGGACCCAAGTCTCAGCAGGCTGCCACCTTCCATAGCTTTTCATGTGGTTTTTTATGGGGCCAGACCCAACTTTTTCCCAACACATGCCCAATTTGCAATGCCAACATTGGGGTTTACTGTTAAATAGCTGCTGATGCACCTCTGGTGACAGCTTAGTCTTCGTGTTTTATCCAATACATTTAAAAATAATAAAGCTCTTGCTCTGTATTTCACAAATACTAGAACCAAGCCTTGGAGGCATCTGCATTAATTATGTTTAAATCTTAAGAAATGCTTTCTGAACTTCCCCCTTGATTCATTGCAGCTCTTGAACCTCTGGCTGACCATGTCGGGAGTGATCAGCATGTCTCCTCTCGAGCTCAGATCCTGCCTCTCTGCTCTGCAAGTGAAATTATCTCTGTATGTCTGTACCCACAAAGTGCATTTGTGCTTCCAACTTCCACAGAGCACCAGACATTTAGCTGTGCTAGGGCTCCTATTAATGCCTGTGATTAGCACTGACAAAAGTGCTGTTCTCCCCACTCCCTGAAACCACCCTTCCTTGATTGGTTTTTTTAGAAAATCCCAGTGCAGTGTAATATCTCCCTGGTACTCATGTTTCAACAGAACAGCAAAGTTAGTGAGGCGTGACAGTGCTCTTTTTTCTAAACCTATACTGAACATCCTTAATCAAGTTTTGCTTTTTTAAAAATAATGGGTCTAATTCTCTTTTGGCTTACAGTATATTCATGCTTGTGTAATTCCATCAGGCCGTATCCTGTAAACTGGCAGAGCTCTTTCGACTTCATTTAAACCCAGGAAGATTGATAATAGCTGAAGATTTGGGCTTCTGATTTCCAAGCTATTCCTGATTTATGCCAGTTCAAAATGATAACGGGTTCAAGGCTTTTTTCTTTTTTTTTTTTTTTGCCATTAGATCCACACTCTTTACCTCATTTACATCAAACAATACACAAAATACATCCAAGCAGCTGCTTTTTCCTGAGGTCTTGATCCTTCTCCATTCCTGCTGACCCTGTTATAAAGCTCACACAACCAGGAGCTCCTGAAAACATCCACCAATCTCCCTAAATGCACTCAGAAAGATCAGGCCAAACTATCAGGGAAAGTTGCCTTGTACCACTACATACATTGCATTTTTTTGCGTTGTCTAAATTAGGTGTTGTCCTCCCATATGCAGACATATGATGACATATTGCCATGGCTAGACTATGCTGTCTCCAGAGATCTCCCAGGAGGAAAGCTAATGGATTCTTCAGCGTGTCTCTGCCACAACCCAACAGAGACAACATGTCCTCAGCCGTTGCGCTTAGCAGGTCCTGCAGAGAAGCCGTCTTTTGTTCTCTCTCCCTTCTTTCATTCCTGTGTTCAGTAGCCATATGCCTGCTGGTAGTGGCCAGCATCCACAGCTCTGGGGATAGCAACAGGCAGGTAACGAAAGTCAAGAGGACGGAGACAGCATATTTCTTCTTGGTGGTGTCAGATTTGTCTTTGGTAAGATCCTGGCCAATTTGAAATGCAAGAAAGATGTGAACCAAGAAAGAAATGTGCTGAAGGGCTGCTGGTTGCAAGTCCCTTCCCATGATCAGAGAGCACATATTTATACTGGCAGTACTGTGGCTTGTCTGATATTAGACTGACGTTTAAATTAGGTACAGACTTGGCGATAACTCGGATTGCACCTGGGACTTCTGAGTGCAGCACAGGGCAAATAAATAATGATGTCTGTAGCAGTAGATAGAGATGCTGTTACTAACTTTGATACAGAATGTGAAACACTGGGTGAAACATCACACAGGCTGACAGATTAGAGATTTCATAGGCTTCTGGTACAAGAATAAAGAAAATAAAACTTAAAATTAACTTTCTTTGATAAAAGTAGCCATGGAAGAGGCTTCCAAACACCTGTAAAACCACTACATGCTTCCCACCGGTGACTGCACCCAGTACTTCAATGTAGAAACACGAACTGTAGCAACTGAGCTGTAGTTCTTCTATAAACTTTTGATAAGCTTGGGTTTTTATGGATCTGGAACACTACAGAATATAGAGCATGCAAGGTTTTTCAGAGGGAAAGTGCCTAATTGTTGGGTTTGCACTGACTCACTGCATTCAGAGATATAACTTGTGTCCTATATTGTACCATACTGGCCGTACGTACCTGCAAAAAGAGTCAGACTTGTTAATTCAGTTCTGAGCTATTAGTTGCTCAGTCCTTCCTCATCTCCTTTCCCAAGAAGCGCCTCTCTGCAAGGACAGAAGGGGGAGAGCCACGGTGAGGCAGGTCCAGAAAACTAGAGGAGTGTTTGCACAAGCTTCCACGACATACTACACCGTATAAAATACTAAGATGCCTGCCAATACCTGTTTGGGACTTCCACATAATGATCTCCCATAGAGGGAATCACTTCAGTACTCTGGCAGTCTCAAAGTTGTAAAGTCAGTTGCCCACAAAATGCTTCATTCCTCCCAATTATGCTTTGATGTCTTCAACGTTCCGAGCCTCCAGGAACAGGACAGGTCTCACAGATTCAATTAAAACACACTCAGCTTTCTGGAGTGCTTCATTTCTGTTTTGTGTTTGGGGCTTGGCTGCACAAGTCGGAAGAATTTGGTATCATCTTTTTTGGAGGACAAACCCTGGCATTTCAAATGTTTCCCTTCCTGTAGGATTATTGTCATCATTTATCATCCTGTATATGCAGTACATTTGATGGTATGAATCCTTGCTCCTGACCCCACCAATGACATTAATAGAGAGAACACCACACTTATGTGCAATTGTTTCCTCTCAACTGCTGCTCAGCTTTTGATAGCGATTCAGATGAGTAAATCAGCACAATTTTATGGAGTTCTGCCTGTTGTGACTCACTGATTTTTCCAGCACTTATGATACCAATGTTTTCGTCCCCCCAGCAAGAAGCCTTTCCCAGCTTCACTCCAACCCTGGAGAAAGCAGCTGAGTCCCTGCTGACACTGAGCAAGTCCCCCACCCTGCCGTGCCCACCACGTACGAGAGAGGTAAGGTCTGGGGTAAGGACTCAATAATTATTATTAAATTATTATAATAGTGCTAATTATTAAAAGCTAATGCAGTGTTCTCTCTCCATCCTTTTCCCAAAGCCTTGGTTTCCCCATGATGTAAAGAAATGGGATTGGATGTTGTTTTCAATCTTGATGTGTTTTCTAACCTACGTAAGTGTCACGGTCCACTCGGTGGACTCACGATGGTTCGTTTGCTACGATCTCGAAAGTGCAAAATTAAGGTGACCAACACCAAAGGGGATAGCAGTAATCACACAGTAAAACTTTATTGTATTGCCTGTGAGGAGGCACGCGATAGTTAGAGATGGGTGAAAGAAAGGAGAAAAGTAAAGTTAAGTTTAGAGAGAGGAGAAAGAGGGGTTATAGCTACCACCGCTGATCTCACGACGTCCTAACGGTCCCGGGTCCAGCTGATCCTGCGTCGTCGATCGTCGTGGTCCTTGGTGGGGAAGCTTCCAACTTCCGTTGTTCAGAAGTCATCTTTTATGCTTAGTAACACACCTTGCTCCACCTCTGCCTCAGGAGTCTCTACCCTTCTCAGAATACAATTATCATATCTCCGCCCTTCTCAAGCGAGGCTATCACGCAGGCGCGGGGTCAGTGTCCGAGGCGTGGTTAGTCTTGGAGGCAGGTAGCCTTCAACCAGGAGGTGTGTTTTGGTATTATAAGCAAAGTTCGTCTAAAGTTCATGATTTCTTCGTCGGTGTTATGCCAACAGTGGCAATTCATCCTTTTTGACAGTAGCTACGCGGTTATCTCTAACGGTTCCAGCCAGGTACCTTCCAGGAACCTTGTACCGCACATTCCGTCCTTGGGACCGGCCGCTGCGCTCCAAACAGGCCATTGTCAGGTAATGTACTGTTCATGTTCCTGATGACGATGTTGAGACAATGCTGATTTTCTGGCCGACTCTTACAGTAAGAGCAGGACTAATCATGACTATAAGCTCATGACCATTTTTTTGTTAGCTTCAGCCTGCTTCAGATACCACAACCTGAGATGTAAATCAACTCTGAGATACACTGGAATAAAGCTGGCTTATCTTAGAGGGAAAAACCAGGCTCAGTTTCGTCTAAATTACCCTCCTGCCTGCTGAAGCGCCCATCTGTACTCCTCTCCAGGAGGGCAGGGATTCTCCAGGGCATTAGCTGTTTTCTGTTCTGGATAAGATATTGTCCTGGTTTCAGCTGGGATAGAGTTAATTGTCTTCCTAGTAGCTGGTACAGTGCTATGTTTTTGAGTTCAGTATGAGAAGAATGTTGACAACAGGCTGATGTTTTCAGTTGTTGCTAAGTAGTGTTTATACCAAGTCAAGGATTTTTCAGCTTCTCATGCCCAGCCAGCAAGAAGGCTGGAGGGGCACAAGGAGTTGGGAGGGGACACAGCCAGGGCAGCTGACCCAAACTGGCCAAAGGGGTATTCCAGACCATGTGAAGTCACATCCAGTATATAAACTGGGGGGAGTGGGCGTGGGGAGATCACCGCTCGGGGACTAACTGGGCGTTGGTTAGTGAGTGGTGAGCAATTGCATTGTGCATCACTTGTTTTGTATATTCCAATCCTTTTATTATTACTGTTGTCATTTGATTAGTGTTACCATTATCATTATTAGTTTCTTCTTTTCTGTTCTATTAAACCATTCTTATCTCAACCCACGAGTTTTACTTTTTTCCCCCTATTCTCTCCCCCATCCCAGTGGGTGGGAGTGAAGCCAGTGAGCGGCTGCGTGGTGCTTAGTCACTGGTTGGGATTAAACCACGACAGATATATTTGCTGAAACTTGCTGCATGTTCGGAGGCCTCCTTCAAGATGCTGGTTTGTGAAATCAAGTGTAGGACAGTGCCCTCCCTCTCCCCACAGTACGTTATGGTTGAACTCATAGAAATAAAACAGTTCTTGAAAAACACTTGGTGAATCTGCATAATTAAAAATCTTTCCTGCTGGGGGTTAATGATTTGGGTAGATTAACTTGATAATGTAATGTAAAATGTCGAAATCAAGAGTGTGCATCCAGAAATACTGGTGCAGCTTTGCAATGGGAGACAATTTTAAGTAAATAACCAGAGAAAGTATTTTGCAATTAAATTAAAGATGTTTCCAAACTACTGTACTTTGCTATAAAAAACCATCATCTTGAAAAGTCAAGTTTCATTTATTTTAATTAGCACTGCCATGAAGTATTCCGTTCGGCAAACACTGACTAACAAGCCCTTTTCCAGACACCAATTTGAAATGTGTGCATCAGAAAAATGATCACAGATCCTTCATGTGGTATTTTCTGGGCCCAGTTCTCAGGTAGTCGAGATCAGCTTCACTCCACCAAAGTCAGTGTGGCATCCTGATTTACATCAGGTGAAAACGGAGGCTTTAATCTCCCTGATAAGCCCTTCAGGAGGTGACGCAAAGTCTACCAATATCAGTTGGTAGATTCCTGTTGCCTTCAGAGAAATTCAAGTTCAAAGCTGTGTGCACTGGGATGAATGTCTGGTCCCTTTCACTGTTCTCGCACTCGAGTTATTTAACTGGAGAGGCATCAGTATCAAATTGATGGAAAGCCAAAGTGATCTTGATCCTCCTTTGAGACTTATTGTTGAATTGCATTATATATAAGCAGAGAAGCTTTTTTATTATTAATGGGATAGAAAATCAGAACCATCAAGGAAAAAGATGTAAGTCCTATTAAGATGGATGATTTGGAATTAAGTCCATGGATTCATAACAAGATTGCTCTCTGTGACTCCTGTAAAAGTGTATTGTCCTCTCAAGGAAAGACCTCACCGGGGTGGAAAAATACTGGGGCAAATGCCATGAGCTTCTCCTGGGGCAGCTGCTCAGCCTGGGGGGCAGCTCTGCAGGCAGTGCCCGCACGTGTCCAGGCACGAGGCTGCTTTGGGAGACGGTCTGCTCCAGGGCGGTAAATCTGGAGCTGCCACCCCAGGAGCTGACCTTCCTTAGGATCTCTTGCTTAAATCCCTTTCTCTGTCATCCAACTTGTTTTCACATCTGCCAAGTATTGCGACTCATTCTGCATGTCCAATGAGGGGATTATTTCGCAGGCTTAAATCTCACTACTAAAAAAAGAAAGTTACACTGATAAATACTTGTTGTCTACACAGGGAGGCTAGCAAGGAATAAACTGAAGTGAGTGTGAAGGGCACTGTCAATTCTGTAGAAATGCCTCTCATTTCGCATGGCTAGTGTCACGTCCAGTGTGCTCAAAGCAGCCTTTGTGCAGCACAAGGTATCCTCCAAGGAGCGAGTGAGGAGCAGCTATTCGGGGCTGCCCCCTTAGGTAAGCCCACATATATAAAATCTGAGTATTCCCTTTTAATTTCATCCTGTTGCTCATAGCTAAAACCCCTTGTTCCGCCTTAATTTATCCCTTCTCTCTGGTAACACCCTTCAAATACTTGTAGACTCTTCCCCCTTCCATTTAGCCACGCTTTAATCTTACCTCTTTATTCATTCATCACAAATCAATCTCTCCTGCCCCCTAATCAGTGCCGCACTGCCGCCTAATCTGCCGGGAGCTCCCTCCAGCCCATGTGCCACTAACGAGCAGGACCGAGTGCCGGGAGCCTCACGGGTGGCACAGCATCATGCCAGGAGGGATCCTTAACACCCGACCCTGAGGTGTCATTTTTTCCACATGTTGCCCCCACCTGCCCCCCTGTCACCTCCTAATGCAAAATCAGGGTCTGTTTTCCTCCTGCTGGCAGCCCTACATATCTTATCCCCATTACTATCATTCTGGGAGGAATGACTTTGTCCAGATAATAATAATTTTCATTTCCCCATTCAGAATCTTCTCTTCTACCTGTGCGTAACTGATTGGGTGATAAGGACATTCCCTCTTTCCTTCTTACCTTATAATAAGCACCAGCAAATCTCTGCTGGTTTTGAACTCAGCAAGTGTGCATTCTGTGCCTTCAAGTGGATCCTAATCCAAACATTATATGGCTGAAAGCATTCGAGTGCTTAAAGGATCCACAGCTTTTCTCCCCACTCCCCAGGGGTAATACGCACAAACCTACCTGGCAGCAGGTCCCTCCCCAAACCTTTACAGCAGCAGCATGACCTCTGAACAGTCTCCATCTATGCAGACTCCCGCATCTGATTTCCTCTCCGCTGTTAATCTGTGATCTTCATAAAAATGACTACTGTTGGGTTGTCTTTCACTATGTTATTCCCATGCTGAATGCTTCTAACACTCTCAGCAACTTTCATCTTGGCACCCCAGAGTCAGCTCTGTAGCGCCTTTACTTTGAATTATACCGGTCTACAAAATCCTCCCTTGAAGAATATCTTTATCTTTCTTAGTGTTTGCGTTCAGTAGAGGTGATGGGCAAGCTGGTCCCTGGCTGGTGTGTCTTTGGGCACTCAGGAGCAAGCTGAGTGCTAGGTTTAGAGCCAAGAGGAAAGTTGGCTCCCAGACCAGGGTGGCAGGATTTTGTTCTGGTTTATTTTCTTTCCTACTCCTTAAGAAAACAGTGTAATCTCTTTCTGATGTTGCACGGTCTTAGCATCCAGACAAGTGATCTTTCCTGCCCTGTCTGCGGTACTTTACAGTTGTGTCTTTCCATCTTTCACTGCAAGTCTGCATTTCTTACATGGTCAGGGGAACGCTCAGCTGGAGGTACAGGGTATACATTGCATGGACTCCTCTGAAGTGAACACTGAGCTCATGATCACCTGTGGTGGTGGCAAGCTGGACTGGATGGTCGCTCTGATCTCTCCTACTCTCGTGTTTCTACCCTTTCTCAGTTTGTTTCGCTTACGTTTCACCATCCCTGAGCTATTCTGAGCATCTTTTGTTCTGGACCTGACCTTCCCCTGGAATGTCTCCCGCCAGTGACCGCAACTACCTATGCCTTCTCCTTTCTCATCACGACGCAGCTTCCAGTCATTTACAAACACAGCACTATTTCTGTTCTCCATCTCCTCCTCATCTGTCGGGAACCTTTGACACCTTTGCTTACCATGTATGCCTGCTCTTTTACCAAGAAACCTGCTCTTTTACTCTTCCACTTGGCTCTCCTGGAGTGACTGCTCGCTCCTCCGAGCCCATGGAGCACGGGGCTTTGCCTGCTCCCTGCCTGGTGTCCCCCAGGCAAACCACCCTGTTTTCCCATCTCATCCCAGTTTTCAAGGCAGCCCAGCCAGTGCAATTAGCTCGCTCCCTAGTTCACCTCACATTCAGTTTGGTTTAATGGAGTGAAATTCAGATGAAGTCAGAAACAATTACTGCAGCTGATGTCTCCCAGTTTCTCACACAAATCTGGAAAACATACCGGATCAAATACTCGTACCCTACACTTAAAATGAGCCGTTTCTCAGTACGTTAGTAATTCTGCTGCTTTCAATGCCCAAATAGCACGAGATGATTTTATTTTTCTTCCTCAGCATGATGGACTGAATTATTCACAGCAATGTCAGAGATCAGAGGGAGAAGGAGAAGGCTGAAACAACCCGGGGAGCAGAGCCGGGGCAGTCGGAAGGAGGCTTGGCGATAAAGGAAATTGGTGAGATGACAGTGAGATGAGCTGCAATCTAAGCCCTCCTCCTACCTTGTGTTTTTATACATACACTCAAAACATATTTCAGGGCTTGAGAGTGTTTTCTCCTTTCTGAAGATCTATTTTGTCATTACGTTAGCTGACAGCCGTTGGGGAGAATGAAACACTTTGGTTAGCCTCAAACACCTTGCTAAGTTCTCCTTAGATTGAAGCACAGTGATGTTTTATTACAGCTGACACCAATCAAGGCAAATAGACAAAAGTGAGAATTTTGGTTTGGGACCTATGAAACAAAGGGAATAAGTGAAGTGAATTTGGACTCACAGTTCAAAGGAAGGGGTAAGTCAGTCCCAGGAAAAGGTTTATCTTATCAACACCTTGTGCTTTGGGAGGAATGGGCTGTTTTACAAGGGATTCTGCAGCCTCTGCAAAGCCGTTGTGGCAGGATGAGTGCTTGGTACCATCTCTGTTCCTGCAAATTCGTGACGCAGCCAAGGTCATGGGAAACTGGCGGGGGGGAGAAAAAGAAGCAGTGACCTTGTCCTTCATA
Organism: Haliaeetus leucocephalus; assembly: GCF_000737465.1. Lineage (NCBI taxonomy): Eukaryota > Metazoa > Chordata > Aves > Accipitriformes > Accipitridae > Haliaeetus > Haliaeetus leucocephalus. The sequence continues at coordinate 5,162,764 of NW_010973104.1, forward strand.
AAAGACTGAGCACTTACGAGTCTGGTCCCAAAAGGTTTATTATGTGTTTGTTCTGAGGTGGCACTTATGGTTCACAGCAAGTCATTACTCCCCTGTACTAACTAGTATCCAACGAGAGAGAGCTGTCACAACGATGCTATCCAAAGATAAGAGCAAGCCCTGTCCTTTCAGCAGCTCCAATCCCAGCCCCTACCACTCTAAATCACGTCTGAATATCCTGGTGGGACATTAAGCAAAAGAAAACATTACAAGGCTTCAGGGATTGACCTTGATGGATAGCCAGAACGGGGTCATGACACACCAGTCCTCAGCCATCAAGGTGTCACCGGGGAGGGGAATTTTAAAGGAAGATGTGATGGGTTGGAGGCTGAGCTTGGTTAGACGGTGGTGAAGCCCCTGCCATCAGGGGAGCTCCCCTGGGTTGGCATCGGTAGGAACGGCACAGGAACCAGCCCCCCAGCGCTGATGGGGAGATGGAATGGGGCTGGAGCAAACATCTACGCTGGCTTGCTCATGTGAAGAAAGGTGAGAAATTCTTGCAACAAAATGTGGAACTGTTTGAAATTCACAGTTTGTCATGGCCCATTGTGAATTCAAGAACAGGCCTTCTCTCAAAGGAGATTTCTGCGATGACATATTAAGGAAAAATAGGCCACTTTCTAGTAAAAATGGCCAGCAAGCAGGCCTGCTCCTGAGTGAGGCTTTGATAATACGAGCCCATTTTCCATGGCTTTGGCATTAAAAATACAGAGAAGTGCACTCTGTCCAAAGTTCGTCCAGAAAACAGACTTGTCAAAGCTGTGAATGAAGAGAAATAGGAGACACCTGGAGAAAGGCATTTCTGTCCCTTCTTAGGAGAACACTACCCAAACATCTGCTTAATATTGATTGTGTGTTTAAGATATGGAACGAACTTATCCATATATCCATGCACCGGGGAGGAAAAGTCCTGAGGACTGCACCTAGGTCACAGCAGGATTCATTGCTCTGATTTAGTATTAAGCCCATTTGTTTGTGCCAATGAATTACAGCACCTTTCTTTTTCACTCCTGTGGCATTAATAGCAGCAAAACCAAGTCGCCTACAAATCCCCACACCTTGTATATCCAAACAAACCCGCGTCCTAGGCATTGCTCTGCTAGGGTGATTTGGGTACGGAGATTTGTTTGAAAGAAAGGATAAAGCCAAATCTCGCTTTGTTTTCCTGCTGCCCTAAATTTCACCCCGCCTTTGAATAGCTTTGCCTCAGCGCTTTAAACTTTGCATAACTCTTAAAAATAACGAGAAAACAACCACCACCACCAAAAAAAAAAAAAAAAAAAAGAGCAGTTTTCTTGTCCCCAAGCCAGGAGCAGCCCTTGCTGCTGCTGGTGCTGAGCCCCCCCGGCAGCCTGGGGGGCAAGGGGAGCAGAGAGCCCAGGGACAGGGACACTGCTCGGGGCCCTTGTGTGACTTAACAGTGACATCCAGCGGTCACCGAGGTCCTTCTGACATCGGCTTGACCCGGAAAACTCTCAGAGTCCCTTTTCTTATTTAAATACAGGGATATTTGTGCGCCAGCGGGAGCTGACCTGGGTGCGAGCTGTTCCCTCTTGCTCGGGATGCCCTACCGCAAGCTCAGCTGCCTTCTGAGTGACAGCTACATTAGAGTGTGCCTTCGACTTTTGTTTTAAACCTCGGAGTAGAAAGATTATTTTATGATTTTCCTGGTTTTCCTCAATTTTATAACCCCCGTGTGTTTGCAGCATCATTAATATTATTCATAATTAAGCCGCTATAAATGTAAAAATAAATCAAAACTATTAAACGTCAAATCATAGAAACTTTTCCTTCTAGTAGTTATTACACTAAACACAAAAATAAGCAGTTTTCATCTCAAGTTTAACATTACAGGCATATTTTTACATGATAATTTGGTTTTCAAAAAAAGTCTAACTGTGAAGTTTAATGATACCACATGAAGCAGCTTGTCAGTTCGTATTTATATTCAAATCTGAGCTTTCACAGTTCCCAGTGTGTTTCTTTAGTATTTTGTTGAAGATATTCTCGCAGCCTTTCTCAAAACTGTCTCTAGGAAAAGCAGCATGAAAACCTGCAAAGAAACAAAAAGCTTCCTACACTTCTGGCTCGGGGTTTGGATGCTTGAGGAGGAGACTTTTATTTCCTACATGCACACGAGGCTGATGCTCGAAGGCTCAAACGTTGGGGTGCCGCAACGCAGCCCTTCTGGTGATGCTTGTCTTCTCCTATGAGCAATGGGTGGTTGCGCCAAAGTCCTGGAGGAGTCTCCAGGGGTTAAAAATATAGAAATCTGAAGCATGGAAAGCTGCAACCACCACAGCATCGCTCAATCCGCCCACAGAGGTCACGGACCAGTTTTGGGGCTCCCCTCTGCCCTTTTTGTCCCACAGCCAGGCCGGCTATGCATATCCAGGAGAAGAGGTATTTGGCTCGTGGTTTCTGAGTGCTGCTCTCGGCACCGAGACGGATGCAGCCTGCCAAGCACAGCTTCGACCTCCTGGGTTACAGGACCTGCTTTACCACAGGTAGCAAAACCTGAGCCTTATTCATTATCTGTTGCTATACAGTAAAATATAGGGGTCACTTCCCTGCTGACAGGGGTTTGCGAGAGAAGGTCTTACTCTTGCCCTCATCCTAGGTGAGGACACATCACCGAGCCCAGCCTGGCTGCTTTATTTAAAGGAAGATTTTGGTCTGCAGTTCCCACAAAAGCCACGTGCACTCTGAACGAGTCTCCTGTTGCTCCCCAAATCCCTTCAGCTGGTGTGGCAAAGAAAAGAGCAGAGTGGAAGGAGGGGATGTGCCTGAAATCGCAGGCGCATCCCAACACACGGCTGCGCAAGATGCTCATGAGGGTCGGGAAGGAAAAACTTGGGGCTGAACCCTGCCTCTCGTAAGTGGAACCTCCTACCGTTTTGCACTAGAAATTCAGTGCGAAACCCTCGGCTTGTCGGAGAGCTCGGATGCCTCCTCAACCCGCCCCGCTCTCGGAGAAGGTCACCCCATGTCACACGCGACGCAAGCAACAGCCCCACTGTCAGGAGCCAGAAGATGTATTTCTTTTTAATGTAAGATGTGGAGGGTCTAAAATGACTGCAGCTGCCGTTGCGTTAAAAAATATATGTCTGCTGCCTTCGGGTTTTTGACATGAGATGTTCCTTTCAGTCTCTCCTTAGCTGACAGCTGCATTTCATGGTCTCATGTCCACTCCAGGAACAAAAGCAACCTTTTCATCCCAGCAAACTAGGGTGAATGACCTCTCTTGCAGCACCTCCTGATTCATGAGTGTTCATTTGTCCTGGTTTTCCTCTTCTCTCTCAGCTACACTGCAGGAGCCGGGGGACAAGGTGACCGGAGCTTGGGTCCATCCCTCTGTGTGACCTTGGGGGAGTCACTTTGCTCCCTCCCGTGCTTTGCTGCATAACGCTGGGGTGGGAGTCGCAGGGAGGGAGGAGGTGAAGCGATGGGCACTGTGCACGGGGGGTCTCGGCAGCGATCCCCCCGTGTCCCCCCCGTCCCCTCGTGTCTGCCAGGGCTGCCCACCACCGGGCTGCGTGAGCGCAAGCACCGCATCCCGCAGCCCCGACCGCAGGAGGCACGTGCTAATTCCTGATCGGCTTTTAATGATCCCAAACCCCTCTACTGACTCAGGTGACAGCTAAATTTATCCCAAGGTTAGGGTGACTCTGCTGTACTGAAATCTATTTAAAGTCGAAGCAAGCACTTCGGAATAACAAGTTGTTATACAACTCCAGAGACCAGGCAGCTTCCCATTCTTTTTTTAACGTAAAAGGTAACATATTTCCGTATTTTGTACGTGCTAATTGTTGGAAACACTGTCAGATGGTTCGGGAAATTGAAAATGACAACATCAACCTGTTCAATCCATTAAAATCTCTCCAGGATCGTAAGGGACATTGTCAGCCAAGTAATGCTGGCATCCCTGTGGTAAAGCCATCTTGCTTCTTATTAATGACTGGCTTTACAAATGAGCAGATTTTCTTAGCGTGCACCACTCCATCACGTTATCCAGGAGGGACATGGGCACAATATAAGAAAACCCAGAGGTTAAAAGAGAAGACTTTCACCCCAATGCAGACTTAATGAAGAGAATGGATGAATAAAATTTAAATAGGTCCCAGGCCACACAGCTAAAGTAAAAAGTTGGGAATAGCTTTCTCCTTGTCCAAGGACCACTGCGGGAGTTTAGAGGGAATGCAGTGCAGATTCTGGACCAGTCTTTTATAGGAGAGAAGTGGTACCATTTTGAAAAACTCCTGAGTCCCATCTTCAGGAGAAGCTAAGGAAAACAGCAACCCAAACCCACTGTAATTCAGCTCTGGATAGTCATTTGGGGCAGTCAGGTGTTTAATACCTTGACCCGGACCTTAGCTCCTTTGTGCAGAAACACAAGTCGGCTCCAGTCCAAGCAGCAGTAGAGATAAGTTAGTGCAGTGCTATGCCCAAGCCAATATACCACGGTATTTATTTCCACTACTATTTATTACCTTGGCCGTAGTATTTCCCAAAAGCAGAAAGCAGCTGTGTATAACTTCCACACCAGAATTTCCAACTAGCCGTGACCGAACGCAGAGAAAACTTGCATCTGTTTTCATCCATCCTGATAGACACATTCAAAATCATTTTGCTTTTGAAAATGTTGCCATAAAGCTGTTAATTCATTGTAGCCGTGAGCCTTTCAACCCATCCACAAGCTGAATGTGAGGATCCTGGTATCTTACCCAGCTCATTGTGAGCAGGGTCCGCTCCCTCTCAAAGGACAGTAGCACCGGCTTTGCTGGAGACTGTCATAAAAACAAACAATAGCTCATTGTCCTAATACTGTCGGATCTCTAAAAGTAAAATAGTAATTTTTTTTTTACTTTCCTAGCATTTTCTGCACTCTCTTTGTCTCTGCGATGTTCTCACGGGTATAAAAATCTACTGGGATGGATTGCAGATGGAGAGACAGCATTAATTTAAAACAGTGATGGAATAATGGCTCCAACACAAGGAGGAAACACAGGGCTGTTATTTAAGTTAAGAGCAAAATTCCCATTGTTTTGTGTTTTAGGGCTGTGGAACATGTTCCAGGAATAGCACTTTTTCTCCTTCAGTATCCCCAGCTGCTTCACGGTAGTGTCTCACAAGCCAAGCTGTTGTTCTGGGAATGTCGCAGACTATTAGTATTTCTTTATCTTTCATTTATGCCATCTTGTTTGCTCTCCTGGGCTGCTCTAAAGCAGGCTGACATTGCCAAAGAGATTTACTGCGTGTACTTTGTATACACTTTAATTAGGTCTCCATTCATGTCTCTCACCTGACACTTACATAAGAAATCACTCATAAAGTACTAGCACAGTACGGAAATCAATACATGTCTTAAACGCACAGTGACTTTCAGGCTGAAATTAAGTGCCTTCACTTACTCAGGTTGCATCCACCTCTGCTTCATGGCATGGAGACATATGGATTTGCTCGGAGGGCTGTACTGCAGCCAGGCTCAACATCTTTTGGTCAAGTGGAGGCAGGAGTTGCCCCAAGCGCGAGGGTCTCAGCACAGCCGGGACGCTGTATTTCCCATCTCCGCTCATTTTGACACACAGCAGCTACAGCCACGGAGGTGTACAGAAATTAAAGCTTTAAAAAGGAATTGTTTCTTCTTGTCACTTCAATTTCATTTTATTAGACTTCCTGACAGCTTCAAGCTTCAGACATCAGTGGCAATGGTGGCTGAAACATAGTACTATTATATTATTGTCACTTCAAATTTTGTTCGTGTTTCTAACAGAAATCTAAATGATTAGGTGTTTAACTTTCATGCTCCATCAACGTGAGGCAGAAAAAAATACAACTGCTTATATTAAGGTCTAGCACTCTGGAAATGATGTTTTTCGAGAGGGGATTTTCTTTCAACTGTTGGGTTATACGACTTTATTTGTCCCTCCCTGGCTGAGAGGGGCCTCCCATTCACTGGGCAGATTACCTCCAGAGAGGGAAGGATGGATTATTATTTTGTTTAAGGGTGAATACTCAGCTTGTGGCAGCACTGTAGCTGTTTGCCCTTGCATCCCAGCCAAGACCATTGCTGTCAGCAAGGCTAAGCTGTAAGCGTGCCTCTGAGTGAGTTTACATCCTAAAGCCTGCTTTGTTACTCATCCTGCAGGTTTGTGAGTACAGAATCTATAAGAAAAGGGGCTTCTCATACTTAACCCCCAAGTTACATGGAGGAGAGCCCATTGCAGTCTTTATTTCCAGGCAACGGGGAGACAGAGGTGAGAACCTTGCGGTTGCCTGGGCTGCTTCACTTCTGCAGAAACAGGGTGCCACCAAGTGTGCAAGACACACACGTATCTACAGAGAAAACCAGCATGTGAAGTGTCGTCACCTCCAGAAAAATAATTTCTTCCATATGATATTCATATGGAAAATTTTTACTAAATCCTGAAAAAAGATACGGCCTATCTAAACACGTACTTGCAAAAATACAGGACTGTACATGACAGCTGCAGGGTTTTTTTTTCTTCTTTAATAACAAATGCATAGTAGAACTCTATTTACTCTTTTTTATTTTGGTTGGTTTTAAAAAGAAGATTAACTGGGTGTCTGCATCTGAACATGCTAAGGAGACATCATCAGTCATTTACTGAGTTTTCCTTCATACTCTTCATTTCATTTTCATGTGTCCTTTTCTTCCTGGCTGTGACATTCAACTCCAGAGCTGTTTGTCCTTCTGCTTCCTGGCACCTTGGTAGAGTCACCTACAACTTTCGCTGCAAGACTCTCCTTTTGAGAAGGGGAGAAAACTTCATCAGCGGCAACAATTTTGACAACTGGGGACTTCATAGAGACTTACAGCACAGCCCATTTATGGAGGTGGCTAAATCGGGGTTGGAAGCCTAACTTTTCGCTCCCATTTGGACTTCCTTTTCTTGGACTAAAAACCAAAACTCGTTTTTGGCTTCAATGAATGGTCCCACAGGCTGTTTTCCCCTTCTCAGAAATAACAGGCTATAAAACCTTTCCACCGAGCAGCACTATTTCATTTAATCTGAAATAATCACACTGTAATTAACAGGATTGCTCCCAATACAACATACTGTGTGACACAAGCAGCAGCACTGTTTTAAAGAGCAGAAATGAAAGACTACAATTCCACTATCTGGACACTCAAAATCTACCTTCAAAGCCTCAACATCAGGGTCAACTTTGGAAGTGTAAATCTTCAAATCTGGACAACTTTGGGGGGATTCTTCCAGTTCAGAGGAAAGAAATCCCTCTGCACACAAGCACATCCAGTAGGTAATCTCATGGTGGAAATTAATTTGTAGGCAGTGTAATAGTTCCATTAATATGATTAATGCCAGGTACAGCTCTATAGATTATTGAAAAGACAAAGCGCCTGATCCATGCAATTAGAATGAGATACCTGCATTAATTAGGATGCTCACCTGACAGTAATGGTTACATCAAACAGCTCAAGGAACTCAATCTCCTCCTCTGGTCTCATAATTCTTCCTGGTTTCTGCTGTCAATAGCTTTATCAGATTTCTTATATCATACATATTCAGGAAGAATAATAGTGTTGTTCTGACATGCAAGTGTAAAATCCTTTCATTCTCCGTCTTGGTTCTGATCTAAGTGATAATCAAATATTCTGCATCAGTTTTTGAGTTGGCTTATCTGAATTATGGAAAAATCCAGAGGTCTGGTTGGTGTGAAATAGGGCAGTGTTGACTCACCTTGTTCGGACCCCAGCCACTTTTCCCCTTCAGATGAAAGCAGAAACCACCGCAGCAGATTTCATCATGGTGTCTGCACGTTACCCTCCATTAAGTAAATGGAAGAGGTCAAATACCAACCAAGGCAGGACATAACATACTTCCATAATCTGGAAATTCTCCGAAATATTATAAACCAAAACCAAATAACACACTGTTCAAGCAGAGAATGCAGCTCAGGCCCACGGTGTGCGGATGCTTAGGGCTTTATCTCTACAGCGGGGCTCCCTGCCTGCCCCACAGCAGCCCCGTGTTCCCCGGCTTTGTGCAAGGGCCGTGCAAATTTCTGGATCCTGACGATGCCGAGCCCGACGCATGAGTATGGATGAGGCCGCTGGCAGCCGGTCAGTGTTACCTTGCTTGTGCACCTCCAGGGCATGTCCCCTTTTTTCCAGGGAGTTTACAATCACGCATGAGTCTTTGCTTGCCCTATTCTGCAGCGTTACTGGGAGGGTTTCTATCGTGCAGTGAGTTAAGCACCAGAGTGCCACATCACCCTAATAACCATCCTTGGGAAAGGAAATCACTCTGTTCTGCTCTGTTGTACTCATTCCCAATTACAAGCCAAGTATCTCAGTCATGAATGTCAAAACAGATACTATCTGGTTAAATGATACAAGATAGGAGCAGTTAAGTCATAAGCTGTCATGCACCCAGAAGTGATTGACAGGAAAGCTGTCTCCTGATGGTATGGGCAAATTAGCTTAATACTTAAGGTGAAGTGATGCCTGCTTAGCAGAGCCCCTGTTGTTCCACATTAGACGTAATGCTGGCAGTGTTAACTGTTACCGCACGCTATTTGGGTTTTTTTTTTTTAGAAAGATTACCATGCTTTTGTATCTTTCTAAAAATGCGTTGGGCCCTCGAACCTGCTGTGATTAATTTTCAAAAACCAAAGCTACAATTTAGACTAAAGGAATGCTCCGGTTTTTATCTCTGCATCATATGAACCATGTTGTGTTCAAAAGCACTGGTCCCCTTTGGGGGACTGGTACCCTGGGTTCCCTTGAACGGCACGACCTATAAACGGTGCAACGCTCCTTTGATTTCTGTCTGCACAGTTTTGGCCATTGCTAGTTATGCCCAGCTGTGAAATTAATGTGTCATTCTTGTTATGTCAGAATTACTGGCATGCTGTTCTGCTTGTTTTGCTGAGCTACAGGAGCTGCTGGGCAGCGCTGGATGCTCTCCAACAGAGACGAAAGGAGGTATCGGGTGAGCTAGAATTGGGGAATCTGTGCTTGAGATTTTGCTACCGAAGCTCTCAGAGTCACTTGCTTCGTTTTGCCAGGCGCTAGAATCATTTCTGCCTCATCCTCTATTGTGAAGGTATTTGCTGAGAGCTTACAGATGAGAGGGAATGGCCAGGTCAGCCAAAATCAGTTTACCCACACGGTCACCCCAAGCCCTGACCTGTCCTAAGAGGCTGCTGAGCCCGTCTTTTTTCCCTCTACCCATCAAGCTGTTGAGCAGGAAGGTGGCTGAGGGCTGACACAGGTCTGTGCTCCGAACAAGGGGCTCCATCCACACCCTGCGTGCGGGTCACAAGCACGTGCCGCAGAAATAGATGAGTGTAATAGCACAGCAGCATGAAGAAGGCATCCCTGTGATGGATGGGAAGATGCGAATTTCCGCTGCTATAATGACTTCCAGAATAAGAGTAGAAGAAATAACTAAAACCACCCCAAACCAGAGTAGCTGGGTGTTGAGTCCTTCATTCAGCTTTGAAACCCCTACAATCAGCTATGCTGAGAAGCGTCCTCCTTCCAGCCCACGTACCTGCGGTTTGTAATGCCCCCCCTGGAAATTCAGAAAGTGTTTACTGAGTGGAGGGAAAATTGTAAAGATCTCTGGGTGGTTTTCTGCCTAATTAGAAAAAAAGAAAAAATCTTACAAAACAATCAGGGAGGCTGTCAGCACATTTTTACAAACCCGAACTGCCATTTCTTGTGTTTTTATGCCCAAGCATTTACAACATATTGGAGTCACAAATCTGAACCCCTTGTGTATCTAATGCACAATTGGCCAATACGGCTGGAATATCAATTCTAATCCCAGATACACTGAATTTTGTAGAGACCTTGCTCTAACCTAGCTTTATGAGAGTTAAATCCTGCCGTGGATATTTCCATATCAGCAAGCATTTGGGGGCAATTAGCACCTTTCAGACGGAAAGTGAAATTTGGCCTTTTGCTGAGAGTGCTTTCCCTCAGGTACACGGGTACCCCAGTAAGTGCCTCAGCAAAGGGGGTTGCTGGAAGGAGCATGAACTTCTTGATCCTGCTCTTCAACCACATTTTCATGATACCTGGACACTCCAGGCAGTCGCAGAAGCTTCCCACGTCAGTGCAGGCATGCACCAGGGACCTGCGGTACAAGCTCAGGTGTCTGCGATGCTCAAACTTCTATGTTTCTCCAAGATATATTTGAACTCCGTCCATGATGTTTGTCGAACAGCGAGGTATTTGGATAGCATTCGAGTTTGCTATGTTTGAAATGTTCTCACTCTGCATAAATTTGTCAGGACTGAAGATTATATTAAACATAAACTCGTGCAGGGAAATCATGCAGCCAGCCTTCCCTCCCCCATGCACACTCGAATAGCCTTGCTAAGTGCACAGACAAGGAACCCTTTCAGCCCAAGTTCATGATTCAGTGAACCAACCCTGAAATGCAATTCCAGTCCCAAAAGTGAGATATGCTCTCATTTTACTCTCATATCTGCAGAGTTTTACTTCTTTATTTTTTTCTTTTTCTACCCAGGGTGTTTTGCCCTGATGGGGCTTGTTCTTCATTGCAAAGAATTATATACTTGATAAAAGAAAATCTGGGGGCAGTCTGAAAGATATCTTAGGAAGTCCTGAATGTTGCCAGAAGGCCTGAGGAGGAACAATTTAGCTGGCAGATAAATTGTTGTAATAAGAAGTGACCTGACATTTCTTTCGTGTTTGACCATGTTGCACAGTGAAAATTGACAAAATCCTATTCCAATTGAAAATATTTTCTCCTGGTTGTGTAGCTGGTTAATCCTTTAAAAGACTCAGATTTTCCATCCCATAGCAGAAGAGCTCAGCTGTAGCTGTGTGCTTGTTATTCCCAGCTGGCTGGTGTTATTATTCAGCTGTTCTCATTCCGGGCAATAGTTCCAGTTCACCTTAAACCAGTTACACTAAAAACATCTTCGAGAACAGCAGTGGCACCATTTTCTGGGCAGTTGAGGACTCAAAAGCATGAAAGCCAAATAGGCAGACGGAGTCAATCTGCAAAAGTCAGCTCAAAATCAATAAGATGATACATTTCAGGTGAGAAGATGCTGAATAGTTATTTTAAAATGCCTTGGGATTAGATAAAATGTACTTCCCATCCCATTCATCTATAATAAGTTGTTGGCGCTTTCTGCATGATTGAATTTCATTTCACATCTATGTTGTATATTAAGGTTCACCTGCACTTGTATTTTTTATTTTATTTTTTTTTTAGTCCACAGACTATTTTGGAGAGTCTTGCATTTTTTTTAAATAAAACAGTATCAGCACAGACAGCAACTGGAGAAAATAGTTCTCTGGGATGTGCCTCCTGTTAATGAGCTTTGCTTGTGAAGAGAATTGTCCTTTTGGCTGAAATGCACTATGTGAGAGGGAAGCCAGAGAAGTTTGCTGAGGGATGTAAGTGGTCTGCAATCCTGACAGCTTACCTGGGGGTGCAGGAGAGAGCTTCAGCTAGTGCCACCACTGGATACTCCAGCAATGTGTGGGCACCTGCGCAAAACAGCATTATTTGAGGGGTAAAAAATAATACAAGCTCACTCCCACGGGAACTTAATTAGCTCCAAGATTAATGATTGATGAAGAAAAGGATAACAAGCTAAGTAGAAAGAAAATGCACGGACTTCTTTATTCAATTTCCTTCCAGTTCATTTGGGCAGTATATGCACACGGGAGGCAAGCAGACTGAATTTAAGGTGGTTTTTTTTTCCTTTGGCTTTGCCAGACCTTGAATTGAACCTGGTGTATTCAAGATCTCCTTTAAGAACTAAGTGCAATAGCGTGAATGAGAAGGGCTGCCACAGTGGTCCAGGCTTGGAGGACTCAGCATCAGAGCATCACAAGGATAATGACAGGCTTCGTGTCCTCCAGAAAGGGCACGGACTGTGCGTGACATCCCTGCAATTTCCACGCCTCGTCCTCCCCACCCAGCACGTGGGGCCGCCTGCTCTCGTCTGAACTCAAGAGACAGGGGAGAGCTCCGGTTGCATCTCGCGCTGCGTGCGCAACCGCATATTTGCAATCCAAACACCTTCGTATTTTCCAAACTCTCTGCTCGTTGGGGTGCAAACCTGATTTCCTTGTTTACCATCAGCTTTTAAGTTTCCCGCAACAAAAGTCAGCCCATGCTGGGAAAACCTCTACCTCTGTTAGTCCCACGCTTTTCCAGGGGCACCCTCTGCTGCAAATAAATCTGTCAGTCTCTGAGGTTACTAATAATTTCAATACATGATTAGTATAATGATGGGGAGAAAAAAAAGTAGCATAAAGATATACATTTTGCCTCCAGTAATTCCTCCATCTGTTGATAGGCCTAGCAGGGTGTGATGCTCAGCCTCTACAGATTTCAAATTAAAGGTTTGCCAAGATACTTAACTGAGTTAAAGGCAAATCAAATACAGCAGCTTTAGTAAATTACAGCAACCGCCCCATTGTTTGACTTCCACCGTCTCTATTTCAAGCCTTCCGATTCTTAAGCAAAGCAAGATTCAGCTTAGTATTTTGACCGTATGAGATTCAGAGAACCAGTTACGGGTGGGACAACTGGTCTTTTGAGGTCAGAGGGACTACGCTGCGGCTTGTTGATGCCCAGCATACTCTCACATAATCAGTTAGGTGTCTTCAAGTACTTTTTAATCAGCACTTGGATCCTAGTTATCGAAATCACTTACAAAACTCTTTTTGAATCTTCCAATTAATATGAGTAAATAGTAATAATGTATTTTTTTACATTAATTAATATAGGGATGGTATAAGTTGTCCAAGACTGATAAAGAGGAAGTAATGCCTTTTCCTACATAGTTAATGAGTCGTGAAATGGCGTATGGATGAATTAGCAGTTACAAACATACAGGTAGGTGAGCAATATCCTAAATGCAATATTGATTTTAAAGATTAGCAACATTTTCAGAGCTTGTGTATGGCCAAGAGTTTTCGGCAGATGTCCAAATACCTAGCTGTGTAGCTAGAATGAAGACTTAAATAAGAATCTGAGTTGAAATAAATGTCCTATTTCTTACTCGCTAATCTTGTTTGAAGCTCTGGGAGTCCCGCCGTTCTCAACACCAGTTGGTAGTCAACAAGCAAATAAAGCCTATGTTGGATTAGTGGATTTTATTCCCCCCTTAGGACCTGAACATTTTTTCTTTTCTTTAATGTTCAGACTGAAACACTTACTGCATAATAACAACAACCTGAGTCAGATGCAAGATGCATAACTGTGAAAAATATGTTCATTGCTTCCCATGCAGCCTGCCAGTTTGGGAAAGAGAGCCTGGCTTACGTTCAAGGTTTGGGGATTGTATCATAATTTTTGAATGGAGCCCAGGATGTATCTGAAATGGGAAAGTCAAAGAGCCGGGGGGCGTTCTAATATTAAAAGCACTACTGGAATAATATGAAATGGACAAAGAAAAAATCAATCAGATGAAAGCTGTAATTAGTCCATGTGAGCTCCTTGCAAGAAGGACCATGCTGTACGCTTGGTGTACACAGTACTGAGCCGGTGCCAGCTCTGCTCGCTTTCCTCGTGCTGCCTCACTCAGCAGCCCATCAGAGAGGACCGCAGGGACTGGCTTCCTTGTTCTAGAGGAATAGAATTGGTGCAATCAAGCCTATAGCCAATCCTTTGCTTTAATCTTCTCTCTTTTGAATGACAGACCTCCAACTTGGATCAGTACGACCAAAGACATCGGTTTGGTTTTACTTAGGAGACAGCTGACAGGAGAAAACACTTCATTTCTAGGCTCTGTGGGTGTTCCAGCCAAGCTCATCTTGATGGCAAGCAATATGCAATTCTGAAATCTATGTCCCTTCATTCATTTATATAGGAAATAATTACAGATGTATACAACCATATAATGGAGACATGCAGAGATCAGCACATATTAATGCAAACTGTGTCTTTATTCTGACACAGGAAGAAAGTTCATCTAAGCTCCACTTCCCCATTATCTTGATTCTACCTGTGCCCAAAAGCCTGTGTCCCAGACAGAGTGCAAACGGGCAAGAATTGGTGATGTTTTCCAGATGTAAACTCACAGTCCCCAGCGGTCTGTCATCACGTTTAGGGATGGAGCCAGTCAACACAGGCTCTCGACTGAAAGGCTGGCAAGCTCAGAGTCTTCTCTTAGGGGTTTCTTTCTGTGCGTCTTGCTTACTGATTGAGTGTTCTCTGGACTTTCCATGTTTTTTCTTGATGAGGAAAGACCTTCAGTGACTTTTCCTACTGGTTGTGAAAAGACAAAATTCAGCTGTTTATGCTAATATGGCATCACAACTTCTTTGGCAACTGTCATCATAGAAAACCTTGACACTGGTTTTGGTGAGCTCAATAAAAATAAAAATGGAATGAACTCTTGAAGGGTAAGTCTGTAGGAATGCATTTCCCTCTCTGGCTATAGCAATGACCTTATAGCACTGCAGATTGCCATTCAGGCAGAGCACCTCTTTTTTCACACGACACATGAATCTCACATTCTTACTTCTTCTGTGAGAGCCGAACCTCAATTTATTATCGAGGAGCTGGTATCTGAGCCCGCAGCCTGCACGCAGGCACCTCACTTTAGCATTGGTACCTGTTTCAGTATTGCACAAGTTGCAGATGCCAAGGTCCCTCCGTGACATGTCACCGTTCCCAAGAATGCTGGCCCCGGGTACCACCACCCCTGCAGTCCTGCTGGGATGGGAACAACATCTCTCTCATGGTTTTGTACCCTGGAGCCAATGCCAAATCTCATCCTACTAAAGGAATAAGGATTTCCTTCAGCTATGTTTGAAGCAAGAAATGAAGTCTGAGCCCTGGTTGTTCTCTGACCAGGCTCTGGTGCCTACCAGTAGTCAGAGGTTGAGATCTTCAATATGGCCTTCACTCAGTGATCCTGTTTGTATGGTTTGTGCTACTTTGCTCCTCTGGTTTGTGTATCTTCCCAGTGGTCTCCTAACTAGATATTCAGACCATTTATGATAGAAGCCAGGCAAATTTGGCACAATAAGCTACCTATTTTTAATTTTTCCCAAGACAACTAACCCTATTCCATATGCACCGCCTGCTGACACCTCCTCTCTTTTTTTCTCTTTGTTAAACCATCTTGAACAGCATCTGTCTCATTCCAAGAAAGCTGTGAAGCAGCCTCTTCCCTGGGTAACACTTCTTTGGTCTGGCTCAACTTCTAGAAGTTATTTTGATATCCTGCATGTGCTAATTCTCCACTTGCAGGAAAAGACTCTGATAAATGAAGAGTTTTAAGCTTATATATTTTACCTTACACATACAGTACCCAAAAAGGATGGTTGGCCAGCTCTTTCTGCTGGTGTACAGTAGCAACCTGTTGAGCCATGGTAAATTAATTGTGTTTCTAACTGCTCAATCTGGTGCTTCAACTGCCTTTGAAGGTGCAGTCTTCTTTCTTTGCATAGCCTTGTACCTTGTTTCATCAATATGTAAGTGAACTTTTCATGAGGACTTTCAGCTCTCCACATGAACACTGGGCATCTTGAAAGTCCCAGTGAAACAACTATGCATAGACGAGATGCCCTATCAGTCAAGGCCAGGCCCTTTTCCACATTTTAGAGATGATGAAATGAAGGCATCTCCTTAATTTGGCTCATGAAAGAGATGTTTTGCTTCCATTTTCTCCTGCTTTCACCAAAGAGAGGGGTTGAGCTTGGTATCACCCAGCAGTCTATTCACCTATTCCATTGTCTATGTGGAGAAAATGGTCAAAAGGGGGAAAACATAGAAAAGATAATCCATGGAGGAATTTCTGCTCTAGCATAGGCAGTGGAATAGCTTACAGTGACAAGAAGAAACAGATTCACTCCTCATCTTTACCACTAGCGGGAGGGAACACAGAAAGTTTCCCAAATTTTGTTATCTTTTCTGCAAAGCTGTTTTGAGAGTCCCTGCCCTCCATGGGGCCACCAAAGGAACAAAGCCAGAAGCCACAGATCAGAGAGGTCCAAACCCATGTTCCCCACGGAGTCTTGGGTTTGATCCCTGGTTTAATTCTGAGGATACATCAGCTGAGATATCTAAGACACTCTCCAGTTTTCTTCCTGTATGCTGTCACTTGGGGATTGTCTGAATGTCATCTAGAGCCATGAAACTGCAGCTGTGTCACCTACAGAATGGGACTGAAGTGCTCCTGATGACCAGGAAATGGTTGTTCCTTTACACCTACCTGCCTGTTATATTTTCCATGGGACTGGTTTATTTTACCTCAGTTATTCCAGCTGTGCAAATTTTTCACCATTATGCTCCTTTTCTTCCTCGCTTTTGATGGGTCAGCAGCACTTCAACATGGTAATGCTGGCCTGTCACTGAGTCTACAAAGTGCTGCAGTCAGCAGGTTGCTCCAGCAGAAACCTCTTCTGCTCCCCACTGAGCAGCACTGCCCAAAGCTTGATCCAGCCTTTGAATATCAGAGATATGAGAATCCTAAGGCTGGATGCTAGCCCAAGTTCCCTCAATAACAGCCCAGCATGAGCCCAGATGAGCTGTCAAGCTGGCTGATGATACTGTTTTAAATTCACGATAATACATTTTTCTAATTTAATCTCTAAAATGGAAGTGCACATTTCAGCTCATGATTTCTAACTTATCTTCTATTTCCTTTCAGCTTTTCAATGTTTCTGAAATGCCTTATGCTACAGGCAAAACACACTGATTATGATGGGGCTTCTCTTTTAGCAGCTGCCACTGTGCAATGTCACACATGGAGAAAATGGAAAGTCGACTCTGCCCAGTTGTGTCAAGCATTTGAAAAGAAGAGAGGAAAAAAAAATGCATGGTAAAAAGCAGGTGGCAACTGTTGCTGTTGAATCCTGCTTTAAGGAAGAGTACAGGAGGGATTTTTTTAAGAATTTATACATGGTGAAGCTCTACAAGGTGAGTAATCTAATAAAAATCAGCCCATCAAAAATGCATGATATGTTAGGCACAATGATTAATTGAGCTTTGGCTTTACGGCGTCAAGACAAATGCATGTGTGTATCTTCAAGAAGGAAGGGGAAGATAGGAAGAAATTAATTTCCATAATGTGTCTGAAAGAAGTGTGGCCAAAACCTTGTTTATACCAACGTAGCAAAGTCCACCCCCTCCACAATAGGGACGATATTTTTTCTGGTCCAAGGGGCAAGTGGCACACTGGAATTTCAATTCTGAAATTAAAGTGAGTACGTGTACCCCCCCACTCGCACGTTGTAGCCTTCCGAAAATACTACTGATGTATGTTTGCTGATCCCATCTGCATCATTAACACCCAGACAGACAATTGCAATTAGTATGAGAGCTGGGGGGCTTAATGATGATGTAAAGTGTATCATGCAGCACTGTGGGATGGAAGGTTTTCTGTTCAAGTGTGTCCTCTGCCTACAGACGCAGAAGATACTGTACTTGTATCCAAACTGGGAAAAATGCAGCAAGACATATAGTTACTTGTTGCCTTCAAATAACAGCTGTTCTGAAGCAGCACATCTCTCTGCCTTTTTGCTATCAAGAGACATTGCACTCTGAGAGGGCAAACTCGATTAGAAGCAGCTTGTTGTGACAGCCCAGGGAGAAGTCTACATCGGATCAAAAACCCTCTTTGTCTTTGGAGAAGAAGGTTCTCCCTCTCTTTTTCAAGGTAACCTTCTCTGAACTGTCACTTTGTGCTCTCACCTCCATTTCGGATAAAACCGTTCCCCCTTAGTGAGAAACTGAGCCCTGCAGGTGAACGGCCAGGAAAGAGGGACTCATCAAACCCAGTAGCTGTGAGTGACTGTCTTCTTGCAACAACAATTTTGCTGCTGATAGGGGGCATTGATTTTCAACAGATTCATTACCCTCAACCTGTTTGGGAGTGGGGAGCTGGAATTCCTTGGTCTAATTATGTGGCCAGACGTTTGACATTTCTCTGCTGTGAAAGAAGGGGCAGGGAATATCACGTAAGAAAAAGTTGCCAGAGAAAGCAAAGCCAGGGAGAAGCTCGAAACACAGGTTCTCCTTGGGGCTGTGTGTTCGAGCTGGGCACTGCAGTCGGTCACCACGCAGACTCAGATGGCACCGAACCATGGGCGAGGGCTGCTGGCTCCGCTCGTGGCCAGGAGGGTGGGAGCCAGGCTGGCACACCTGCAAACGGCGCCGGCGTAAGAGGCAGCCTGGCAAGCCCTGCTCCACTGAATCCGTGGCTTTCCAGCTCGCTCCCGTCCTCCGCAAGGGCACCTACCGCCTGCCAGAGCCGGGATGCAGCTGCTTTTTGCAGTCATGTCTCTATCTCTTGGCCGCCGCTCTCCCAGAGCCACGGCAGACCCTGCCTCTTCGGTCCTTTGAGCCCATAAACGCCGCTGGCTCAAAGGCAAGAGCACCGAGAGGCAAATTTCAACCCAGCACAGCTGCGCTCTTTGCCCACGCGACACATTCTGGAGGAGCGAGAGGCGGTGTGTACTCCCAAAACATCCCATTGTGCGGATTTTTTTTCCCCCTGTAATCCTTTATCACAACAGCTTGGACGTTTCCAGTTGGGGGATTGGAAAAAAAAAAAACTTTCCCCAAAGCGATAGCGGGAGGATGGATCCCGCAGGATGGCCGTCTGCCACCCCGTGCCGTGCGTCGTGCCGGGGCTCGGTGGGAATTAAACCCGGCGGACTCTTTCTCCTCTCCCTTGCTTTAACCGCTGTGGGAGCTAAAGTTCAAATCTGTGCCATGCACTTTGAAAATGTGAGGGATTAATTTAGTCCCTCGAAATATTCCTGCCTCCCAAAGTACACTGAGTGAGCACGGCTCTCATTCAGTGCTCATGCTCTGTGAAGAGGTTTTCATGCTCGCTGCAGGGATGCGGGGATTGTTTTTATTCCGAGCAAGAAAGAAAGGTGCAACTGATGTAGAGCCGACAAAAGATGCGATGAAGATGTAGTGCTGGGGAGGGAGGGGGATGGAGAAGCACTCGTAGTGTGGCTTTCAATTAGGTGCCCTATTTTGTTCACAGGGGTGGGGAGACATTTTAATCTGAACTGTTTTGTAGGCAGACGGTGATTGCACAGGACCAGCGCCTTCTGTGAGGATGCTCATATCTCTGCACGAGATTGAAAGAGAGAGGTACTTTCAAACAAACGTTAAATAATGAAAGCAGCCACACATGCCTATTAACGGCTGACGGAGCACCGTCACATCTGCTTTACTGACAGATAGCTGCACTTTCAACTTCGTTTCACAATACAGGAGATGTTCATCACGTGCGTGGCTCAGCCGTTCCCCCAGACTCCTCTTATATTAGCAAGACCTGGATCCGAGGCTTGTTTGCCATTAGCAGGTAGTTTTCAGAGATTTAGAGTGGATTTGGCCTAGAGGGTGGGATTTAAGAGTCTGTTCTCACAAACTTGGTAGAAATCCTAATAGCATGTTCCCTCATAGACTTCATGTATTTTCTGGGTTGTGGAAGACAGCTCCTGAGACGTCCAAATTTATTCCTTATGCGCTTCTATTCCCAGTTTCTTTAATACAGTATTTCTTTGGATTAAATTTCTACCACGGGATGTCCATGGACACTGCAGTTGAACCGTTTGTTGGGATATACTATGGGCTTTGTCACTCACATTGCTTTGGCAGCGCATCTCCTTCTGGATGACAGAGGTCTAATAGAGCAATTTACCCCCACCAGATGCCACGAGGAAAGGCTTCAGGATGAAGAACTGTTAAAAGCAGCTATTTGGGCACGGTTGAGAGCTCCAACCCAGCAGGGGAGAAGGTCAGGCAGCTGCTGGAGGGAGCTGGAAGGGCTGGTGGGGTGACAGGCACTGGGAAGTGGCCGTTCAGCAAAACCAAGCCCCAGTTCCAGTCTCTGCACCCAGTGCCATGGCAGGGTCAGGGCAGCACTGTCTGCCTGTTGCTATCTGAGATTTCTTTCTTTTTTTCTGGAGAAAAAGCTTTGCCTTGAAGGAAGTCACTTCAGCTCTGCCTTTAGGCCTTCTTGGGTGATGGGAACGGTCCAACTGTGTTATGTAAAAATATGGAAATGACAAGTAGCTCATAACCTCCAATGATGAAAAGCAATTGATACTTGCAGAATTTGCAAGTGGTGTCCCAAGTGAAGCAGCAGGTATCCCGGTATGTTATACAATCCTCTGTGTTTCCTCACAGGATAAATTATAGCATTAATTCACCCTGTGAATTTAACTTGTCCTTAATTTCTCTTTGCTTCAGGTTCCTGGCTGTAAAAGGTTATACGTTAGGAAATGTAATCATAAGGATAACTCATGAAATTCACAATTTAGGGGAGGTTGCGGAACCTCCATCTCTGAGGGACTGATGAGGAAGGTTTTCAGCATCGCTGATCCTGCCCTGGTGCACAGGGGTGGAGGAGTCGTCATCTTGAATTCTTTTTCTACCCTATTTTTCTCGGTGGCCAACCATGCACCAGCCTGAGAGGGGACTTCCCAGGAATACGTAATATGTATTTAAAGAGCACCAGGAGATTCTCAGCAAAGAGAATATGTCCCAGGAGCCGTTATATTTTTCTCATCCAATTCTTGGATTTGACCTACCACATGTCATTGGAGCTTGTTCTTTCCTTGCAAACAGCAGAGGAAAAGGCAGAGAGAGTAGCAGCAGGCAGGGGAGCAGAACTGGATCAACTGAGAGGCAGACACTCCTCCGGCAGAGCCCGCTGCTTCTCGTACCCGACATTTATATTGGTTCCACTGCAACACAGCACTCCAGGGATGATATTGACCATTCCTAATTTTAAATGCCTACAGTGATTTGTCTCTACCCAAAGTTGCTCAGATGAGTAATACCTTAGAAGAAAACCTTTCTCCCTGTTAACTGTGGAGGGAGTATAGCTAAGGACTCCGCGATAAAGCACTGGAAGACACACTAAGTCAGGCAGGATGAGTCCCTGCTGCCCAGTTCTGCCTGGGAACGCTCTGCCTGTATGGTAAGTTCCACTGAATAAAATTAGGTTTTCGTAAGGCATAGCCTCATGGCAAAACCATCTAACTTTAAGGATGCTCAAACCACTTTGGAGCAGCAGAACTCATAAAAACTAGTTACCAGTGTCATGCTGTCTTCAAATTGAGCCCTGGCATGAATTTTCTGATGCCTAATGAGAGCTAAACTAACACTGCAATGGTTTTGCCAGCAGGCTTGTATAAAACCTGCAGAAACTAAATACCTCTAAGACTGCCCCCCCCCCCCAGCCTAATTTGACTGAAGTCAGCCCCTAGGTTCAAAATGTGCACAAGTACACAAAGCACAGTGGTGTTGGTTTGATTTCTGGTAAGACCAAACTGAAATGAGATTCTGACTCTGCTGAAGTCAATCATGTCTCTGTGTCCAGGAGTTTCCTCAGAGCAAACCTGAAATTATTTCTTTCCAACAAGGGGATGTTGCCAGCTGAGCTCTTTGAAAATGCAGATACTTCCCCATCATACTTTATTTTCCCATTATCCTGAGTGCTCATAAACCTATTGCCTTAATTTTAATAAGATTTCATAGAGTTCGGCATAAATACCTTCTATCCATCACCATATTAGAAGAAAGAGAAACAATAATAACTTAATTATCTCATATGCAGAAACTAATTATAATTCTCTGGATTCATAATCAATACTTTAAAGCTGTTCTATCTCAGAGAACAGTTTGTCAATATTTTATATACTGTTAATAATTCATGGGTTTATTACATAATCAAACAGGAATCTAACTGCAGAAGGCCTCAGCACAAGAGGAAACAGCACAGGAAAAAACGAAGTGGAAGAATGCAAAACGTCGGGATATTAAGGGATGGGGAGATCGACAGCTGCTCAGACGCCCATCGTGCCACCAGCCTGCTATTCCCCTCTGATCTGCGAGGGTAACATTGCGTTCATAAGACAGAAGAGTTGGTTAGAGGAAAGAAATATGCCAAAAATCCACATTGAAAGAAGCAGTCAGAAGGGAGACCGACATTTTTCAAGCGTGATGTCAAAATGTAGTATTTCCACTTGGACTGTGCATCTGGGAGTGGAGGGGAGAAGGGATGAGGAGTGCCCCTTTTGAGAGGAAACCAGCATTGTAACGGCTCAGGTGTATCATCAGCTCTGTCCTAAAAATGCAGAGAGACATAAATCACAGTCTCCTTTCTTAATATCCCTACTGTCTTAAGTCAAACACTTGTCAAACACTTGTCCCTCGTTACCGCAATGCCACAAGTGTTGACTCCATTGTCTGTATGGCTGAACCCAAGTAACCCAGGATGACGCAGTTTATGAATAACCCCTGCAGTGATCATCTCAGGAGATACAAAAACTGCCTAAAACCAACGGGACACACAGAAGCATAGTCTCTATGACGTGAAAAAAAAGTGATAGATGATTTATGATGATCTAATTGGCATTTGAAAGAGCTCATCGAAACCTTTTGAAGAGGAGAGAAACCAAGGGAAATGTAGAAAAAGAGTGCTCCTCAGATCAGCCTGACATTTGTTGTCCCATGCGTGGGAAAACACTTTTGCTGAAAATAAGATGTTACAGTCATGAGGACTTGGAAGCAAAATGGGGAAACTGTTGGCTGTGATCCTGACAATTAGGGACAGCTGCCTCTGCTAGTGTGCTAGCACGTGTGTCGTAGGAGAACGTCCAGCCCACAGCAGAGATGCAATTCTTCTGGACCCTGCACAGAGATGTGATAAAACATGACTTCTGCCTTCAAAAGTGTAGAGTCTAAGCAGGTGCAGCAGTGAAATCAAGGCTTAGCATCGCTTCCTTACCAAAAAGAAACCCAGCAGTGAAGCAGTGAGCGCTCTCATTAGCACAGGGAGTGTGCAACTCTCATCTTCTACAAACCCATCCTCTCTGTCAGTTTGTTTTACTTTAATGAGTGCAGAATGGGTGTATTGGATTGGCATGGCAAGGTTTTGGTAATGGGGGGGATGCCACAGGGGTGGCTTCTGTCAGAAGCTGCTAGAAGCTTCCCCTGTGTCCAAGAGAGCCAATGCCAGCCAGCTCCAAGACGGACCCGCCGCTGGCCAAGGCCAAGCCCATCAGCGACGGTGGTAGCGCCTCTGGGATAACAGATTTAAGAAGGGGAAAAAAACATTGTTGGGGCACAGAAACGGCAGCCAGAGAGAGGAGTGAGAACATGTGAGAGAAACAGCCCTGCAGACCCCCAGGTCAGTGAAGAAGGAGGGGCAGGAGGTGCTCCAGGCACCGGAGCAGAGATTCCCCTGCAACCCGTGGGGAAGACCATGGTGAGGCAGGCTGTCCCCCTGCAGTCCATGGAGGTCCACGGTGGAGCAGATCTCCACTTGCAGCCCCGGGAGGACCCCACGCCAGAGCAGGGGGATGCCTGAAGGAGGCTGTGACCCCGTGGGAAGCCCACACTGGAGCAGGTTCCTGGCAGGACTTGTGACCCCACTGGGGACCTGCACTGGAGCAGTCTGTGCCTGAAGGACTGCAGCCCAGGGAAGGACCCACATTGGAGAAGTTCATGGAGGACTGTCTCCCATGGGAGGGACCCCACACTGGAGCAGGGGAAGAGCGTGAGGAGTCCTGCCCCTGAGGAGGAAGGAGCGGCAGAGACAAGGTGTGATGAACTGACCCCAAACCCCATTCCTCGCCCCCCTGCCCTGCTGGGGGGGAGCAGGGAGAGAAAACCTGGAGTGAAGCTGTGCCTGGGAAGAAGGGAGGGGTGGGGGGAAGGCGTTTTAAGATTTAGTTTTTATTTCTCATTATCCTACTCTGATTTGATTAGTAATAAATTAAACTAATTTCCCCAAGTTGGGCCTGTTTTGCCCGTGACGGTAATTGGTGAATGATCTCTCCCCGTCCTTATCTCGACCCACGAGCCTTTCGTTATATTTTCTCTCCCCTGTCCAGCTGAGGAAGGGAGCGATAGAGCAGCTTTGGTGGGCACCTGGCATCCAGCCAGGGTCAACCCACCACAGTGGGAGTGCTCTCTATTTTTTTTCTCTCCTAGCATTTGTATTGCACTTCATTAGGAGCAGGTTTGATATGTCTGTAGCAGTCCTGGACAGAGTAGTTCTCACTGCATACTTGTCATTTTTTTTTTGATTACGTTATTCTTTTTATATCATTATCAACTTTTTATAAGTGTCTATAAAATAGGTGCAGGATAGTAAAAGTCTTCAGAGTAAGTAAATGGACATTGTGCTAAATGAGTTATGTCTTTGATGCTATTATCTCTAAATCAGCATAGATTATTCAGGCTAGGGGCTTTTAGAATCATAAGTGGCTGAGATCATTTCTCAGTTCATCATCCTATTACCCGTAATGAGAAAATACTTCTAAATATGAAGATTACTCTTCCAAAAGATCCCTTGTGAACAACTCCCCAGGCATTAACAATATTTATTAACTCTTTTCTTTCTGCATGGAAGGGACTGAGAGAAACTCGAAGTCCTCAAGGATTATCCTGAAACATTCAGCAGCTCTGAATTTGCTATCACTCTCCTGGGACCCCTTTGGCTCTGCACTCCCATCTCTAACAGCATTTTCTGAGTTTCCACCTCTGCGGCTGTTTTTCTGCAGTATGTAAATTCAGCTGCTGGTGCTGAACCTGGAATGCGATAAAGCCTTTTAAAAGTTCCTTTCATTATTTTTGAGTGGCTCTGTTTATGCTGGTTTTAAGTTTCCATTTCATCAAGCATAAGTTTTAGTGTTTCTCCAGCCGATGATTTCTACCTGCAAGCTTGACAAAATGACGAGTCCCTTTCCCTGCCCAAAGTGGGGAAGACCCTCAGCATACCCGTAATGAAGCTTTCCTGTCATTCCTTTATTTTTTCACACCATCACTGACTCATTTCCTTATTGTATGGGTAAAATTACCAGTTTTATTTATTGGGCTGCACATTTCTAAGAACCCATTTAATGCACAGTTTCATGAGACAGTTTTCATGGAATATAAACTTCATATTCCAGCTCTCGAGTAAAGGATTTCTTTTAACTTCCACTGAGTAACACACAGGTCTGTAAAAAAAAATCTTCTTTTTCTGCTGGGCAAGGTGAGATTTCAACATACCACACCTATGAGCATATCCCATCTGAGGAATGCTGCTGCTCTTGCTGAGTTCAGTCCCACTGTATTTCCAGGGAAGAAGTTCAGGTCTGTGATTAAAGAGCTGATTAGGTATCAAAAGCCTCCATACAGTCCTCCTGCATGTCCCTTGCAACACCACTTTACATCACCTTCTGCTAACTGCATTATATAATTCCCCTATAATGTCCATTTACTCAGGTAGTAAAAGTCAAAACAGCTACAATAAGGTCAACTTCTGGCTTACCTATGAATGACTGGGCCCGCAGAGGAGGATTCACAAAAACTTACGCACTGTAAGTATGGTCTTCTCCACCTTTTCTTCTTTATTGCAAAAATTACCGTGCTTAGATTTGCCAAATTAGTGCCGTATTTTCATTTGTGTAAAACCATACTTCTGTAAATCATGCATATAGTATCTTTTACAACAGAGGATGAAGCAAATGCAAATGTGGTTTTTGCTCTAGGTTAACTGGTACACTTTGCATGTTATACAAAGAGCAGCTGCTACTTCCAACTTCTGCCCTGCTTTGCTATTGTTTTCTTATTCTCTTTTCACGAAAAACTACCTGCACTGGTCTAATTATTTACTGTAATTTGTGTGGGGGTGATGGTTTTTTCAGAGATCTATATCTGCAAACAGCACATGATGTTTGCAAATGTTTTATTTCAGAATTGTTTGAACGGCTTTATGGGCAAACGCCAGCCTGGTTGTTGACAAGCAGCAATTTTGTAGCAGTTTGTGACAGACTTTTTTTTGTATCATCACAAAAGTTGAAAGAGTCTCTTGTTAACACCATGTCACACCAGAAGCCTGAGGTTTACTTGCTGTAATCATTTACTCGTATAAAACTTGGGTAGCAAGAATTTAAAAAAAAAAAGGAACGCTGAGACCTAGTGTGAACGGTGAATTATTTTACAATTGCTTCCTGCGTGATCTTTACACTTTCATCTGCAGTATTTCATGTTGGCTGCTGGCAGAGGCAACATACTGGATTAGAAGGACCCCACATCCAAGCCAGCATGACAGCCAACTGATCCACATTCATAAAAAATAGATACCAGCTATTTGTCCAGTCTTTCATCATGAGATAATTTTCCATTATTCTCTACATGTAGCTCTGTAATTACAACTAGAGTACACTGTAAATGTCAAAATTTAGAAAAACATCACTGGAACGATCAGTGTCTCCCGGAAGATCTGTTCCCCTGTAGCTCTGCACACACATGTACATGTGATGATGAGAGGTTTATACATTACAAAATACAGTTTTTAAATTAAATGTGGGGGGGTTAACACATCTGTTTTACTTCATGCTGTCTTGTTGAACCGAGTCTTTGAAATTCTTTTTTTTTTTTTTTGCTTAGGCAGGGATGGATAAAGCAACAGAGCCACGTATCTCAGCTTCCTTGACAGAGGGTCAGAGCTCAAGCTGTGCCCACGATACCCTAAGTGCTGTTGCTATTATTAACCACTGTGAGAGCAGAAACAACCACACTGACTTTGCATTAGTCAGAACAGGTAATGAAGTAATGCTGTGCTACGAAGCCATGCTCATTTAAATAGTTAATGCCATGGCATGTGCCTCAGGTCCCATGGCTTTAAGCAGCTGAAAGCCCTTGGTGAGCCCCACAGCTGCTGTGCTTTTGACTAAACTGCTCTTCTTTTCAGGGTCTTTAAAAACTTGCCTTAGTGGTGAGCTTTGCTCTAATGAAACGCAGTTGCAGTGCAGAGGGCAGCAGGTCAGAGGCGTGGGATGGTTGGGGGAAAATGTGCAGCCAGGTAAGATCCAGGACAAACCCTGGAGCTTTGCTCAGCACCAAATTGGTCTTTGCAGGGACATGTCTGAGCAGCTCACTCATCGGCTGGAGGCTCCAGAGGGGCTTTCCAGAGTGCCAGATCAGACCTGAAACAAATTGTGCCACTGCATGAACATTATTTCAGTGAGTATTGTGTGTTGCGTAGGGTACCAGCGCTTGGCTTTTTCTTCTTGTGTAAAAAAGCACCTTCCTAAATTGTAAAAGTCCATTTTTTAATGCTGTACAGGCATATTAGATGACAGTTGCCATAGAGGAGATCACTGGGTGGGACTGAACAGAATATAGTCCTGTTACAACACTTCAAAGGATCCTTTCAAACACATTAACCTAGTCTCAAGATTATTTTTTTCTGAAGCACATTAGTGTTGGTTTCTGAATTTATTGTGATATATAAATCAGCCAATTTCTGCTGCATTTAAAAGCCAGCACTATTTCACTTTTCCTGTGTCTTGAAGCCCCCCATAAAGCACACTAATTTTTCTTAAAATAAAAAAAAAGCCTATCTGTTTTCCACAAGAAGTGTATTTTATAATTTCAGTATGTCTTGTTTAATGATCATTACCTAGCCATTTAAAATAAAGTATTTCAGGAAAGATGTCTTCATCCTAAAGAAGATTTTAAATTGATTTTTCTATTTTTCATTGTTTAGGATTCAGTTCAAGAAAAGCAAAGACTGCTTTTCAGTACAGACAGGCTCCCAACATGTGCTGCGAAAGTCTGTACTTGTCATTCTTTCGGTGGGAATAGCTGTTTTAGAAATGTTTGCATATTATCAAAATTAGGTTCCAAAATGAGCTGCAGTATCTATAAAAAAAGGGGATAATATTATTTTAGAGAAACTAATTGGAAACTTGTTTTTGGCTAAAATAGTTATTATTTCCATTATGACAAGCTGGAAGCAGATGAAATTCACCTTTATCTTCCCTAGCCTGGTGTCTCTCACTATTTATTCAAACTGAAATTAAAACCTGACAAAATCCCAGTGAGGCATTTCGCAACAGTTAAAGATTATTCTTCTGGAACAGAACTTTTGTTCAACAATTTCATTATGTTGTTACAAACGTATTTATTATAAAAGGGTGATACATGAATCAAAAGCTATCTGTTCTTAAGTATCTCCCCCCAACAACAACAACAAAAAAAAGCTTAAGATTGTACTTTTCCCAGGAAACTAAAGTTTTAAGAAAAAATTACTATCATTCTTCATACAGTAGAGAGGGCATGCTACGGTGCAAGGAAAACTGCCGTGGTCTGTGAGGTTTTGGCATCGACTGGACCTTTGCTAGCCCTATGCAAGGGCAGAGTCTGGCCGGCACATGCAAAAGAAGAGCAGAAAATAAGGCAGAAAACTCTGGTTGCTTTATGCTGCCTTTATTCTGCCATGCCAACCTGTAGCTCTGTGCCCGGGGAAAACCAGAGCATCCTCCTTAGATTTGCATGGGAGAAGGAAAAGGGGGTGATCTTGAGCCTGCACATCGCATGGTTAAAACCAGCACAAAATAGCAGCTGGCTGTAACATTTGCCGAGGGCTACGCACACAGGTGTTATCCTTGGATGAATTTAAAGCTTTGAGTCCATTCCCCCTGTGAGAAGTGGCCAGCCTTAGGCCAATACAAAGCAAAGCGAATCGGCGGAGTGCGCAGCACAGCAGTGGCGTTGGGCAAGCATCGCTTGCATATGGAAGCAATGGGGTGAAAAATTGTTTCCTGCTCTAATAACTAAAGGATATTAAGAGGCATAGGTTCACAGGGGTGCGGGCTACTTTTCATATTTAGGAGAAATTTTCCCGAAGTGTAAAATGGTAATTGCATGAGGAAAGGGTGGTTAATAATTTTCCCTGTTAATTCAAACGCACAAAAGTTAATTGCAGTTTGGCAGTCTGAGATATACAAATTAGGAGAGTTTAATTCTGCTAATCCTCACTTTAAGTTGCAGGGTATTGAATATAAATATGATCATCTCACAAAGGGATGAATCCTGCTTCCACTAAAGCCAGTAGAAGCTTTGCCATTGACTTCAGAAGGAGCTGGGTTCAGTCCCAGTTGCCTGCGCTAGCTGTGCATGTGTGAGTGAACTGGCTCAGAGAAAGGGAGACTAACATGATTTTTCTCAGAATCTGGGCCAAAAATTCCTCGGAGATTCTGAAAAACTTTGGAAAACTTCCCCAGCCCCACTATTCAATTCATGCAGCTATTTTTGTCTACCCACATGCCCTGCAGGAGAGGTTGAGTTTTCTGTGGTTTTCCATTTCCCACTTCATTGTCTGACTGATTAAATAACCAATGCCAAAAATCCCTAAAAAATCAAGGGCTGTAATACAAACTGCGCCATTTCACATTCAACAGCCTGCAACGATCTGTCTGTTTTACCAAACTCTCCTCCCTTCCCTGTACGCTGTTGTCACCACTTGTCTTACACATCTCACTTGAGACCGTGTTAGATTTTAGCCCCTTCCTCCTGTGGGTAAACCCAGGGAGATCAGAAGCCAAGCAAGCTTGCTGCCAGAGGCTGGATATTCTGCTTTGACATAGGTGAAAATTTTGCTGTTGGCTTCAGTGGGTGTAGGATGAGGCTACGCGTTACGGTGGAGGAAGGCTGCAGTTTCGACCTCTGCCTCTGAGCTAGTATGTGCTTTGGGGCTAACTGTTGTCTTTGAACACCTCTAAAATGATGATAAAGCTATTTATCCATCTTTGTAAAGTATCTGCATACCTGTATAGCTGAGAAGTGTAATTTAAGGTTGATCAAGTGAGCAGGACTTAATCTATTATGGTGCAATATATCTGGGCCAAGCACCTTGCCATCATCTAATTTGAATTCATGTGTACAGATGACATGAGATAAATAGTACAAAGATCAGCCCAATCAGAAATGGATATTGCTTGAAAATACTCATTTGGCTTGAAATATTGCAAGAAAATCAAGCCAGGACCTCCGCAGAACTGAATAAGAACATAAGTCACCCAACACATCTGATAGGAGCCAAACCTCCTCATCTTGAGTTCAGTTATCGCTGACATTTCAGCTATTATTCATCAATTTAGGAGGAAAAGCTGAACCCAGATCATTTGCAAAACCTGTATGGTATTTCCAAATGCTTCTCCTGCCTTCCTGGTGATGATTATTATATGCTGTTCTAATTAAACAGATTAATTTACATCTCCCATCATGAGAGGATACGAGTACCAGCGCAGATTTATCTCTCTGGATTGCTTCCCTCAGTCACTGCTCATAGCTGTGAGGCTGCAGCAGTATTTTCTCCTTGGACCTTCAAAAATGCAGAAGCAGATGCTCTGCGATTCCATAATTTTGATGTCACAAGAAATGTCATTAAAACTACTGCAGTCTTTTAATAAGCTCCTTCTTGGGAGAATGGATTTTCAGCCTCTTCGCATCAGCGCTTGGCAGAGTAACTACAGCGAAGCTTTGTGCCAGTGTCCCCGTTACAAAATCCGTTTCTCAAGGGTTTATAATTACAACATGCCTATAAAAATTTACTTTAGTCTGAAACCCAGGATATAGTTTCTCAGACAGGGAGGAAATATTGCTGGCTGAACTTGGTTTAAATCAATTTTGAGTTTCAAGAATCCAAAAATAATAAGGTTTGTGAGTTTTATATGCTTTTTCTGTGGTTGTATAACAGAAAGAAATCACTTTCTAGAATAAAGTGTCATGTTTGTTTATAAAGCAGAGCGGGAGAAAAAATAACACAGATAAAAGTTCAGACTTTTTATAGTGGCTACTGAAAATTCTAAGAAAATAATTTTCTCAAAGAATTTCCCTACAGTGTCCTCACACACAAGCCTTGCCCTGAATAGATATGATAATGCATATTGCAGGAACTCAGCAGGGTTCTGGTTCATATACTTGAACTGGAGAGCTATTTTAAGCAGCTGGAGAAATAAGGGATGGTAGCTTCTACATCAGATATTGTTCACTGAGGCTGCTTCAATGAAGATTAGTCTGCTCCGTCCCCATAGCCAGGACAGAAGAGTCGTCGATGGGCAAAGATGCAAAAAGCCACATTGCTGAGGCACCCCGCCGCTGTGCTCAAACATATTTACATTATACTTGTGGCTAGTCACAGGACAGAGGGGTGTTAAGTCAAAACTGTCTTACAGTTAGCTAAGTGCAACAGGCATTTTCCCATTTTCCTCATTTCCACATTATGGCAGTGAGAAGGAAGACAGAATGTGCCCTTATATGGATTGCTAATAAAAACATCAATAACTGGACCGCACACAACTGAGAGTTCACATTTATATTGGCATTGCCAAATGTCTTGCAATATTTAGCCTTTGGCTTTTATCAATAAAGAAAATAATGCTGCTGCTAAACTGAAATATTGATGACACAAGCAAAGCCCAGCAAACAGAGGCAGAAAAAAGGACAGAAAACAAACCCTATAAATCTTAGTGCAATATTTTTAATTTCGTTTGGAATTCACAATCAAGTCAGTTTTATCCAATTAAGCATTATTCAGTCTTTGTCAGCTCTTCCCTATTAGACAAAATGTTCCACTTCTCAATATTCTACTTCTGTATCAAATTGACAGGGTCATTTTTCACATGGCAAGCTGGGATTAGGGTGATATTAAACCATTTTGCATACAACAACCAAAAGCATGCTGCAACAAAAAAACTAGCTCTTTTCTTTTGTTGGTGTCATTAAGGATGCCCTTCCTACCGATTTTGGTGGGTTCCTGAATACCTACAGTTTTGCTAGCCCCCTGGCATACTGATACGATACTGCAGGTTTGGAAATTATGTTTGGACCCATAATTGTAACACTCTATTTTTGCCATGAGCAGCTTTCGGCATAAAGAAGGAAGACGTAGCTAGTCTTAGGGTAACCTTAGGGCTCACTAACGGGCAGTACAGGTGTACCCGCAAAGTCTTGCAGAAATACACATTTGCCACAGGTGAGCTTCTCCCTTCCATTTCAAGGGAAGGAGGGGAAGTATTTTCAATTACTTCAGTTAAATTATTAATTTTATGCCTAGCACTATGTCTTCTTTAAAGTCAACCTATATAAGGAGAATTACCTCTTTTGGGGTGTGTTATTTCCACCTTGAAATGTATCAGGTATTTCACTCTCACAAAATGATTAAATAAATGATTTTTAAAAAACCCTTATCAAGGAACACGGTTATAAATGCATTTTGTTCGTTCTTCAACTTCAGGCTTTTAGTATTACTGATCCAGATCCCATATGTAAAGAAAATATATTGAGTACGTGCGTGGGCATAAGAGGAAGTAGGTATATTTTCCACAACTGGCTGAAATCCAAATGTATTCCTAAATCCTAGAGAAATTCTGCCTGTGAGTCATCCTGGTAGTGCAGTGTAGGAGTGTGTAACCGTGTGGGAAAGGGTGGGCTCTAATGAAGAGCATATAGCGCTATGCAGAGAGACTTGGTAATAAACTTGATTATGATGGTTTACACCAATCTAATGGTTGCCCAGGACTTTAAAAGCTTCGTTTCTATAGCAGTCCTGAAAATCCTAGAGGAGGTGTTGAACATAAGGCAGATGTTTGGCTAATATAGTCTCAGCTTTCTGGTTTTGTACTGTGTTTGGTTTCCTAACTAGCCCTGCAACTCAGTTCAGTCATGGCTCTAGGAAGAGGTGCTCTCTGGTACTAAAAGCCATTAGAGAGCAGATTTTACTGTAAATTTGGACTGAAACCATCAGGGCTTTACCATGCAACCATGGTTTCTGCAACCATGCAGAAAAAAAGACACGGGAGCAATGCCACCAAACTAATAACTTGGTATAGTCCCATGGCATGATGCAATCGATATACCATGAAACTTCACTGTTTATCTACCACCTCTTTTCAATCTTTTCTTTTTAAATGTCATGGAAAGCTAAGCAGTCTGATTTTTCTGAGCAAGCTTTTAAAAATACATTTTTCTTCCCTAATAGGAAATTCCTCGTGATCACTTCTGTGCTTCCTTTCTTCTACTGTTTAGTTGGCAAAACAAAACAGATATTCACCTATATTAAAACAGTGCTATGCAATGGCCCGTTGCAGGACAATTCAGGAAGAAAATTAGAAAAACAACTTGTGAGAAGGGTAACCAGATAAGAGATACGCTTCCCAAATGTGAAAAAGGAAAAGTGAGATTCTCACTGGCCTTTTTCCCAGGGCAGCCCTAAGCCTACAGCTTCTCCCATTGTTTTACATTATTACTCCATTGCTTTTATACTCCTCTTAGACCCTGCAGTTTCTTAGCTCGTACTGCAAAAGGTCAAGGAGGTTCATCCACTCATCTCTCCTCTGTTGCACAAGACTTTCAGACAGGGATTTTTTTCCTTTCTCATCCTCATGTAGCTTTGTAATGGTACGCTAACTCGGAACCCATAAATCCAGTGACTTTCAAATATGTTGCAGATAGGCATCGGGACTTTAAGGGACATATTGAAAAAGAAATAGGTTTTTTTTCTGGGTTTGTCCAGGAGCATCTAGGACTCATAAAACTTTACGTTAAATATCACCCTCACTTTCCACAATATTGCAGTGATGAAGAACTAGCAAAAAATTGATTTATTGATCCCTAAAAAGACAGATATATAAGGTTATTAAAGTTAACACTTCAATATGTGCAAAATCTATTATTTGATCTTGTTAACATTCATGTGTTGGTTAACAGTGGCTATAAAAAGGACAAGGCAGACACCTCCCTTCTGAAACAACTGCTCATGGACAAGAATTCAGCACTATGCCTCTTCTTGGTAAGTATCCACATCCAGGCTGGAGTCACTGAGAAGCATCATTTGATGTTTAGTTCCTTCAAAAAGTAAGCCATGTAATTAGTCCACATTCCAAAATTTGTACTCAGTTTTTCCAACTTTGGTGTCTATAGTCGTACCAGGATCTTGCATATGTGTCTGAATTATTTGGCTAATTCTTTTTCCTATGCAGTTACTTGCAAGAAGTGAATGTTCACTGTGTTTGAAAACCAGCCGTGAGTCAAAGTATGAATTTAAGGACTGTTGAGTGTGCAGCTGTACGTATTCAGAGAAAAGCATTTTGTTTTACACATGTAAACAAAATACTTTTTCGGTCAGAGAAAGCAAGGTTCTTGTGGTCCTTCATTTTGAATCCATTGGAGTTTTCAATAATTCATTCACATGCAGAGTTTCTGTCGCAGTGGGTTTGCGTTTTTCACATCACCTCAATTTTTCTAATGAGTTGCTAATGAGAGGTCAATTACTTATGGAAATTAGAAAAACATTCATTGAGGAACTGTGCTGAGGTAAAGTGTGCTACCTCATAATGTTATAATATAAATCATTACAGCTTTAATGAATATTTTGCTCTTTTTCATGTTACAGCTTATTTCCCACCCTATAAAATGGCCTCAAGACGATTTTGAAATGAACACGAGCAACTCTCCTAAAAATGTTATCATATTGTATTTACAATAATTGCAAAAGAATACCTTATTTTTTGCTTTTGTCATTAAAAGTTTGCTCATGCATCAACATCTTGCTGTGAAACCTTCAGCTGATTAAAACAGCGGTGTTAGGAACACCAGATTTGCCATGCTGAATCAGAGCACTAATCTGTCATCTACCCTGGCTCCGTTTCCAGCAGTCACCTTTCGTTTGGCACTATGGGGGGGGGGGGGGACATCCTGTAAAGCACCTGGCCGGATGGATTTTATCTAAACTGGTGCTTGCAACGGGTCCTCCTGACCCCTCTTTCAGGTAATCAGCACTAGCAGCACTGCAAGAAAACAGCCAGAGCCTGCAGCACTTCATCCTGACCCCAGTGTTGGTGAACTCTACCCCCATCTTTTTATTGAAAGACCTTCAGGAATTGGTGGCAGGTAAGAAGTTTAAATGTTCGTTTCACAATTTGCCTTCTTCCCTGGCACCTATTTTGCACTTTTTGAAGGTCTTGAATGAATGGTATAGAAACCGAGGAAAAGAGGCAAAAGGAATTCAAGGGACCAAGATGGATAGCGGGTTAGTTGCACTATCATGCAATTAAATTTAGAGGCCAGGGATATAATTCACTGCTGAAATTCAGCTTTGTGCTGTCATAAGTTATTATTTCAGAGCAGAAGCTGAAATGGCCAGAGAGGGGGAAGTGTACAAGCAGAAGTATAATTGGACTTCAGTATTTCATATTGATACCCTGAGACTCCCACTGCTAAGCACTGTTTCAGAGTCTGACCAGGGTAACACTGCAGTGAACAAACGTAAGATCTCCCATATTCAGACCATTAGATTATTCCATTTCCCCTGCAGGCGCAGTAAATCAAAAGCAAAAGACACCCTGTTATGTGCTACAAGACAGTTTTGTTGGCCTTTCTTTCCAAACACATTCTGAACACACATGTTTTTTATGTGAGTCTCGTTCACTTTAGCTTTACTGTCTCAAAAACAGATTTAAATTGGGGGAGAAGGAAAGAAAAAAAAAGCAGACCTTGAAACCAAGCAGCTATCCTCACAGAAGGAATGTGGCAGCTGGTTAAATAAAAAAATGCATTATCACATAGACATGATTTTCTCACTTTCCAAAGAATGACCAGGTCTTTGTCCCTTTTAACCAGGCCCAGTATGGATTTAGGTGAAAATTTGCAGTTATTGACTCAGGTGTGTTCAGAGCCCATCATTTGGGTGCAAAGAAATCCATTGTGCATATTAAGGGATAAGTCAGTTGATCTGAAGTACAGTTCTGCCACTTAATATCACCTTGAGTAGCACTCACATTTATGTCTCTAATTCCCCCTCCCTTCCCTTTTCCTTGGAAAGATAAACATGTTAACAACAATGAGGTGTCCGACTACTAATCAAAAGCAATATAATACTGCACAGATCAACTCCATGATGGAATAAAGAAGAAGTGAGTGTGAATCTAAGTACCTTCTCCTCATATCATAGCCTCTACATTGTTTTCAGGAGCATTTTTGTCAGGCAGTGATGAAAGGCTGAGAACAAAGTGAGTAAAATCTCCTTTTACTGCTTAAAAATTCTCAGCTGGTTTGCTATATCAAAAAGCTGTCTCTTTAAACAAATCACACGGTTAAAAATGCCAAGTTATAATTCAGCAACTAACTCAGAAAATGACAATTTAATCAATCAGAACCAACCCTCCTGAAAAAGAAAAAAAAAAAAAAGAAAAAAAAATCTTCAAGCTTTCATGCAATGTGAGTGGTTGAAACTATAAAAAGGTTCAATCACTGTAGAACAAGCCTGCAGCATCAATGTTTATTAAAGTCAGGGGAGCCATTTATTGACCTGGGAAATAGCAAAGCACCAGCAGCACTGCTGGATTGCATTTTTATAGTTAACAAACGGAAGGTGATATTTTCCTTTTCTCTTTTAATTGTGATTCCATCAAATCCAAAAAGTTAAAAGCCTCTTGATTTTTAAAGGAAAGCAAAGAGAAGGATGCTCCACGCCGTTCTTCAGTAATTCTCTTGCTCCGACTCCTAGCACTGGGATATATCAAATCATTGCAACACAGGATCAAATTTTTAGGCTTATCTGCATGCCAGCAGAATGACAGACCGGTGTGTGTTCCCCCCGCCACTTTAGGTGACGGCAGAAGATAGGGAGCTACCATTATGAAGTTGGTTCTTTCTGTAATCAAAAAGGAATTACTGTATTTATTCACATGAAGGTCACCCTGCCACCGGGACCGCCAAAAGCACTCAGAATGAATTGTCTTCTCCAAAACTGACAACAGGCACTTTCTCCAAAGACACACCTTGGTTCTTCTGGAGATTTTGTAACTCTGTTTTTCTACAAGCACATTTTTAAGGCACACCTTTTCACGCTGTATAAATTGTGAACCACACAAGGCTGTTAAAAGGAAAGCATCAGCAATGTGAACTGTGCTTATGGACCTGTGTTACCCAAATTACAGGAGTTTGGCTTCTGCTTCGTTCTTTCTACATCGTTCCCGACCACAGGAAATCTTGGGGTCAACCGAGGAACACGGGGCAGGGATTTAAAATACTCTGCGTGTGTCAGCTGCCAGCTAAACCAGTGCCAATGCCAGAAAAGGGGACTTCAAAAGCTAAGAGGATGAGTCAGTGCAGTCTGAGCTGACATGCCACATGCTGAAGCCAAGAGCTGTAGCTAACCCATATCCTCCGTGGATTAGGTACAAAGCAGGCTGAGCAACGCACACGGGCCAGCGGGTTATACATGCATGCATCAAAGGGTAATGAATATTGTAACAAATCCCCCGTCACCTAGGACCTTAGCAGTTGTCAATACACTGCATGCATTAGTGGCTCAGACCTTGGTGGGAGCAAGGGAGATAAAAAACGCAGTCCTCCACTTCAAAACCACGCCTTTCTACCACTTAGAGAATTTCTATTTCAGAAATTCAAATAGAAACACTATTTCTGTATGGAGCATGGGGTACAAAACTGCCTTTCTGATCCCACCCAGTCGTACACAGCACTTCACACCTTCCTTTCAGGTTTGCAAACAGACCTCCGGCAGCTCTACTTCTCATTTTCTTCTCCTCATTCATAGAGAAAAACACATAATATCCTCACTTAAAACATAGTGGAGGAGTTTGACACAAATTAATGACTCACCTGTCATACTATAAGAATTTTGATATTTGCAGGGGGAAAAAAAAGGCTTCAGGTATTTTGAGAGCTGTAAAAAACTGCTTCAGAATTCAAAGACAGCTCACAAAAAATCAAGTCAACTGATAGGTTGGTGTAAGGTTTGAGATACCCCTTTTGTGCTAAAATCACAATACTATGAGAATATGAATAAATAAAAGGTTAGGGGAAAAGTAACCCACAAGTTCCCTCAAATTAGATCCCATTGGCATGAAATTAGTTCACAGCTGTCACTTGTGTTGCTCCAAGAGAGACTACTTCTTAAATAATGTTAATGACAACTTTGATTTGACTGCTGTAATTACAAGAGGGAGAAGGGACCGCATTTCGTAGGAAGAAAAATCTTTTATCTGCTTGTTTAATGTACAATCTTTGATGAGATGGAGCTCCTTTCCCCTGAGTTATTTCCCTGAGCATTTTTGTTTTGAAAAAGAAATGGATTTCCAGGTTGAAAGCGGAGCTGCCGTGCAGCTGTGGGAGCTGTGGGAGAGGTGTTTAATTGTCATTTACAATGACCCTTCATTCTTCTCTAAACAGAGCATCTCTCCTACCTCGTCTCCTCACCCTCGCTCCACCTCAGAAGCAGGCATATTCACAGGGCTGGATTCTTCTCTGAGCTACCTCCACCACCACCAGTAAATCATAAAAATTTCTCCTATAATCAATGGAGTGTCTTCAGATTTACCAGACAGTATAATCTGGTCCACGAGACAGCTGATTGTTATCTATAACCTCCCCATCCAATTCAAGCAATGGGAGATGTAATCCAAAAATTTCCTTCGGACTTTTTTACTGCCAAAATAGATCAAATTCTCTGGCAGCCTTTTTACAATCTCCACTTTTCTAAATAAACATCACAGAGCCTGTAGTGCCTTTACTGCAAAATACTTCTCCCTGCCTCTGTCGAAGCGGGTTGTTAGCTGATGTGCCGACACACAAGACAAACAGTGGCAGCAGCTCTGTGCAAGCCCATGGTGCGGCACCAAGACATGGGGTGCAATGGGGCTCAGGCTGAGGATCCTGAGTTCTCGCTTACCAGGGAGCACCAGGAATAATCCTCGTGGTTAGATGAGTTGAAAACCCCTTGCGCTGTCCCCCTCCCAGTTAGACACTGCATGGCATTGTAAATTATTAGAGTGAGTTCCCAAAGATTAAAGGGTTGGCGGCATCAATGCTCCTTTACATCAAAGGTGTCAGGCAGCTGGTATGTGCAGGGACTGTATGCAAAAAAGGCTGCAAGCACAGTCTGCTGAAGGAGGGGGCTGCAGGAATTGATGAGCCAGGTTGCTCCATGGGCAGAGCAGGGGGGACGGGAACAGTTGTCGCAAAGGGCACCAAGCAAAGCCAGGCACTGCCATAGCTCAGCGGCTGGAGAAGTGCTGATGGGCATGCAGCAATGTATTTAGAAGGAATCATTTGAAGTACGTTCCTGGACTGTAAATTAACTGAAACTGCTCAGAAAAAGCCCTGAGTGACATTGAAGGCCATGCAATTAAGCGCAGGGCTTTGAATTGCAATGATCAACAAAAAGCAAACACATTATTAGAATGTACAGCAAATAGAAAATAACACCAAAAATGGTGAGATTATGGCTGCATCATATTAAGTAACAGCTTTCCCCTATTGGTTTCTTCACTAGGATTCAAACATATTCATTCTCTGATGAGCATTCATATTCACAAAACTGCAAATTTCTTACCAGCCTTCTTTTGTTGGGAAGGGTTGATAGCTGTTAATGAGAAAGTGAACAGAGAAGGAGCTAAACACGATGGGGCCAAACGAAGTGGGATAGCTCCCACACTCTACAAAGAGACTTTCTCGCTGGGGCCTTGAATTTCAGAGCAGCTTCAATTCATTTACAGAGCCTAGAAATGAAGGTGCCTTGCCTATATGAAAATAAAATATTTCCATGCAGTGCTGTGACTTTGCCTTAAAGTGGTTGTGGCTCTGTGTCTCATTCACATTTGTGGCCATTTTAACTCACTGAGCTTAACTGTATAATAAGGATGCCTAGATGTGGAAAATTCTTCCTCCTCCTTTCCCACTGCAATCAGGTGCCCTTCATTATACATTTTTGTGGACTCTATTAGAGCATAAATCTTTACAGAGTTCTTCAAGCTTTGACCTACATCTTGCATATACGGGAACTTTTCTCCCTAGATTGTCTTTTGGAGCACACCAGTTCATTAAAGTTTTGAACACTGAACTCTCATTCTTATTGCTTTATTGCCTGGTTTATGTGCCCAATGTTGAAACAGGTGTCAGAAATCTGATTTATGAGGATATATACAGAAATTGTGGTACCTGCTTGTGACTGAGAGTCAGCTGACAATTTCACATCAGGATTTCCTCCTCGGCTACCAGGGCCCAGCCCGGCAGCCCAAAGACAGCACTGCCAAGACTGAATTCAAAGATCGTGATTCGGGACTAACAAAGCGTTGAAGCTTTTTGCAATATCTGGATTTATGTGCTTTCCAGTTTTAATCACATTTGACCGTTTTGTGGTTGGGGGTTTTTTTGCAAGTCAGTGCTGATTTTAAAAAATGAAAGCTAAACAGGTCAAGCAGTCTCCAAATGCCAATATGAGATAGATTTTACACTCCCTTTCCTTCCCCCTTTGAAAGATCAGAAAACTACGGATGAAACCGTAAGCCGGCAGCACTACAGAACACCCAAGCGCTGATAAGAAACCTCCGGTTCCCCTACTAATTTCCCACTTCGTACCCAGTCTGATTTCTCTCCTGCCCACACCCCCCACCTCCCTCACCCCCCCATCACCGGCTCTGTAGAGGAAAGTTGTTTTTAACGTTGTTTTCGCCCCCCCCCCCCGCCGTTACTCCGGGCTGTGGGCAGGGGCCTGTCCCTGCGGCCGCGCCCCGGACGCGGAGGGTGGAGCCGCGCCGCCGCCGCCCCCTCCCGCTCCTCCTCCGGCGTTGTGCGGCCTGGGCTGCTACGCGAGCGCGGGGATCGAGCGCGGCCTGCGGGCAGCGCCGGCCGCCATGGCCGGGGAGGTGAAGACGAAGCTGTCCAAGAACCTGCTGCGCATGAAGGTGAGGCGGGGGGCGGCGGGAAGGAGCGGAGAGGGGTGCCTGAGGCCCGGTCCGCGGTGGGGTGAGGAGAGGGCGGCCCGGCCCGGCCCGGCCCGGGAG